>NC_081405.1:267316191-267627441 GCF_030272615.1 Cryptomeria japonica
TATATGTGTAGCTCAATTTATGAAAATGTTTCAAGAGAAACTAGTTTATGAGTACATAATGCATACACATAGAGCTCGATGGTTAGATGAACAATTCAAGTTATGTAAGGACACATTTCCTCTTGGCACCATTGTCTCTATCATTGATTTTTCTAAAAATTATACACTACAACCTCAAAATGAAGTGCAATCCATGTATTATCACTCTACACAAGTTTCTATTTTTTTACACATAGCATTCATGCATACAGATGATAGCATAGAGGAGGATAGAAAGGTTGTAAGAGAGTATCACTTCTACATAAGTGATGATCATACTCATTCATCGGAGTTTGTACAAGGATGCTTTAAAATTTTCTATGATAGTTTAAGGGAAAGTAACATACAATACAACCGACACTTAATATGGTCAGATAATTGCACCGCACAATTCAAGAATGCAAGGATGTTTTTTTAGTTGACAAGGATGAATGTGACAAGTGGTGTACAACATTTTTTGAATTTCACTAAGGTTGGACATGGTAAGGGAGAGCATGATGGTGCAGGAGCATGTGTGAAAAGAGCCCTAGCTAGGGAAGAATTGAAGTACGAAGGTGGTGCTGAGTTGGTAGATGTAGAAATAATTGTGTGATGGTGTAAGTCTATGATGGGTCCAGGTAATCCAAGTACGTCATTGGTTCATAGATATTTTTGGTTGATCACTGAATCTAACATTGATAACTATCTAGATTGCTATACAGTTGCAGGATCGAGTGACATGCACTCATTTATGAGTTCAAATTCAAGTTCACTAGCAATTTATACGAGATAGATGGTATGTTTTTGCTCTTCATGCATGTATTGTTTGTGGGAAGAATGTGAATCACAAGAGTGGGTTGACAAATGGTCTTGTAGACCATTGGTTCCCATTGATTCATATCAAATTTCCAAAGCACTACAGTTGAGCCAGATGGAGACATCAGTGGATTTTGACCAGGTATTTGACCTAGTTGATTCAGGTGATTTTTTGAGTTAATTTTTTTGCAAGTATTCTTTTTGGTTCATTTTGTTGTACATCGTACTTTATTTTTGGTATTTATTAACACTTTATAAAATGTAGGTCATGTGTATGTAGTTGTTGCAGAAGAGAACAATGAAGAAGGAGCAAATTACTATTTGTGTCGTTGTGTTGACCCTAAAAGAAATTTGACAACCACAATCATTGACGGAGAGGGTATTGAGTACCCAATAGGGTCTATTGTCATGACAGGAACATGGCTTCGGAGATACCCTATCAAGAATTCTAATGTTTGGTTATTTGGGGACTTTGAAACACATGGACATATTCTTCACTTCTCTAACCTTGTTGTTGCAACAAATATTTATTTGATGAAGTATCATGGTAGACCTCATAACAAGATTTTATGGAAAGTTTGTGAATCTGACCACGAGGCAATACTTGACACAATACAGGTTAGAGCTGATCCTGAAGGCTCACTTGATTGATTCTATGGTTTAGAGTAGAATGATTTTGAGAATTTTGTATAAATCATCGACGAATTGTTCTGTATTCATTTTTTGTATATATAAATGCCCATGAGCTGATTTTTACAAGTTTAGGGACATAATTTTGTATATTTAAATGGCAATGAGCTAATTTGTACATATGTACATGCCAAATTTTGTATATTAAAATAGCGATGAGCTGAATCACACATATTGTAATGCCAAATTTTGTATAAAATCCCATGAGATGATTTGTATATTAAAATCACGATGCGTTGAATCGGACATATTGTAATGCCAAATTTTGTATAAAAGCCCATGAGATGATTTGTAAGACATTTTTTTGTATAATCAAATAGCCAAGAGTTGATTTGACCATATTTAGAGGCAAATTTTTGAATAATATGTGACAATGTTTTGTGACTATTTTGTGTGTCAATGTTTTGTGACTATGTTTTGAGTATATGTGATGTGTCTCTGGTCAATCATGAGAATTCTTGATTCTTGTATATTCATGGAGATTTATTTGAGTCATTATCAGGTCATAGGGGTCATAGATTGAGACTAGATACAATTTGAGAAAAAATTATCATTGTTGTCAAAAAATTGTGAAAAAGGTTGTCAAGCAACTTCTACATTGTGTCAGTAGGGTATGACACTCGACATTCTGGTGCGTTGGGATGCATGACAGGGGCATGCCTATTGTAAAACTGACCACTTGGACGCGCTCATGATGTTGGTTTGTGCACACGATGAATCGAATCAATTCTAGCCAATCCTGCAACTTTGCATTGCATGCAACTGACGCCTTTTGCAGTAGGCAAAAAAATGCTACCAATCGAAAATAGCTCCTAGTCGTCAAAAACTGAGAGAGGATATTATAGAGGATCCTCACGTGACTCCATGGATTCAAAAGGATCGACCATATGTGTCATGGATTGGAAGAAACAGTCCGTCAAGTTTTGACAGTTTTTTGGACTTAGGGCACTTGAGAGATCGCACTGATACGGTATGACTCTCGATGTTTTGGTGCTTTGGGATGCATGATAGGGGCATGCCTCATGTAAACCTACCAACCCAGATGCGCTCACGACATTGGTTTGTGCACATGATGAATTGAATCAATTCTAGCCAATCCTACAACTTTTCATTGCATGCAACTGACAGTTTTTGGAGCAGGCAAAAAATGCTACTAATTGAAAATGGCTCTGATTCATTGAAAACCGAGATAGGCCATTGTAGAGGAGCCTCATGCGACCCCATGGGATCAAACAGATTGACCATATGTGTCTTGGATTGGAAGAAATAGTCCGTCAAGTTTTGACAGTTTTTGGACTTAAGGCACTTGAGAGATCGCACCGGTGCAGTATGACTCTCGAAGTTCTAGTGCTTTGGGATGCACGACAGGGGGATGCCTAGTGTAAACCTGCCCACCCGGACATGCTCGTGATGTCAGTTTGTGCACATGACGAACCAAATCAATTCTAGCCAATCTTGTAACTTTTCATTGCATGCAACTGACGATTTTTGGAGCAGGTGAAAAAATGCTACTAATTGAAAATGGCTATGAGTCGTCAAAAACTGAGATAGACCATTGTAAAGGAGCCTCAGGAAACCCCATGAGATCAAATGGATTGACTGTATGTGTCTTGGATTGGAAGAAACAGTCCGTCAAGTTTTGACAATTTTTTGGACTCAGGACACTTGAGAGATCGCACCGGTACAGTATGACTCTCGACGTTTTGGTGCTTTGGGATACACAATAGGGGCATGCCTAGCATAAACCTACCCACCCAGATGTGCTCATGACGTTGGTTTGTGCACATGACGAACCGAATCAATTCTAGCCAATCTTGCAACTTTTCATTGCATGCAACTAACGGTTTTTGGAGTAGGCAAAAAAATGCTACTAATTGAAAATGGATCCGAGTCGTCAAAAAAAAAGATAGACCATTATAGAGGAGCCTCACACGACCTCACGGGATCAAACGGATCGACCATATGTGTCCTAGATTTGACGAAATAGTCTGTCAAATTTTGACAAGTTTTTGGACTCAAGGCACTTGAGAGATTGCACCGGTACGGAATGACTCTCAATGTTTTGGCACTCTGGGATGCATGATAGGGGAATTCCTAGTGTAAACCTTCCCACCCACATGCACTCGCGATGTCGGTTTGTGCACACGATGAACCGAATCAATTCTAGCCAATCTTGCAACTTTTCATTGCATGCAACTGAAATTTTTTTGAGTAAGCGAAAAAAATGCTAATAATTGAAAATGGCTCCGAGTCATCAAAAACCAAGATAGGCCATTGTAGAGGAGTCTCACACGACCCCATGAGATCAAACAGATTGACCATATGTGTCTTGGATTTGAAGAAATAGTCTGTCAAATATTGACAATTTTTTGGACTCAGGGCAATTGAGAGATTGCACCAGTACAGTATGACTCTCGACGTTCCAACGCTTTGGGATACATGATAGGGTCATCCCTAGCATAAACCTGCCCACCTAGATGCATTCGCGACATTGGTTTGTGCACACAACAAACAAAAATTGACCATTGTGAGCGTGAGGGTTCTCTCACACCAAACACATTGTTGTTTATATTCATATTGCCGATTTTTGTTGTTTATATTCATATTGTTGATTACATATGCAAATATTCATTTAAATTTATAAATGGGCAGCCACCAAATATAGGGAATACACAATAATGAACTGAATACAAGGAGTTTTGTAGGGTTAATTCAACATTTTAGAAATTTTATCAAATCATATACCACGATTGCAATGTTTTATATCATATATTTTTGTTGTTTATATTCATATTGTTGATTACATATGCAAATATTCATTTAAATTTATAAAAGGACAACCACAAAATACAATGAATACAAAATAATGAACTCATTACACATTTATTGGATCGAATATCGATATATATATATATATATAAAGGCATGTCTAGCAAGTCAATACAAGTATTACAAAAATGTGGCATATTCCATGTCCAAATCGATATACAATAAAAATGTAGAATATATCTACGTGTATTGGTCATTCTATGACCAAAACTAGCACTATATGATCCTAAACTTGTGGTGGATCATCAAAATCAAGCCTCTTCAATGCAGTACGCGGCTCTGTAGATGGCTACAAAACCACAATTCAAAAGCCAAGTTAGAATTCTTTTGTAGAAAATAGTTCACAATTAACAACATAACTATGCATTTAACTTTAATTCTTTTGCAATTGAAATGTAGATTACCTCATCGGCTGATCTAGGAGCTAATGTCTTTGCTCTCCTCTCCTTGTCACTCTTAGGAGTTTTCTTGAAGACATACTTAAATGGATCCACGTTATGGCTGTACCGTGAAGGGGTCTATTGTAGATTAAATGTACAATTAATACAATGTAATAACATAAATATATCAAAAACACTTAAAAGCTATAATATAGATAACAATGACATACCTGTGCCTGAGATGCTTCTCTAATGGATTGAGGATGGTCACCATTGATGTAGAAATTGTTGCTATTACCTATACAAAAAATATTCAAAGATTAAATACAATTAATATAATGATAAGTATTGAAGGTTAAAAACAATTAATTTTACATATCAAACAAAAGTGTACTGGATCCTGAGATGCTTCTCCAGTGCAAGGAGGAGGGTTCGCCATTGACGAAATAGGTATGGATATTTCCTGTATGAAAAAAGTTATAAGATTATAATATATCACAAGTTCACATGTACGCGTGCATATAATCATGAAATCGAGAAAATAAAGTACAGATACATACCTCCGCCCTCTCTTGATCCGTGGGCGAATCATGTGCTTTCAACAAATCCACAAAGCTCAATGGCCATTGTACATGTAAAATAGACAAAAAACACTAATCAATCTACAAACCCCAAATAATACTTGATTTCAACATTTTCAAACAATTGTACAACTAAAAATGTGTTCAATTACCTTCTTCCCACATTTTGGCATCTTTGAGGAATTATTTTTCTTAGGATGAACCCTAGACGTGGAGGGGGTACCCTAAAAAAACAAAATTAACATGAGATATTAGTACAAATAATAAATTAAACATAATTTTAAAAATCTAAAATGAAATGAATTTCATATTCCATCAAACAATAAATAAAAAGAGCTATACAAAATATGATACTGTATAGCCTTGTAGACCAAAATTGATCGCTAAGAGCATGATGTCATCAATCTAGGACATTTCGTCCCCTGTCAACACCTACAAACTAGAAATTGGACCGAGCTTTAAAGATAGCTAGTATATCTTGTATTTTTTTGAATTCAAAGTGTACTATTCTATTTTAACATGTTACAAAATTTATACCTCAGGCATCGAAGTTGCAGCTATAGTAACTGGGGGAGGTGTATGGGATACCACTGCTGCATCCTGAAATGCATATTATTTGTCTCAATTTAAATCGATGTATAAATGAAAATTCATTTATGTTATTACAAATTTAAAGTGACTGATAAATAAAATGTTATGAATTCAAAACAACACACCTATGTCTGTGGCTCATGGGCAAACACCATGTCCATCAACTCATTTGTCAGCGTGACATCCTCAACCATGTGAGCCTGACATCTATAGCCGCAAATCATGCATAGATGATATGAAGATCCATCTGCACTAGCTGCATCATCTATCCCCGAGCATATCCCCGAGCAACTGACACACATATGCTGGATGGGCTCTTTGTCGCCCTCTAATGGCTCATCATCCAATACAATAGTGTGTGCCAATGATGTCCCATGCTGGATGATGGCACTAGTCAATGATTTGTCCACTTGAAGAGTTTGTAGCTCCATAGACTCTTTCAGCTCTAATGGGACAACCTGATGCACCTTGGGTTTGGGTGCTAGGGGGTGGCAACTCTCCGCAAGTAATCGCCTATGGGCTCCAGGTCTATCTTGGGTAGAGCCACCACCTCTACCATGAAACTCTCTCATGTCAAAATAGTTTGGCCGCACATTGAGCACAAACTCACAATATATGTTTTTCAAAAAATATAATGGCACCTCATAATTATTACAAGGTGGATCATCAAAGACCATTCACCACCTCTGCCAAAAAAGTTTCTTCATCTGCACATTGGTACACCAATGTATGGGAAACCTCTTTGCATTAAGAGGTAATGACTGACCAGTTTTGGGATCAACAAAAAGGGCAAATATTTGTTGTTTAGTAATATTTTTGTTTTTTACTCCATCGTATGATAGCCCATTGGCATAGAATTGATGACACCTATCCCTTCCCCATTTGGCAATTTCTGTGGAAAGAGCTATGGCACCACTAGCTAATGTTTCTAGGCTAGTGGCGAGGGATTGATGATGGTCAAGTTCAGAAGTTTTCAATTTAACAATCACTCTATTGATTTTAGATGTATTTTGTCCTAACTTATTAATTAATTCTTCCTATGTTTCAGTTGTGTGGTCAAAAGGAGGAATTGGGGGTTGTTCTTGTGTGTTTTCAGGAGGTGCATTTGATTGTTCTTATGGGTTTTTAGGAGGTGCATTTGGTTGTTCTTGTTCTGGATTAGAAGAATCTGGTTTTTGAAACAAAAAATGAAAAAGCCTAATCAAAATTAATGAAATTAAATTCAAAATGTAAAACAAATTGCATAAACCAGAAAGAAAGACAAAAATAAACCAAAACTAACCTTGATCCATAGCTTGGAGGACAAATCTAGCACCCCGTTCGTGGTTTAGGAGATAAATGGGGAAAAAATGAAGTTGAAAACGCGTTATTCATGAGTAAATGATACCCAATTTTTTTTTAAAAACTTTTTTTACCAAGCACCGCATACACGGTTTTATTTGGATTATTAGCACGTACATGCTCATTTTCCTATGATCAGCGCGTACACGCTCATTTTCCTAGGTGTAGCACGTACACGCTCATTTTCCTAAAAGAAATGCGTACGTGCTACCTTTTCTAGGCTTGGGAAGAGCAAACCTAAGCGCGTACGCGAGAATTTTAAATTTTAAAACCGCGTACGTGCTGTTTGTTTTTCCATATTTTTTTTGGGTGGTGTCCACTTTTTTGACCACCATCTTTGACCACACACCCATGTACCAAGTTGAAAATCTAAATTGACATTTCATTACATCTTAAGCACATTCTAGTGGTTTTGGATATAATATAATATATAAAATGAAATATTGTAAATGCTCAATAGTCATCCCAAATTGATTTTAAGGAAACAGTTTTGAAGAAAACCATCATTTCAAATATGGTGTGAATACTCTTCAAAAAATAAATAATAAAAATAATCTAGATATTTCTCTTTCATTTCTATAGTCTTCTAACTTCATATTTTTTTATTTTCATTCGGTGTCATTACTTCATGCAAAGGGTGGAAACAATGTCTTTTCAAGCGAAAGCAACATGAATGCTTCGACAATTTAGTAATTTAAAGAGAAAATACTGGATACAAACCCCACCGTCTGGTCAAATATCTATTAAGAAAAGGGTAATCTAGAAGGACAAAACTTCTTTGCTCAAAATGGAAGCATTTCACACAAGGTAATTTCTTCATTCATGAAAGAGGAGCAGTTATGAGACCTCAATCCATGTTAAAAGCCCTTGCTAGAACCATCAAAGATGTTGATGAAAGAGAAATCAAGATTTCTAATTAAGGATTGAATGCCAAAGAAATTATAAGGCTGCAAAGAGAAAAATGTTTTGGACAATATTTACAATCATAACAGTTGCTGAAATAGAAGACATGAAGGCTACATATTATTTTGGTTGCCACAATCACAAGGGAGGTATTTTTCAGTGAGTGCCTCTTCATTGGAGATAGGATGATTAACTTTTCAGCTTGTGACCCATCTAATGGCATACTTAGGATGAGTTTCAACAACATAAACCAATGTTATAAATTAAATTTAGCTAAGAAGATCAAGTGTTATCATCAACACTTATATACGTTGCTACTCCATGACTATCCTCATACACAAAGAGTGAATATAATTTTAATTTTAAGTTTCTACAACACTTATATAAGGTGCAAATTAGTCATAAATCAAATCCTATTAAAATAATTTGTCGATTGCAAAATCACCCACAATCTGAATGTAGTTGCCCAAAATTTTGTCTAGCAAGTGCAATAATGCCTTAAATGTTTAGCACAAGGAAGGCAAATGAAGTTATAATATATTATGTGATAGATCATTGATCAAATATGCATCAACGACCTCAAATTGTCCTACCATTTATTGGAATTTAATGGGGAGATGCAACATTTGGAATTTTTTTCTTTTCTCCCTTGGATACCATCAAGTATTTGTTATGCCAATATTATTGGCAGCATCAAAAATTATATGAGAACCTTGTATATATTCTTAGAGTTAACTTCTAAGCCAACATATCTCTTCACCCATGGAGATGTCAACTTTGCTGAATAATACGACCCACTTCTTTAGGAGTTGATTGTATTTAAAAGCAAAAAGAATCAGAGATAAGCTCACCATGTTGAGGATGACAAAATATCCAGAGCATCCAACTAATCATTATAAATGTATTAACAAAGGCGAATAAAATTTGATAGAGCTTTTAACTAAAACTAGTTCTTTTGGTTTCATGTTGAAATAGATTTGGAAATGTTGCATTACTATGAAATACATGATTGCATCCTTGTTTGCTCTGGTTTGTAACTTTCTAACCAACATGAAACACATGATCGAGCGTTACCCAAAAAGGACATGATCTGATGGAAACGTTCTCAACCCTTAGAGATGAGACATGAGTTTCTTAAGTGAAGTTACCCATAAACTATGTAAAATTGTTTGAATTCTTTTAGCATAAACCACAATGAATCTACACCTATAGTCCAAAGTAATCTAGTGAGGCATGCTATCTAAAATCCAAAATCACGAGTATTGAATCCAAGAGTATAGCACAAAAATTCAGTTATAGAAATCTGTTATACATAATATATCAAAGCAATTTGCAACCATATCCATTTAAGAACGGTTCAACATATAAACTCTTATCTTTCTTTTTTTTGGTAAGCATTATCAGCTATAATGAATATATAATACTGTAAAGAAGTCTTTATTGTTCATTATATAAATGGGGATATGTATAATATAGTATCGCTAAATATATTTAATTGTAATAGATAACATTTGAAAAATATGTTTTATGTTTATATGTATTTATTCAAATAATTGATCTTTTGTCATTGAAATATAAGGATATATACCACTTTATTACTATTGAAAATTACTCATTGAGAATTAAAACAAAATAAATCTAGGATATGGAACAAAATAAATCTAGGATATGGAACAAAATTTTCTTAAAGTTTGACAATGGATGTATCCCTCAAATCAGTCACAATATTAACTATATAGATCAATATCTTACTTGAAATCACATAGAGAAAGCTTATTGATTGACTATGAACATGTTACCTTAGGATGAGCTTAGATATGAATTTGGAGTTATCAAAGTAGTGTTAACTTTTGGGTGGAATCTTAAACATAGATATGAAAACACATATAGGATTTTCAAAAAATTTAATGCCACTGAGCAAAGAGAGTAAAATTAGCATATGAAAAATAGTTATAAGTTAGGTCTTATAGAATAATTCTAATGAATTAAAGGTTACAAAAAATATATATTCTAGATATACATATTTTTAGGATTGATTAATAAAAAAATTCAAACATAAAGAAAATTTCAAAGGTAGGAAGGCTTGATCTTTAGGCTCTAACTTTATCTACTTTATCTAAGTTAGTTGTTCTTGTTCTTCTTTGTTCTTTTCATAAGAATATTTCTCTCTAAATTCCTCTAACACTTTATTACTGCTACAACCTATACAACAACTTGTCTAACCTCCTAGACCAAGGTGGTCATTTATGCCTTCACGACCTTCAAGATCATCAATCACATCATCAGTAAACAAAACACAATAGAAAAGATGTTTTATGACATAAACCATTAGATGGAATGACATTACCTTGACGATTAATTCTATTATATTCCAACTTCCAAGGTGAGGTGTCATTCTTTGTGGCTTTGATGTATTCTCTTCTTTCCCATTGAAAAGATGTTTTCAGTATTTTGATACTTATGATTTTTGTGGAGAAAGTGCCTATACTCATCAAACACCTATTTTCCTAAACTTTTTGAATGACAAGATTTCATCTTTGGACCACAAATTGAACATGCAAATTTTCCCTTTGTTTGAAGACCTACAAGATAATGTATAATTGGATTAAATATGTTAATTTTTTGAATTATAATGTTCATGCACAACTTGAACACTATAACATACCACAAAAATGTGTTAGCCCTGGGGCATCGTGTATTGTCCATAGAAGCATCGCATGGAATTAAAATTGTCTTTGTCCTATTGGTCTAGAGACGTCATACATAGTGACACCATTCCATAACTCCAATAACTCATTGATAAGAGGCTTGATATATACATTCATATCTTTAACTTGGTACTTACCTAATCGAATGAACAAAAACATTACATATTTATTATGACCATTTTACTGTAATATTTATAATTAAATGTATACGACTATTTTTAAATGATAAAATACCTAGAACAATCATTGCCAACATTATGTGCTCCCTCTTTATTGACATCCATGGAGAAATGTTATTGTTGATAACAAAAATAGGCCACACTGAGTAAACAGATCTCATCTCTCCAAATGGATTGACACCGTCCGTTGCCAATGAAAGCTTGAGATTACGAGGTTCTTCTTTAAAGTGTGGCCTCTTTTCCTCTATGTCCATAAATACTGAACCATCCACAGGCATTCGAACAATGTCATCTCAACTTCTATTGCATGCATGGTAATCCATAAATTGTGCCAAGCTAGTGCACTTGAATAATCATTGCATACATGGAATAATGGGAATATAGCGAAGAACCTTGCGAGGAACCCTTTTTGTTATTTGATCTGTTCGATATCTACTAATATGACATTCAAGGCATTTAGTTTGAAATTCATGTTGTTTGTGATATATAATATGATCATTGGGACAAGCATCTATTGCTTGATACTCCATTCCAATATCTTTCATAATGGCAGATAATTCTCGGTATGAGCGAAGTAGAATATTGGATGGTGGTAACAAAAACTCACCTATCAATCTACAACAAAAAAATATAATTTGTTAATATAAAGAATATTAATGGTACAACATGATTTGAGATTTACTATGACATATATGACATACCTTAACATATGTGAGATTGTTATGTTGGATAAACCATTCATAACCTTCAAGTTCACCAACAACAATACAACAGAGAGAAGAGTTGTCTGGGAGCCTTCGTAAAGGGCCTCAGATGCCTTCTCAAGTAGAGAGACATCATGAACAACATCAAGGTCATCTTCATCATCATGATTAGTTGCACGAGTACTAAATGTGTCATGGATCAATGTATTTGTACCATCATCTTCAATTGTGTTTTGTGGCTCATGATTGTCATCTTCCATGGGATCATTATCTTCAGCTTTGATATTCACATCTCCATGTTCGTCCTCTTCGAAAACCATATTCTCTGAGTTGTGTTGATCCATATCATGTGCTTCAAGGTGCTCAACCTATATAAAATTGATAAACATAAATAAACCATGATCATTATCTCATCATCAAGTGATTTCTTATGTATATAAATTGTTAAAATGATATAATGAAAAACTTACCAATGGATGATAATCATGTCCACCTTCAGTGTGACCATGCAGCCTATAATGTTTCTTAGTTGTTTTGATTAGAAGTCTTCTAGTCTTTAACCCCTTACAAATTTTGCAGGGACAATAACATTTTCCATCACCTTTTCTTTTCAAGTTAGACCACAATCTAGCAATTGTCTCCTTATTTTATTGTTCGTTGATATTGTCTGACATGGTCTTTCTTCAAAGACAAGAAAATCGGGCTATAGAACTAGTTATATAGAAGTTGAAATGTTAGTTATGAAATCACGTTTTAGTATAATATACCAAATTACATTACTTGAACAAAGAAATTATGCAAATTGAACCAAAACCATTTAAATCTTCTTTTTCATCTCAAAACATATCTAATGGCTTCGTGGTATGCAATCCTTGAATCATATCTTAATTTGACTAATGTCTAATTGGGGTAATCCATGAGTGTCTAAAGTGAATTCATTATCAATGTTGTGAATTCATCGAGAGTATGGTGATAGTCATCCTTATAGGATCCTCTCAATACTGTTCAAATTAGTCTAAAAGGAAAACAACTATCCATTCCCATGCTCATGCATACTTACATGACTAATGCTACCCTTGTGTATCCTAAACATTGGAGATACATTATCTGACTTGCCTAATCAATGTAGTTTGTGTTCTAATATGAAATACCGAGTTCTACCCTTGCCTCTGCATCAAACTTCTCACATCATGTTTCTTCAACAAAACACACTAATATGAATTGAGCCAACACCATGAGGATAGGGTCAAGTATCATGGAAACTAATCATAATACATGAAGACAGGGTTCACAAATAAGTGTTGGCTCTCAACAATGCCACACTTTCAAAATTGTCAGTCTCAAGACTTCTCCTATTGGGTCAACACTTGTTGATGGCCACAAGGCCAAATCAATGTATCTAGGCTTTGAACTCCTTACTCTAGGCTTGGAGGACCCTAAACAAGGTCTATGAACACTCACTTGGTATTACATTAAAAAGAGCCTTCCTCTAGAACTTTTTTTGCAACACACACATCATTGGTAATCATTGTTATGATGGATGGTCTATTAGGATGGTAAATAAAATGCTTATTCTTTTTCCACCCTTTGAAACTACAACAAGGTATTTGACTTGGCAAGATCCCCACACATCACTTCAATACCAAACATTAGGCAATTCAACCTTTTGCCTTCTCAATGCATTTTTTTTTTGTCTTTCACTGGTTTTCTCAGTCTAATACATAAGGATATCAGACCTTTCATGGTATCATCACACACACCTTCCAATATGTATTCCTTTTATATTTTAGGTGCCTTCACACTATGTTGTTGTTAAGTATTGATGTAGTCTTAAGACATCTCATGACTCCATTACATTTCCACACTTGGGTTTACAAAAACAACTCTGTCAAAACAAAAACAATATCACTAGTAAAACTATGACTGTGACAATTAATACCCTTAGGAGAGTCATAGAAATTTAATCTATTTCATTTGGTTTTGATCCACAAACCCTTCTGAAGGTTGCATAGGGTCCCCTCACCCCTCTCTCTATCATCAACCACTTTAAAATACCAATCACTTGGTATTCCCACCATACTCTTCACTCTTACTGTCTTTTACTGTCTGATACATAGAGATATCAGACTGTCCTCATGCCCAAACATGTACCAAATCTAATTTGGAGCCCTGCACACAACATAATATGATACTTAGCATGAACAAAGGTCTTCCCACACATTTGGGTGAATTTATATGCATGGGAGACCAAACTATACATTATTTACTCCTCTTGGTAAACATTAGGTAGGGTTTTGACATTTTTTTGAAAAACTATGATATCTTCTTTAAAACACTATGAAATTCAATGCCACAAAAAGACAAAATGAAGTTAACTCTATAAAATTCAATCTTGTATTTATTTTAATCGATGCTTTCCTACATTGTTTGATCTGCCATCTTGTTATAAATCTCATCTCTATTATGCTTTGATGGATGTCGCATCCTGTTACAAATCTCACATTTTGGCACTAGTAGAAAGGATTTTAGCAAAGATTGTGGAATATGGATTTTACATCTACCAATTGTCATTCCATCTTGTGCATTAGGCTTTTACATGTAAAAGAAATAAATTTGATAAATAGGCCATATGGTGGATGATAAGTGAAGGATGTAAGTACTAAAGGTGTGGCACTAGTGGCTTTGGTACATGAAGGTGACTAGAGGTTGTGGAAGGAGAAATGGTGGAAGTTGGATCTATGGTAGAGGTGGGAGTAGATGTTATTTACGCATGAAAATGTTAAGCTAATACTCATAAAATAGCTAGGAATCCAACTTAAGGCATTCTATTTGTTAATAAATTTCTCTACCATTGAGCTACCGCCCCCTTTCTTACCATTCCATTGTTGTCTTGAGTGTAGATTATTTTTAACACCCATTATAAGACACATTATAGGTTCTTGGGGCTCCTAACCTAACCTAGCTTTGATAACATTTTGAGCTACTACTCATGGAATAGTTAGGTTACCAAGATATGACCTTCTATTTGTTGTTAGAATGTGATCTATGACTAAGTATTAGAGGATCTTACTAACTTGGGTATCATGCTTTTATGTGTCTCTGACATGACTGCTAGTAACTATATAAGAATCTTACTAGTCCTAGATCTATGCCTTGTCTTTTTGATATGGTTCTTAGTGAGAATATATGAATCTTACTAGTTCTAAATGTCATAAATTTGTGTTTTGCATGCTCCATGTGTGTTACCAATGTTACTCATATTAATCACTTTGTACTTCCCTTTTATCTCAATATTGTAGATTGACAATATCATAAGTCTTGGGAGCTACAACCTTTCCAAACTTGTAGTCATCTTGACTCTTCAATGTCTTGGTGAAAGAATATTTGGTTTCTCCATATTTTCCCAAGAGTACATGAGCATAATTTCATGCTCTTTCTAAGAGGGGGCTAAATTTGCATCATAAGTTGTATCTCTTTATAAATATACACTAGGTTTGGACTCTCTTTAGTAGTTGTGCCTTATTTATGCCTAATTGTACTTAGGTTTTAGAATGTTTCTATAAATTTGGTTCGTTCCCTTATTCATGATGTTCCTCATGGCTCAATTTTCTAGGAATAGGGTCTTGGGAACCCATATTCATGGAATTTGGACCTAAAATTTGAAAGATGAATGTTGGATTCACAAATAGTGGGAATTTCCTCTCCAAATTTGGACTTTTCCAAAAGTTCAATTCTAAAAGGTGCAAGCTGCATATAGATACAAATCTATTTCTCATTTCAAACCCCTATAAACTCCAACCCACATCTACCAATTTTTCAATCAAGCAATTCAAATCAATTGAGCATAGATCTATAATCAAGGAACAAGGCATTCAAAGATACAACTTTGTTACATCAGTTATGATCAACTACATTATATTTTTACATGATGAAAGCATACACTAACATGTTATAGAAACATTAAAGCATTTCAAAATTGAGGTATATTTGTCAATTGTTTATTTATATTTATGTTTGGAACATATTAACACAAATTGTAATATTATGAAGCTTCCTCTGCTAGATACCTCCCTAGAATTGGTTCAAGATGACTCTCATGCACATTTGTAAATGTGCAAGGAAACACAGATATGCCTAAGTCTGAGACCATAGTATAACTGAGGTATGTAGATGACAATGAAAATGACAATGACAATCCTTATGTATAGGTCTAAGGAAAATAATTGTGAGCAACACATCACTTTGAAGTACATATTAAAAGAAGACATAGAAAAGAATAGCTACACCAACAAATAGTGAGTAAGAAGTAAACAAAGCCAAGTTTCATTGAAAATATAGTAAAGATCTTCTAGGATAGTGTTAAGAGCAGACACAAAGCCTCCTAAAAAAGTCATGAGAAGATGATACACAATAAGAACCAAATACACATAGCAAAGTACAAGTGATAACAGTCCTAGCCAGATTAATAATAGTGAGATCATGAGGAAAGATTTGAAATGTAAATCTCAATGACAACCCAACCAAAGAGAAAAAGTTAGGACAAAGCCTATAAAAAAGAGATAGCCACAAAATAGTAACAAGTAGTCTATACACAATAAGATAGATCAATCCATGGTATAAATCATAGAGCAACTAAAATCATGAACCTTAATACCATGAAGAGAAAACCCAAAAGTTGATTTTGATAGTGAGATAAGTCATGGAGAATCCTCAAGTAGAGAGACTATATATTTGGCTGGTAAGAGGGCAACATATAGGCAAACATAGTAAAAAAGAGCCATCACTAGCTACTATGTTTGATAATATTTATTATAGATTCAATGTTTCAAAAGAAATAAAAACGACCCATCATTTTCATTGGAAACATAGTCAAAATGATAAAATCATTGTCAAATTATATACATAAAAGACTCAAACCAAATCTAAGAATAGAGATAAAGTAGTAAAACAAATGTTCACTATCAAACAGGAAAGAGAGCAGTCTCAAAACACCAAAACACTTTAGGATAATTGAACAAAAGACTTGGTCTGCAACTCTATCTTCTCTTTTCAATGATGATGAAGGCTCTTGTAGGATTAATTGTGCACTATATTTCCATCTTTGTTCTAATCCTTAGCTTGCAAGGTCACCATGTTTTGGGTATGGGGTGATCATTGTTTTTTCTCTCACTACTGCTATGGTACTCATTGATATTGATATTGGACCCAAATCACAAGCCTGGGTTGTCCCTTTACTTCCTCTAGGACTGTGTAGGTCTTCATTATCATTGTGATCTTTGACTGTAAATGAAAATTTGTGTGTTGTAATCCTAAAGACTGTTTACACATACAATGAACTTCTTGTATTCCTCTCACGAGAACCTCTATCTTGGCTATTCTATTTAATACTTCATGAATGTGTACTTTGTGACAGTTAAAATAACTGTGACTCCCATCTGAAACTATTTTAAATGTGATCTAGCATGGTGATGATGCCATTGTTTCATTTGAAGTTAATGATGAATGACAATCATTTTCATTGATAAGACTATTGTGATAACATGCACTTCATTTCACTATAAAATTTGAATTAGACTATAATTTACTCCTTTAAATTCTTATTCATAGGTATATATCCTTGTGCTTTTGACTATTGTAACTTATAGATACTTTTTTTGTCTTCTAGGCCTAGATACATCTTCATGAAACTAATTCTTTGGAAAGATGCATGTTGTGTTAGATCATGACTGTAATCATCAAGTCTCTTTAAATTAGATTCTTTATAGTATTCTCTCAGACTTGGGCATATCTTCTTCCTCTGCTAGATACCTCCCTAGAACTAGTTAGCTCATTCTTTGTTGTGTATATGTCCTAGTGCCATGGTAGGGGCAGGGTGGGAGAGAGAGAAAAGAGAAAGAGAGGTTGATTGCCCTCCGGTGCGTATAGAATTCATGGTGGCGAAAGGGGATGACTGGACATTGACAACCAAGGCATGGGGGCAACATTAAAAGACTTCCGATGATGTTGACCTAGGAATGACAAAGAACGAGTAGTTGTGAAATGCAATGGATAGCTCAAGCAATGGGTGGGATGCAAGCAATTCCTCATATATGCAAATCAATGAATGAAGGTGAAGATTCAACTACCTCGAATGGTGAATATTCTACCCAAGCAATTTCATAAATTATGCAAATATTATGCAAATCTGAAGATTCAATGAATGAAGGTGAAGATTCAGAAATTCCTCATACTATGCAAATCCGAAATGAAGGTGAAGATTCTACCTCGAATGGTGAGTGTGCCATTTGATCTTGCCAGGGGTTGAGCTCGACGTAGAATCCTTTGCAGGATTGCAAATGCACAAATGAATTTCCCTCTTTTCTTTTTCTTTTTTAAAGAATAATGCCCATTGTCATCGCAAATTTGACAAACGCGGGCAATTTTTTGAAAAAAAAAAATTCCATTGCTAATGCCTTCTTTGTCGAAACCAAATGTGAAATTATCATCAGAATACCGATGAATTCGTGCATTTCTTAAAAAAAAATCAAATTTGGTCACAATATACCTTCTCTGTCGGAAACCTCCGTCAAAATTATAGACCAAATGTATTAGTGTGGGGTCCATGTTTTCTTACCATGCTATATTATCAGATGCATGGTATTGTGTACTTGACCTATTGATCTATCAGTTGTGGCATCACTTTGCTCGAGGTCTGGGCTTGGGAGCACATTGTGATATATAGACCAATTGTTCATGTAGCAGTCCAAGTTGAGGATCCTTATGCATATATGTATACTTTAGGTATTAGACATAGAGGTTCGAGGGAGATCCTATACTAGAGACACTAGATTGATGTATTGCAGTATTTCATTTGGAGGTTGTACTTGGATTGCCTCAATTGGGTAGACTATGCACAAAGTTTGCCTTTCTATAGATAGTAGAGATACTTGATAGGCACGACTATTGATATGTAGAGGATCATAAAGCTACACCTCCTTGGGCAAGTTATTAGACAGTTTGGTGAGATTCAAGGAGTTTCGGATGTGACTGCTTATTTCGTTAGGGTCGCACGAGAGGTTTTTGATTGGGGTGCCTACATACAACCTCATGTGGCTACCACTGAGTTTGATTCTCTTAGAGCAGTATAGTGGGGTTGGGCAGTAGGAGTAGCAGATCCAAGGACTACACTATAATATGAATCTTTGTAGTTGAGGCATAGGCTTATCCCTCTGACAGATCCATCAGTGTTGATTACACCTCAACGAATTTGACATTGGAGATAGTGAAGCAGAGATGATGGGGGCTGGGGATGGAGGAGATGGTGGGATGGTGGTAGGGGTTTGGTTGCAGCAGGGGGAGATGGAGGTGATGAGGAGGAGGGAGAGGTGGAGCTAGACATTGGTGGAGACATTGATGCTAGTAGTAGTGAGGTCATCAAGATCATCTAGCGATGATAGTGGGGATAGTTCTATTGATAGTGATATGCCAAAGCTAGAGGATGTTCCTTCTATACAGGTAGGTGGGGAGGGTGGTGGAGGATAGGGAGATGATGATGATGATGATCCATAGGTTTTGAGAGCTAGGATCTAGAGCCTAGAGGATGCATTGGCTAGGGAGTAGCAAGGACAGAGAGATGATCGAGCCTTAGTCTGACATGAGCAGGCGACATGGATTGTAGAGTGAGAACACTTACAGAGGGAGCAGGATGATGTTGTTTGGAGAGCACGGTTGGCATATAATGCTTATGCATAGTATACTTCTCTAGGTATAGGTACATTGACTCGAGCTGACTGACTCATTCATATAGCCCAAGAGTGTATGTACTGGCAACACGAGTATGAGAGAGTTGTTCCTAAGGGTCAGTGAGTACAAAGCTACCGTTCTTATAGTTCCGCAAGGAGATCAGGTAGATTGACTACTCGAGATGCGAGTAGTGTAGGTGTTATGGGTCCACCTCAGGCACCATCAGGACATCCTGGGATAGGATCAAGCAAGTAGGATTCACTGGCTAATAGAGGCAGTGTCGGTTGTAACATTTTATTTGTTATGGGACTCTTTGAGATATTATGATGATGTATCCTGACACATTAATTTTTTGAGATAGATATGATGATGTAGTTTTGGTGGTAATCTTATATACTTGTGTTATGTTTATGTAATGTGTGATTCTATTATGCTTTTCAATGCATGATTCGATATGCTTATGCATTTCTATATGATGTTGATGCAATTATGTGATGTTCTTTACTTATGTTTTTATAATGTATGGAAAATGAATGCAATCTAATATGTAATAATGGATGAACCATAATACAAATGCACCTAAATGATTGATGATGGATTACTTTTTTTTAAAGATATGCTAGAATATTATTTTATCACTTGTCTTAATTAAAGAAGATGAATTGTTAGTTGATTAGAGATAGAGATAGTGATGAGAAAATGACCTTGAGATAGAATTAGAGAGATGTGAGTAGAAATGAAATGAAATGATTATGATAGATACATGAACTTGTGTGCCTTTATTCATAGCACAATATATACTCATCACTGAGCCTTATTATGTAACAATGGAGCTTTCCACACCAAGGTGTAAAGATATCTCATTGCGGAAACAAGCATGTTGCAGACAAGGAGTGAACCCTCCATTTTGGGTATAATGTCAGGAGTCAAGGTATGTGGGGTAGTCACAAGCATAGTTATCCTTCATGGGATACTTTCCAAATGAACATACCAATCACACACACCCATGGCACCATTTCCCTAGAACTTCATTGGTTCACACCATAAACAACAAAAAAAGAAAAGTATCATGCCCATCCTGACTTCTCTAGTCACTTGTGGACATCCTTAAGTAGCATAGGAACATGACCTATCACCAAATGATAAAGGATAAAGACTAACAAGGACAAAATTCAGTAGCCATACTGATCTGTGTCTTTTCTTTGATTGTTTGATGTGATGGTAAATAATGTCTGATCTCAGATGTTGAATATCCTTCTTTAGACTGATCTATCTAATTTCGAGTGTAACCTTCTCTATTTAAGATGATATGATGATCACTTTATATGATTGGTTGATACAATTGATTAGACAACTTGATCAATTTGATTGGAGATGTTGATTAGATAGTTGTATCCTTTGTTAACTTTGTGTGAAGTGTTTGTTGGATATTTGTTAGGGTGTTTGGTTCTTGTGAGACATTTTATTGCAAGTTTTCTGGTTGTTTTTCAATTTTTAGTTCTTTTCCAAGATCTTTTTCGATGTTTTTTTATGTTTTTTCCAAGATCATATTTGAATGTTTTTGATTGATTTTTTTAAGATCATATTTGAATGTTTTTGATTAATTTTTTTAGGATCATATTTGAATGTTTTGGAATCTTGTTGTTTTTTGATGCTTAGGGATTTTGTTGTTTTCTCCATATTTTTGGATTTTGAGGTTTTCTCCATGTTTTTGGGGATTCTTAAGACATTATCTTATTTTTAGGGTTTTTTAAGTTATGCCCCAGTATGTAGACCTATTATGATATGATGATCAGTAGACTGCAAGTGGAAACAATAAATGTTTTGGCATGAAACTATTCTTATGCAATATACAAGATGAAAATGCATTCTCCTATTTGAATAGGGGCGATTTCATTTGTCTACCACTTTGAAATGCATCAATTGAATGAAAGGCACAAAACATTTCATAGATCTAGGAGTTCATTCTATTCTAAAGAACCCTTGGGCCATCGAAATTAACACATTGAGTGGATAGGATTTATAAATGGAGACGCTGAAAACTTCCCCATTGATTTTTGAAACTTTTGGTCTTCTTTTGCCTATGTGTGTGCAATTTAATTTATTTCAACTCTTGTAAACATTGTAGATCCTTAAAATCCTATATGACTAGCTACGTGAGTTATTCTAACTTCAAAAGAACCTTGGATAGAGCCTCACTACCAACAGGTGTCCATAGTCCCGACAATGTTATCACTATAATCTCTCAAATATTGCTTAATTTCCAGTAGGCGTCCATAGCCCCGATGGAGTTACTCGCATGTTCCCAAAGCCAAGTTTTTATTGCACTTTTTAATGCATGATATTTTAGTTGTATATCTTTTTCTCTTTTTCCTTGATATTTTGATATGTAATTACGCATAGCTCTTATTGTTTTTTCTTTAATCTCGCCTTGGCTTGTAAGTAATGAAACCTACATGGGTGTGACGATTACAACAATAGTGAAGTAGAATTTTGGATTTTTCACTAGCCATATGATCAATTAGGTATCTATAATGATTTAGAGTGAATGATTATTGTGTAAGGTAGAGCAATTGATAGACTTTAGGTAACAAGGCACAAATAGTGAAACTTCTACCCAACCATAGACAAAACGTTATCACAAGGTGATGTTGAAGATGAATGACCTTAGGTTATGAAATCTTCCTAAAAGAGTATCTAAGAAATGAGATAACCCTTGCTCTTCTCTTGTGAAAACAAGTGATCTACTAAGGAAATTGCCTTTTTTATTGATGTACCTATATTCTAGTGTGATGCAATGTGTAAGTAGTTTTATGAGAATGCAACTATGATGCAACTTTGAAAGGGAAATATGAAATGTAGTAAAAATGAAATATAAATTAACCAGTCCTTAGATGTAATATCATTAAGGTGCATGTTATTCATGGGTTCATGGATTAGATCTCCCTCCATCATGGCCTAATTATAAGCTCCATTTCCAATGACCCCTGTTATCATGAATGGACCCAACCAGTTAGGTTTGAATTTACTTGGTCATTCTTGTTCTACTAAGTTCCTTTGATTTTCTTTAAGAACTAGATCCCCCACATCAAAGCATCATGGTCTTACTCTTTTGTTATAGCTTCATTTCCATCTGTTTTGGTAACCTTGCAAGTGATTCAAGTGCTTTGTCGCTTTTCATCTAATAGTTCTAACTCTTGCAGTCTTGTGACTCTATAGTCTTCCTCTAATATGATGTGTTTTAAGGAGACTCTTAGTGATGGAAATTCTACCTCAATGGAAAAAATAGATTTTGAATCATAAACTAAAGAGTATGGTGTAGCATTTGTAGTTATGCGCACACTTATTCTATAACCCCAGAGTGCAAGATTTAGCTAAATATGCCAATCTCATCCCACTTCATTGACAAATTTCTTCAAGATTTTTAGGATCATTTTATTAGTTGCCTTTGCTTGACTGTTGCTTTGAGGATAATAAGGAGTTGCAAAATGTTGTTGGATGTGGAATTTGTTGCAAATTTCACTCACCTCTTGATTTTTGAATGGGCACCCATTATCTGTAATGATGCACATTGGGACTCCATATCTGTAGATAATATAATTCAAAATGAATTTCGTTATTTGCTTGCTAGTGGTGCAAGTTAGAGGGATTTCCTCGACCCACTTAGTAAAATATTTAGTGGTTGTGAGAATGAACTTATTTCCATTAGAGGAAGTAGGATTGATCTTCCGTACAAGATCTAGTCCCCACTATGAGAATAGCCATGGTGATGTAATTAGTTGAAGGTCCTAAGAAGGTGCATGAATCAGATCTGCTTATGTCTAACACTGTCTACATTTCCATACATACTTATAAGTATCCTTCTCCATTGTTGTCCAATAATATCCTATTCTCAATAGTTTCTTTGCTAATGTGGGACCTCAAGAGTGAGCACCATTGATCCCATCATGAATCTCTTTTAAGGCTAATTTTGCTTTTTTAGAAATTAGACATTGAAGAAGGGTACCATCTAAGATTTTATTGTACAAAGTATTAGCAATGATTGTATGTCTTGATGCCTAATGTATAAGAGTCTTTCTTTGATTTATTGAGAGATCAGGAGACATATATTGGTCATGTAGGTATGCATATACTTCTTTGTACCACGGGGATTCGGGTCACACTATCACACAAACATACTCAAAATATGAGATTTTGTATGCTAGCACCATTAACTATTCTACCATGAATTCAAACTGAGTTTCATTATTAGGTATATCCTGAAGAGATCCTATAATGGCCATTGCATCAGCTACTCTATTTTGTACTTTGGGAATTTGCTCAAAAGTCAAATTGGTGAATTGCTACTTGAATTCCTCCAATTTCTTGTAAGGTATCAACTTGTCATCTTTAGTATTATAATAATCATTCACTTGATTGATAATGAGCTGAGAATATCCATAGACTCATAATTTCATTATCTTCCATTATATGGTAGTACAGAATCCTATGACTAGGGCTTCATATTCAACTATATTATTGGTGCATGGGAAGCTGATTCTGAATAATTTTGGAATTGAGTCACCTTGAGGAGTGACAAAGAGAATTCCTACTCCTACTCCATGATTGGTATATGACCCATCAAAGTAAAATTTCCAACTTGTGGATGCCAAGAGCGTAAACACAAACTCATCAGGAAGGTCTACCAACAACAAATGGTTGTCTTGTATAGGTACCTCTGCCAATTGATTTGCTATAATTTGACCTTTGATTGTTTTTTTGTCCACATATTCTATGTCAAACTCACTCAAGATCATGACCCATTTGGCCAATCTTCCAGTTAATGTTTATCTGCTCAAAAGGTACTTAAGAGGATCAAAGTGTGCAATGAGTTGAACTTTATAACTCAAAATATAGTGTTTAAGCTTTTGAGATGCAAAAATCACTTCTAAACATGCTTGTTCTATGGGAGTGTAGCTGAGTTCATACCCTATGAGTGTTATATTAATGTATTAGATAGCTCTTTCCTTCCCTTGGTCATCGTGTTGTGCCAAGAGGGCTCCCAAAGAGGAATTTGTTGCTAATATGTACAATAGAAAACGTTTTCCATGTATTGGTGAGACTAAGACTAGTGTTGACAGGAGATACTTTTTTAATGCTTGAAATACCTCATGTCATTGGTTTTCCCATTTGAGGGTTACACCTTTCTTAAGAAGGTGTTGAAATGGTTGGCACTTGTCTGCCAATTGTACAATGAAGCACCTTATGGACTGTAACCTCCCTTGCAAACTTCTCAATTGTTTGAGTGTGGATGGTGTTGGCATTTTCAAGATGGCTTTCACTTTTGCATGATCTATCTCAATTCCTTTGTTAGATACAATAAAGCCTAAGAGCTTGTCGACTGTTACACCAAATAGACACTTTTTTTGGATTTAGCCTTACTTTGTACTATTTTAGTTTGTCAAAGATTTTGGCAAGAACATCAAGGTGATCTTCTCTGGTTCTTGATTTTGCTAATATATCATCAACATAGTCCTCCATGATATTATGTATCATGTCATGGAATAATATTGTCACAACTCTTTGATAGGTAGCACCTATGTTCTTTAGACCAAATGACATCACGTTCCAATAGTATGTCCCCCAAGGACATGTGAATGCTATTTTAGGTTGATCCTCTGGTGCAATCCTGATTTGGTTATAGCTAGAGAAACCATCCATGAGTGATAGCATTTCATTTCCCACCATTAGATCTACAATCATATCTATATTGGAAAGTGGGAAGTCATCCTTGGGAAAATCCTTATTTAAGTCCCTAAAACCATTATATATTTTGATGCCCTCAGTGGGTTTGGTGACTGGTACTAAGTTTGAAATCCATTCTGCATAGTCTATGGGTCTTATGAAGCCCACATCTAATAATTTTTGTAGCTCAACTTTGACTAACAGGGCTATTTGAGGATGCATTTTTCCAAGCTTTTGTTTGTAAGGTTTTATCTCTGGTAGAAATGGTAAATGATATAGGACCAAATTTGTGTCCAATCTTGGCATGTTAGTGTATGACCATGCAAATTTTATTGGTCTTTTCTTGAATACTTTAATAAAACTTTCTTTTTCAATAGGGTTTAAAGAATCAACCATGTGTATTTTATGTACATTTTTGGCATCTCCAATGTTGATTTCTTTAGTTTTCTTGATGAGAAATGTCGATTGTTCTTGATCTATAGGAAGATCATCCGGTCTACTTCTAGTTGCATCTTCTATTTCATCCAAGTCCTTTGGATTAGAGGTGGAGCATGCTTCTCCAAATATGTTGTGTTGTCCAAATCTATAGCAACACTATCTTTGTGATTATCATAGGAAAATCCATCCTTGGCACCCAAGGAATCAGCTATAGCCTCATCTTTTTCAAACCAATCCAGATGTGGTTTCTCTTCTTTCCCCCAGTCTATCAAGTGTGGGTACATAAGACAAAGTTCTTTGTCTTCATCCAAAGCAGGTGTTTCTAATATCATACAAGCCTTGGTGTCATAATAGTTTTTCCAATAATTTGGATCTACTTCCTTGTCTTCATAAGTGATGCCATCATCCATAGGTGGCTAATGGTCATAGATTATTCCTATGGTATAAGTGCTATTGCTAGGAAGAGATAGGAATTTGTAGTCATGAGAATTAGTTAAACTTTTAATGGATGTCACCATGTTTGATCCTTCATCAATTTCTTCAATGGGTGAGAGTGAAGTTTTAGCTGTATAGATAAATAACTAGACATTCCCACGGCTTGTAGATCCTCGTTCTATGATAGAGAAGTCTCTCATTTTTGGAATAAGGAGTTACAATTTTTTGACACTTTCTGGTGCTAATCTCATTTCCATTACTACATTAGCTTGTGATGATGATGCATGCTCCATATTTGAATCATTGGTGGGTACTACACTAACTTGAAGATGTAGTTGGAGGTCTTCAACAATTGGTTCATTAGAAGGGTATATTCTAGTCAATTCACTTGTCTGAGATGATGCTGCAAACACCCTTATTAAGAGATTACTTTGACATGTTGATTCAAAATTTTGTGTTGTCAGAGTAGGCCTATTCAGTATATCCAGTACATGTTGCCTAGATTTTGATATTTGTGTTGTAGCCTTGTATCCCATACCTTTATTCCTTTGATTCTCTTGAGGTAGAATAGGTTCTATCATGCCTTGTTTTTGCATTCCAAATCCTGTGGTACCATCATATCCATTCTTTTGCAACATTCTGAGACCGTTTCCATATTTATCTAAGGGAAGATTGATCACAGTCATGTCATCCTCTTCTTTGTATAACCATTGGTTTATATCTTCATCTAGAGATTTCTCCTATAAATCACCCCATTGAATGAAAGAGAAAGAGTCTGAATACTTGAATATTTCCTTTCCTTTGTCTTGTCTAGTTGGAGTAGATAGAGGCCTCCCAAAATATGTTGGGGAGGGAGATAATTTACTAACAGCTGGTGTGTCTCAAATGGAATACTCTCTACATCCTACTTCTTTGATTTGTAAAGAAGGTGAAATAGATGTATGAGGTGTTGATGCCTATGTATTTTTTATTGTTAATGATTCCATCTATGATGTGAGCAGAGTTGCTTGATTCATGGGAACTTGATTATCAACACTTCCTCTCAAATAGTTGCAATGTTGGAAAGGATCTGGGTCTCCATTTATGGTGATTTCGATAGAATTATACGGGAATTTGACACATTGATGAAATATCGATATAAAACCTAAATTGTATGAATCCATGGGCAACCAAGAAGCATGTTTTATCCTATCTCTCTATCCAATACTTGGAATGTAATATCAGTTGTGATAGGACCTACTTGTACTAGTAGAATAACTACACCTTTTGACTGGCATTCCTTATTATCATATGCTTTAATGTTTATCATGTTTGTCTAATCAATATGTAGATGTGATTACCCCAAATATTTGATCAAAATGAGTGTGTATATGTTTAAACTAGCTCCACCATCTAGCAACACTCTTCTAACCTTTTTTCTTATGGATGAAAACTTCTAAGTCTAGCAGATCATTATGTAGAGGCTTATCGGTAGGAACATCCCAATATGTTAAATCAATGCAGGTAGCATCAACCAAATTTCTAACCATATATTGGAAAGTGTTTTCATCTATATCCTGGGCCACAACTAAAGCTTAAAGTGCCTTATTTAGAATAGCTCTATGGTTTGGCAATATTTGGAGCAACTCAAAGAGTGATATCTGTGCCGAGTTCTTTTTCAATTGATCAACCACATTGTAACTTCCTGCCATTGGAGGAGGATTAGGAGGTACTCCTTGTAATGTGACTTTTGAACAGTGTGTCATTACCACACAATCTCTATTCCTTGTATTTACAATGATGGTAACAACCATCTCATTTCTTGAACTAAGAGTATTGATGGTATAGCTATATGACACCTTGGTATAATTTATAGTATTATCTTGTGTCCCTAAACTGGAAGCTTGACATTTATCATGCTTGACAAAGGGATCCTTAAAATGGTGTGATTTAGATTAGTAGATCCTTTGTTGGCATCAACAGTGACATCACCTTGTTCTATGAGATCTCGAATCAGATTATTGAGTTTATAATAGTTTGATGTTTTGTGACACTTTGTGCAATGATAATCACATAAGTCATTATCATTCCACTAGGTTGTTTTGAAGGGACCTGGTTCATATATCATGACCTCTAGTAAAGTGATAAAATCAGTTTGGACTAATATATTTAGTGCCAAATCAATTGGTTTTCCCAGTGGTGTGTAATTTCTCCTTGGTGCTATATTCCTGGAAGGTTTGAAGTTATTGGATTGTACTGCATTTGCATTTGCTGATGATGTATTGTTACCTTGGGACTAATTTTTATTTGGAAAAGAGAAATTTATCGATCCTTGTAATGACATAACAGGTTGAGCTCTGTTGACCACACGAACATCTACAACCCCATCATTGGTTACATTCTTGTTTCTTGACCAGAACTTGGGTTTCTCATTGCTTGCATTATTAGTCACACCACCTTCTTTACTTTTCTTCAAGGTACCTTGTTCTATAAGCCCTTTCTCACACTTAATACACTTCTTTGTGATCTATTTAAAAGTAAGACATTGCATTTACAATAGGTACTTGACTTGAGGCCACGGGGGCTTCACTAAATAAGCAATATCATATCACGTGCATTCATATTGAGGGGTTTAATATCCCAAAAATGAGGGTGCAATATATTGCCCATCGGTGAAAATAGGGGGTTTTTAATTTGGGCTATGAAAAAATGCAATATTTTGTGCAAATAGGGGGGCTTTTAATTCAGGAAGTGTATTGGGAGGGTGTGGAAAAAAAGGAGTTTAGGGAAACATTTTTTGAAAATAGGGGGGTTCTTTAGTATGCCATGAACACAGGTGATATAACCTAGGTTCACTAAGTGAACCCCCCATGCTTTAGGCACCATATTTTCAATGAAGATGTCTACTTGTTCTACCTTTGGAATATGATTCGGGTATCTATGGTATAGATCAGATCTCCATTATTGCAAAAATGAAAAATGTCTCATCTTCCCTTTGTCTTGCAGCACATAAGTGTATTAGGGTCATTGGATTGTCGATATTATGAGAGAAATTCATTATGAATTTCTCTATAAGCTCTCCCTATGAAGTAATCTTAGGGGGTAAGTGCGAGAACCATTCTAATGTTGATCCTCAAATGATTTTAGGAAAATGATGCATCAGATATGTGTCTTCATTAGAAACTTCAATACAGATGGTGAAAAACTCTCTAATGTGATCTTTAGGATCACCCTTTCCTCTATATTTGTGTAAACTAGAAAATTGGGAACCTTAGCCAAATTAACCACTTGGGATAAAGGTGGGAGCTTAACTAAGGTTCAATTTTCACTTCGGGAAACTTTAAACTCAAAAGAGGAGGGTGAATCTACTAGATCCAATCCTAAAGGATGCAAGGATTGAATACTAAGTAGATTGGAATATAATTAACCCTCTTTTGTAAGTTATCAAGTTGAACTAAGACTAAATGTTGGAAATGAAGACAAAGCATGGGAAAAAAGTAAGCTACAGATTCAGGATTCAGTCATGCACCTGGCTTTGAGAATTTTGAGATGATTTAGAGCTACTTTGTGAAATCCAAAAAAAGTTACAGGGACCGTGTGTCTAGACACCTTCCTATTGGTCCTCCAAATTTTCTGTGTGTCGAAAAGGGTTTTTCCGTCTCTACAAATAAAGCTTAATTCCAGAAGTAAAACTACTTATCTATTTCCTACACACAAAAGGAAAGGGAAATGCGTTGGGAATAGGGGGTTGTCTTCATATCAAACCTCAGTTTTGGAATTAACCAAGTGTTTGAAGTAATGTAAATGAAATGACTGAAAGTAGAAATCCTTCCCTTTGAGGGGATGTTGAATTGACTGAAAATGAAATGCTTATACCTCCTTGTGAAGTTTTGCTTGCCTCCACATGGAATTAAAGTTTCATGAAGTAGAATGTCGATCTTGTCTTCAATGCTTGAAATCTTGTCTATATTGCTACTCCAAAGCTTGAAGGAAGATTGAAAATGCTCAATTGCTCTTGAATGCTTTAATGCTTGATCTCTTGAATGCTCAGACGCTTGATAATGATTGTGTGTTATGTCAAATGAGAGGGTAAATGCCTCTTATATACTTGCCAGTGGGTTTAATTGACTGATTTTTGGACTTGGGCCTATTGGGACTAATAAATTCTGCTACTTTGAAATCCTCCATGTTCCTAAAATTGTTTCCAGGGCATGGGTTTTAGGAGGGTTTTATATTTTCCAAATAGTCTGTGTTTTTTCCCTCGACCCTGTTATAATCCTTTGTTCAGTGCAAGCAACTAATGTTTGCATTCTAAGTTGTCCTCGGGAGGGTCATTAGTAATTCGTTTACCGGCCCCATATGTTAGGAGTTACCACTCAGAACAATTGCTTTAAATTTTTCATATAATCTTGAATATTGCAAAAAACCCATATCCTAAGGTTTTAATATCCTAGGCACACTCGCACTACGACCCCCTTTACCCTCAAAAAAGTGAGCATGTGCTAAATATTTTAACTTAAGGTTTTCCCTTGTGTTCCCAGTCAGTGCAGGATAGCGGGATCTATGTCTAGAAGCCCATAGTCTCCACCTTGCAGAGTGTTTAAAAGTACTAACTCAATTATGTGGGATGGCAAGAATTAAAGAAAGTGAAGCCCCACTACCCCATGAAGTGTTATTAGAGAAGAAAATCCCAGTGTGGGATAGCAAGAACAATCAAAGCAAATAACAATGCTCTCTCCGCAAGGACCAAATGAGTAGGGAAAGTGCACTGCGGGATAGTGGAGAGGGTACAAAAGGGATAAGGTGACAATCCCACCATCTCATAGTGACAAAAATGATGGAATGGGGACCTTGCAAGATGATCTTGGTGCATGGGGAAAGGCAACCCCACTATCCTGTAGGGGTAAGAAGCTGTAAGATGGTAGAGCAGGTTTTAGTATGTTAATCGCATACTATGCGGGATAGCGGGATAAGAGTTTTTGTTATCCCCGCTATTTCACGAGTGAATTAATCACACAAAAAGGGTACTGTGGGGTGACAATTTGAACATTAATTTATGAATCCCTGCTATCCCACAAGGGTAAAAGTGTGAAAGTGATAGGGAAGAAATAAAGAGAAGAATGCATTGCAGGACAATGGGAAAAGGTTGAGTACCTAAGAGAAAATTCTCGCAGGACTAAAAGACAATCAAGAAAGACAGTTTGGGATTGCAAGGTGAAGTATTTTTCTTTCCTCACCATCCCATAGGTGTCCATGAGGTAAGAAGAAAGCATTGTGGGGTAGTGAAACATTGAGAAACAATTAAGCCCCACTATCCTGCAAGGTGTGTAGCAATAGACAGATGGTCTTGCGGGATGCTAAGGTAGCAAGGAAATGGTGATCCCCACTATCCCACAACAAGGTAAAGGATACATTAAGGACCATGCAGGATACCAAATGACAAGGAAATATAACAACCCCGCTATCCTGCATGGATCAAATTTTCACAAAGATGGTGAAATTAAAAACTTGAATAATCAAAGGCGACAGAGTGATTAAAAGAGGAAGCCATGTCAGCTGTCAAGGGTGTGAACATGAAATCAAAGTAGTTGATCTAAATATCAATGGTCATATTTGAATCTTGAAGGCCACTAGCTTGCCAAAGCTTGCACACATGGAGTAATGGTTATTCATCTATTGGAAATAAAGGCAAAATTCAAAGCACATTTTCTCTTCAGCTTGTGATCAAAGAGTGAAGAAGTGAACCGGTGAAACCAGAGTGATCAAGAGCATTTCTAGAGCTTTCAATAGCACCCATTTGAATTTAAAAGAGTAAGTAAAGCTTCCATATCCTTCTCTTTTATTTCATAGGGAAACTTAAGAGTATTTGTTCGTGAATTCAGTAGCTTGTGCCCTAGGTATAGAGGGAAAAGCTTGTCTGTGTAGGGTTTTCTATTTTATACATAGAAATGGAATCCCTAATTGAGAAAACCACCCCCACTACATCCCAAGAGGTTTCCCAATCTGAAACGAGCTCCACCTAACCAGAAATCACCCATGCCATTCTTCTAGCAACTATTCCTCCTATCCATGCCATTGTTGATAATCCTACAAAAGAGTAGAACCCTCTGGTTGCTACTCAAAATCCTCAAGCTAGAGATTCAAATACACAACCCCAACAAGAAGTTGCAAAACCTAATAGGAAGAGAGTTTTTAGGAAAATTATTGTCGAGTCCTCTAACAGTGAGCCTTATGATAAACCTAGCCTCGCTCCTAAAGCCAAAAATCCCACCCATAAAAGAAGGAAGGCTACCCCCAAGGATCCATCATCACAATCCTCTGCACAAGTTGTGCCACCTATAGAAAAACCATAGGAAGGAGGGTCTAACCCTCAAGAAGAGGCCCTTAAGCTGAAGAGGAGAAGGGATCCCCCAAAGAAAGCCACTCCCACAACAACAACATCATCAATACAAACTACTGATACATAGCCATCTCCATCTACCACTGAAGGTGCAAAGGCTCAACAAGAGCAAGCAGAAGATGCTCCATCTTCATCTGTTCCTACCAAAACCCTTGAAGAGCTTTCCAAAGAGCTGGCAGAAAAATTGGAAGATGAGGAGAAAAAGAAGAAGAGAGAACCTCAAAGCCTCAGTCAGGATCTTCTAGAGATGTTCAAGGGGTCTACTATGATTGATAATTTCAAGAAAAAATTTTGGAGATAAAAATTTTCAGTGCAGGGATGCCCACACCACTGAAAGGGGGTGGGATATCTTTCATTTTTTCTATGGAAATAGAGACAAGGCAACTCCTGTGTCAAACCCATGGAATTTGAGCTTGGGAAAACTGGTAGTTCCTAGTCTTTTTGTTGAGCCAATGTTAATCAAGGAACTAGAAAAGCATTATCACCCTGAAAGTATGATTGTTAGGAGAGCTATTAGCCATATCCTTTTAGATATATCCACAAATGCCATAGCTGAGTGCTTTGAGTTGGACAAGATGGCCCTCACAAAAATCAACAAGAACAGGTTGGAAGCAGAGTATATTTCTAGGGAACATCTCTATAGGGGAAATGTCTTTCCCCTCTACATGAAAAGGATGTTCAAAGGAGCCAAACATTACTTTTTTGACTCTGAGAAGGAGCCATTTGAATAACATATTTTTGAAGATTATTTTGTAAGGACATACTATGCTCTATGCCAAGTACTAAGGGAGGACTATGGAATGACAAGGATGCCAATACATTTTATGGTCATGGAAATGAGAAATCCAATTCCTTGAGAGTAGTCAATTGTATGATTTTATCACATATATTGAAGAAAAGGTGCATGAAAGCTTAATGGTCGCTAGGGATTTGAAGGAGAATTTAAATTTTAAGTATTATTCTTTTAAAAAAATGGATAGAATGGGATGATGCACTACAAATAAATAAATTTGATCCAAGGATGGGGGAAAGATGCTTAGTTCAAAGGTGGACCCAAATTTGGATAAAGGGTCTAGACTTGCAGACTCTAGGGTCTTCTATGACCATTTTGTAAGAAAGGTCCTAGGGATGATGGGGGTAAGGATGCCAAGGCTCCCTGTGCACATCGCCAAATATTAAGAATGAAAGATGCCAGGGAAAAAAACACGGAATACCCGAAGGGGGATTTCTCTCACAATTTTGGTTATTTTTTCTTCTATGTCGATTGCACAATAATTAGGGTCTATGGGTGTTCCCAGGTGCCACACATTTTGCCAATAACAGTCTTGCCACAAGAATTTATAGAATTGATGTGGCAATTGATGTGGATAGAAAAAGACCTTGTTAGAATAGAGAAGAAGGGGCAACATCTCCCCAGGTCTATAGCTTTTGATGACTTTGTTGTGGGGTCTAACACATTTGAACAAGTATAGGGTTTATTGGTGAGAAATTATAGGCTCAAGGCAGGGTGGGCAAGAAATTTTGATTCAGAAGGATATATTCATGTCTTTAGGACACAAAAGTTGAGGGTGAGAGGTTAATCTTACTAGTTCAATGAAAGAGAAGATTTGACTAGGAATGTTAGCCCTGTAGAGGCCATACAAAGAAGAGGAAAATGGAATTTCATTCAAAATTTAGAGAGAGAAAGGAAGGAAAAGGACCCTAGTTTCAAAGGGTTTTGCTCAAATTCCAAAAATGATCTTGAAAGAATGATGAGTAAAGTATTGAGCTATGATGACATTCTTGCTTCAAAGAAGAAGAGAAGAGAGGGTGGATAGGTGGAAGAAATATTGGAAGAAAGGTCAACATATGAGCCCTCACGATCAAAAGGAAAGGCACCCCTCGATGAAGGATCTTCTTAGGATGTCCTTGCACAACCTCCTCTACAACAAGAACCACCTACAAGGAATGTAGTGTAGAACACAAGATGCCACTGAGAGGGGGGGTGAATCAATGGTTTCCAAACTTAACCCTTTTTAATCCTAAATGTGTGTACCAGATAGAAGATCTAATACAAGGTGTATATATTGGTGAGATAGGGAGAAGACTCAAATGCAAGAACATACAAAAAGAACATCACATAACATCAGATGTATGAGGAAAACCCAACATGGGAAAAACCTCGATGAGAATTTCTACTGGAGTCTACTGCTCCAATCTAGCCTCACAATGAACACTGTATTACAAAGTTTAGGGCACCAACCCAAGGAGCACCAACCCTTGATTTGGGGCACCAACCCAAGGAGCACCAACCCCTAATTTAGGGCACCAACACAAGGAGCACCAACCCCTAATATTAGGGCACCAACCTAAGGAGCACTAACCCCTGCACCGAGCTATATCTCAATGATTATAATGACATATATCAATACAAAGTAAAAAGCCAATTACAAATGAGTTTTGTAACCTCTGTAATCTTTCTTTTGGTTCTACTCTTCTCAAATAGTCTTCCTCTGCTCTACTCTCTTCTAGTTCTCTACTCACATAGTTCCTGCTCTTCTTCACTCTTTGTTGCAACCTTACCGGTTCACCCTCTACCTCTTCTCTACCAGTTTGCTCTTGTCACTACCGGTACTCTGCTAAATCTCTCTGAATCTTCTGCTACTTAAACTCTACCATGTCTAACCTCTTCTCACTCTCTCTCTTCTCTCCTTCACTCACTATTGCCTTCTTAGCGGTTCTAACACTATTGATTCACCCCATTGTCAAGCTTAGTGACAGTCTACCGGTTTCCTTAACCTTGTCAGTTGAACTCTTATCGGTTCTCTCTCAAGCACTTAGTCACCTCTGTGATTGTCGATGGGCTATTTGATTGACTAACACTCTTATTTCACTTCCTTCACCAACGTCACTCTCTCATGCAACAACACTGAATTTGGTCTTCAATCTGCACATTTAAATATAAGAATTCCTGCCAAAACATAACTTCAAACTTTGGCATGCTAGGGTTCCTTCTACCGACCCACTCCATATCAAATCCAATCAAATCTCATTCTAGAGATAACACCTACAATGGATCACTCAACTCTACCAATCCCATTACATCCAAAACATGTTTTCTATATTTAGCAAACATGGCAAACTAATCATTGACCTGCTTTTGTCAATCATGTTAAATGATCTCCCTGTTGTATTCATCAGATCTGATCTGCACCTAGTCAACTAGCATCAACCAGTGCATCACTCAGATCTTTTCCATTCAGTCTATATTGAGCCACAAACCTTTGTCCTTGACCCATGATATCCACAATCAACATTAATGTCGACTGACTAATCACCAACCTCGTTGAAGCACACTTCACCTACAACTACATGCATGACACCTGTGTCCTATGTTTCATCATCTTCAACATCCACCTCTACTTAGGGCACTATGTCAGTTCATGCTTAGTCACCGACCATCATGATACTGGTGTTCATCTACTTGTTCAATATTCCCTGCAGCTTCTACATCAATTAGTCAACGTACAAGCTTGCACTTTGTTGTTTTGTTGGTGGAGCACATTAACTCGGTCACCAACCTTGTCAGTCCATAAAAAATTATCTTCATTAGACAAGATCTCTTCACTTTTCACTTTGTCAACTTTACTAGTGGACATCTATACCGGTAATATATCCTTCTTTCATACCTATAACATGCATGACATCATCATGCCAGTAGTCTTCAAGTGTTAATGCATCAATCTGCATCTGCATTCTGGTTGCAGTCTTTGTCTGCAATGTTGAACCTTTCCTTCTTCTTCATTAGACCAGAGACCATCTCAACTAGTTTGTCAAAGTGACAAACATATCCTTCCTTTTCTGTATTTGTAATTTGTCACACCTTCACTTGTAGAAGAGGTGCACATTTCTCATTTCATGAACTTGAGACATCTTTGTATTTCACTTGGTTCATCCAGTGTGAGACTTCAATCACCTATCTTTAACTTCTTAACTAACCTATCCCAGAGAGTTATAATGCATTCCATGCATGTTGGGAGATAAGAAAAGAATTATCACTTACCAGTGGGACTTATGTTGTTTCACATTCACATATCCAACTACATACCAGTTGTCTGCACATTTTTTATGGATCCTCCTTGCTTTGTTACTGGTCACATGCATATCGATTGGCAACCATACACTACCAACACATCACTCACTAGTTGTCATACCATATTGGTCTCCAATACTTATGTCTTCAACACAAGCCAACACTAACTTGTGTACCGGTGACCCCAATGACAACACAATCCAATTGACATCAATGACAGCTATGCCAATAATCTACCATACTGGTTGCCATGCTATACTAATTGACATCAATGATAACACAATGCCAACTATCTCCGCCTTTGGCATTGATGTCAACACCTGTAGTATCCGGTATACTATAGATTCTCTCTTCCTTTGACAACAATGGCAAAGGGCACTGACAGAGCATTCTATCGGTTGCTTCTCCTCCTTTGACCATTTCACTCTGCATCCTCTCAATCAGCAATACTTGAAATAGAGAGCTCAGAGACCAACTAACAACAATTTCTCAACCACCAAGTGTATATACAAATCTGATACCAATTGTATATACCAGTCTGATATCAATTGAAGAAAAGTTTGTCAGTGAATTCCACTTACCTGCTGGTCAGATTGCATCATCTCCCTTTTGATATACAGAAAGTTATTCTAACTCAAAATTGTTCATACCAAGTGTTGAAGCTGACACTGATACCAATTTTATATCACTTGTATGTTCTCCATACCAAATGTATGTTCTCTCCCTATGCAAGGAATTCTCCCTCTTTGTAGGCAACTCTCCCAGTGGTCCAATTATGATTTCTATTAAGTACAAATTAAATAGACATTGAAAGATATCACAAACAAGGACTGATGAGCACATCCCAAAGTATCAAACATACCAGTACAACTCCCCCCGTGTTTAGTATATCTGATACCAATCAGAAGATATGGCTGTGAACTCCCCCTGGGCCATAGATCTCAAGTCATCTTTTCCCGTCAGTTTCTAGACCGAAGCTCCAATCTGCACCTTATATTGGCTGAGCTGAATGCATAAGTGATCTACTGATGATATTTTAGCTCCATGATATCTATCACCTTTCATGGCATGATCTTACATGACCATAATGCCAAACCATACCAACATCATGTCAACAATCTAACTAGTTAGATCAAAATGATGCATGCATATATGATCTACTACTAGGCCAACACATGTCATTTAGGTCTTTTCTAATATCACATGAGACATAATTTCATCTATCTAAGCCACATGAACTAGTTCTTCGATCATAATCTACAATACCGGTTAATATCCATATTGGTAACATACTACACATACGGGTTTACTCCACCGGTCCAATATCTCTACCAGAGCACTTTCCTATAGCCTCTATCTTCATGTGTCAAGTTCCTCTAATCCCAATGACAATTTGAATCATTCATGGACACATGTGGGAGTAATTCATCTCTCATATGTAGGTGTGTAGCCAAAGCACTAACTACATACACTGCCATGCCATCTTTTCCCTTATACTGACAACAGCTTGTCCTTCCATTCATCCATTTCAATTATGGGGGTGAAAGATATGATCAATGTGTTATTCCCTCTGAGTCATGCATCTCCTTTAAACCTTAGGAGATATCACCTATGCATTGAATGCATAGTGTCGATCCATGGTTCTACTCTCTTCCTTCTTCCTCCATACCTACTTGGTCTCCCTTCTTTTCTCATTTGAAATCTTGGGAGCAGGTCTTACCTTCTTTTGTTGATCGGTCCTTTCTCTACTAGATTCTACAGCATGATCAAAAGCATTTTTGTAGAAGTAGATTGTGTTCAAACCAAACACATGATTGGAGGATCTTCTATCAAACCGGTTTGATCTTCTTCTCCTGATCATGTTGTTGTAGCCAGCCACCAGTTTCAATAGATCTCTTGATCTTGTAGAAACACTTCTTCTTTGGTTCCATGCAGGTCTCTAACTCCCATATGTTTGATACCTACTTCCATAGTGAGCATAGTTGTTATACCGACTACCATATGACTGCAAGTTCTTCTTTCTACAGTCATGACTTCTATGACCAAGTCCATTGCATCTTTGACAAACTACATGGTTATTTCTTGGAAAAAAATTTTGTCTATTCCTAGACATCTTTTTTCATTCATATGCCTTATGACCATAATCTTTGCATGCAAAGCAGTAACTGAAGAAAGGGGGTTCATAACTTAAAAAAAATTTATGCCATGCATGAGGAGATCTTACCAGCTTGGCCTCTCCATTTATGCTTCTCTGAGGGTGGATCTTGGATTATCCACTCTCTGTAGTTCTTCCATCTGATCTCTTCTTCTTCCACACTTGTCTTGACTTGTGGAAAGCATCATCTCTTTGTCTTCTACCACTTGGAGGTCTTCTAGGTTGTCCTCTCAAGTTCTTACTTCCAGTGAAGATATCTTCTCTCAACTTCCCTTTCCCTTTTGGATTAGTATTATTCCATCTTACAACACCAGTCTTCATTCTCATATCTTCACTGGTTGTAGTCAGATCTATCTTCTTCCTTGGAGAATTCCTAACTATGAAGGTTTGTCTCTTGTTATTTCCACTAGAGGAGACAAATTGAATGCCTTTACTGGAGACAATCTTTCTGGTAGAGCATTCACCGACATCACATCCTAATCCTTTGGTATCCTTGGAGTGTTTTTGCTTCTTCAACATTTTGTCCAAGGCTTTAGTGCTGCCACCATACCGGATTCTTACATTGAGCTCATCTTGACACTTCTCAAGCTCTTTTTTGAGATTCTCCATTTCATCTTTTATCCTCTGACATTCTTTATCCTTGGCCTCTAGCTCAGACTCTAGATCTTTGCACTTGTACTTCTTGGTGTCTTCTAGTTGAGTTTTTAGCTTGAAGATACATTCCTCAGAATATTCAAGGTGTTTGATCAACCAGTTTTGTTCCACAATAGAAGCATTCTTGAACAACTTGTATTATGTTCTCACTCTGTTGAGATCCTTAAGTGCACTTACAAGGTCTCCTTCAATATCAACTTCAGCTTGATCTTCTTCTTCACCTTCACCATCGCTTCCAAACACATCTTGGCCATATGATTGATCAACATGATCACTTTCAGATGTGTGCATCTCTCTTTATGTCTCATGAGCCATGAATAGATGAGTCTCCTCCTCACCACTGATGCAGCAACTGACTGATCTAGAATTATCAATTGCACATTCATCTTCTGTATAAATATTCTTTCTTCCACAATCCGATCCAATGGTACAAGGTTCTTTGCCATAAAGTTTCTTCAATCTATCCCATAGGCTCTTTGCTGATTTACATCTATCCACCTATGAAGAAATGTCACCAAAGAGTCCACTAACTATATCCTTCATTGCTTCATCATTACACTGGTATCTTCTTTCTTCTTGAAGACCGGTTGGAGGTCTGACTGGTCTAGAGAGACCATTCACAACTGACATCCATACATCATACCCTAAGGAGGACAGGTAGACTTCCATCCTACAATTCCATATAACCTAGTTTGAACCATCAAACACTAGAGTAGGGGTTGACACAAAATAGACCATTGTGTTCTCTGAACCATAATCTACCCAACCTGGAGAAATCTTATCTAATGGAGAACCTAGAGCTCTGATACCAATTGTAGAGCACAAGATGCTACTAAGAGGGGGGGTGAATCAGTGGTATCCAAACTTAACCCTTTTTAATCCTAAATGTGTGTATCGGATAGAGATCTAACACAAGGTGTATATACCAGTGAGATAGGGAGAAGACTCAAATGCACACACACACAAAAGGAACATCACATAACATCGGACGTACAAGGAAAACCCAACATGTGAAAAACCCCAGTGAGAAATGTTGTTGGAGTCTACTGCTCCAATCCAGCCTCATAATGAACATTGTATTACAAAGTTTATGGCACCACCCCAAGGAGAACCAACCCCTAATTTAGGGCACAAACCCCTGATTTAGTGCACCAATCCAAGGAGCGCAAACCCTTGATAGTAGGGAACCAACCCAAGGAGCACCAACCCCTACACTAAGCTACAACTTAGTGATTATAATGACATAAATAAATACAAAGTAAAAACCTGGTTACAAATGAGTTATGTAACCTTTGCAATATTTCTTTATGTTCTACTCTTCGCAACCGGTCTTACTCTGCTTTTCTCTCTGTCAGTTCTCTGCTCACACAATTCCTTCTCTTCTTCACTCTCTGCTGCAACCTTATTGGTTCAACCTCTACCTCTTCTATGCCGGTTTTCTCTTGTCATTACCTGTACTTTGCTGAGTCTCTTCGAATATTCTTCTACTCAGACTCTACCATGTCTGACCTCTTCTCACTCTCTCTGCTCTCCTTCACTTACTATTACCTTCTTATATGTTCTAACACTACCGGTTCACCCCATTGTCAAGCTTAGTGACAGTCTACTAGTTGCCTTAACCTTGCTGGTTGAACTCTTCTTACTAGTTCTCTCTCAAGCACTCAATCACCTCTATGATTGCCGATGGGCTATTTGAATGACTAACACTTTGATTTCACTTCCTTCACTGACATCACTCTCTCATGCAACAGGATTGATTTTGGTCTTCAATCTACACATTTATATTTGAGAAAAATGTAACTTCAAACTTTGGCGCACTAGGGTTCCTTTTACCAACCCACTCCATTTCAAATCCAATCAGATCTTATTCAAGAGATTTAACACCTACAACAGATCACTCAACTCCACCAATCCCATTGTGTCGAATTTTTTTTTGCTATATTTAGCAAACATGACAAAGTGGTCATACACCTTCTTCTGTCAGTCATGTTAAATGATCTCTTTGTTGTTTTCATCAGATCTGATCTGCACCTGGTCAACTAGCATCAATTAGTGCATCACTCAGATCTTCACCATTTGGTCTGCCACAAACCTCTATCCTCAACCCGTGATATCCGTAGTCAACATTAATATTGATCGACTCATCACCAACCTCATTGAAGCACACTTAACCAACCACTGCATGCATGACACCTATGTCCTATGTGTCATCATCATCGGCATCTACCTCTTCTTAGGCCATCGTGTCGTTTCATGCTCAGTCACAGAACATCATGCTACCGGTGTTCATCTATTGGTTAAATCTTCCCTACAGGTTCTACATCAACCAGTCAACCTACAAGCTTGCACTTTGTTGTTCTACCAGTGGAACACATTAACTTGGTCACCAACCTTGTCAATCCACAATAGCTTATCTTCATTAGACAAGAGCTCCTCACTTGTCACTTTTTCAGCTTTACCAGTGAACATCTATATCGGTAATATCTCTTACTTTCATACCTATAACATGCTTGATATCATCATACCAATAGTCTTCAATTGTCAATGCATCAATCTGCATCTGCATTCTGGTTGCAGTCTCTGTTTGCAATGATGAACCTTTCCTTCTTCTTCATTAGACTAGACATCATCTCAATAGGTTTGTCAAACTGACAAACATATCCTTTCTTTTCTGTATCACTAATTCATCATGCCTTCACTTGTAGAACTAGTGCACATTGCTAGTTTAATACACCTGAGGCATCTTTGTATTTCACTTGGTTCATCTGGTGTGAGCCTTCAATCACCTGCCTTTAACTTCTTAACTAACCTATCCTGGAGAGTTATAATGCATTCCATGCATGTTGGGAGATAAGAAAAGCATTATCACTTACCGGAGTCATGTTGTTTCACATTCACATATCCAACTGCATACCAATTATCTGCACATTTTTTATGGATCCTCCTTGCTTTGTTACTAGTCACATGCATACCGGTTGGCAACCATGCATTGCCAAAACATCACTCACCAATTCTCATACCATACTGGTCTCCAATACTTATGTCTTCAACACAAGCCAACACTAACTTGTGTATCAGTGACTCCAATGACTACACAATCTAGTTGACATCAATGACAACTATGCCAACAATTACCATATTGGTTGTCATGCTATACTAGTTGACATCAATAATAACACAATGCCAATAGGTAGAGAAGTGAAAGGAAAATTTATCTGACTTTGTAGAAGTCATAGAGCCCGAATTTGATGAAATTATCAGGCCTCCCTCTCCACCAAGAGAGACTTTCAAAGATGATGAAGTAGCTGAAGTGCTTGTGGACCTTGATAGGTCTCTTATTCCAAGTACCATCCCATTGGAGGAAGAAAATGATGAAAGAATAATTGATTCAATGCAATTCATAATAGATGATGAGTTTGTAAACACTCATGAATTCAAATATTTTTGGATGGAGGAATTGAAAGATCCATCTGAAGAAGAACTCCAAAATTTTGATAGGGACAAGATTAAATGAACCTCGGAGGAAGGGAGAGAACTCATGAGGAAGAGTGAAATAATTCTCATCCCGAGGTGGGACTTGGACATTTTTTTCTTGTTAGTCCAAGTCATGAAGCAGAGGGACCCAATCTATGCTCAAGAATTTGGTGAGCATTGGTTAGAAGTTAATCCAAGTATAAAGGGCTTTGCACTTTGGTCAAAGGTTCCTAGAAATAATAATCCTATTGTATTATATTGATTTGAGAAGAAGGTGGGGGATGTAGTGATTAGAACCTTGGTGGACACTTCATCTGTTGAGGCAACAACAATTATCTATCATGCTACAAATTTTGCTAAGTTGGTAGTAGAGGAGGATGAGAAAAAGCATGGAATTTTGAGGAACATGCATGTGGCTCTTACTCATGACCTCAATAGATTATTTATTGAAAATGTAAGATTAACAAAGGATCTGGCCAAGAGGGACATTGGAACCCTAATAGGACCTAAGCCTGAATATTTTGAGCAATTAAAATAAGACCTTTAGAAAGCAAAGGATGAGGCCAAGAAGAATTATTTTGAGATTAAAAAATCTTCAATTTTTCCGGTCTCAAATAAAGTTATTGGGAAATTGAATGAGTTTCTCACCTCTTATCCTTTGATGTCGCAACTCCTAAGCCAATTGGATGAGATTATTTTATTTTTTCAACCTATTAGGATTACTTGGCTGCCAAAGAGTCAAATCCTAAAAGAGGTCCTATTGGCAGTCAAGAATGTGCCAAATGCACCCCAAATTATGGGGACAACATGTAAAAATTATAATTTATTTATTAAGGATTTGCCTCACATTGAGGATGAGAAGAAAGAATTAATAGACATAATTGATTCTTTTATGGGCTTCAAAAGTGGGTTTCCAAGATAGGGGAAGGACAGATTAAAGATTTGGACACATGGAAACAGGGTTTCCAAGATGCAATCAATGCAATTTTGAATTCATTGGCTAAGGACCTTGCCCAAGGTGACACATATCATTTAATTATTGATAAAATCATGGAAGTTGATTCTATGTATCATAAGTTCACCTTTGAGGCTACAATTGTACCAGCTCACAGGACAAAGGAAGCAATGAGTAAGCTACAAGGCTTTAGGAGTTTTGCTTGGCAAGTTGATGATATTGATACGCTGCACAAAAAGTAGTTGTTTTTAGAGGAGGATCAACCTGAGGAAGAGGATGAGTCATTGCCTTTTCCATTTTTGCACCTCTTTCATTTTTGGACAGGTTTCCAGTTTTGGATGAGGAGATTTGAGCACTCATTCTTCACTTATCAACCCCCAACGTACCTGACAGATCCAATGCCCTAGTATAGTTGATCTTAACAAAAGATGTTGCAGAAGACCACCCTTGCACTAGTCACATCAAGCCTATTTCTCTAGCCTCCAGAAGTTGTCCTTACTGCCATCATCATTTATGATGTCTAGGAGTTTTTGAAATATGTATTGTAAAGATGCCTTAGGGCATAATCTAGCTCATAGGCAATAGATTTTTGGCAAGTGTCCTACTCGGCCTGAAGCTTGTTTTTTCTCCCTTTCTCTATAAAAGGGAAATCAGGGCCAAGCAGGAAGGATTCTGAAATCAATGGTAGTGTGTATTAGGAGTTGAAAGTAATAGAATATAGTAGTTTCTCCTGCAAGTTTTTGTTGAGAAATTCTCAATTGATGTATACTTTATCTTTAGAAAATTAATAAATTGATCACTTTCAGTTTGCTTCCTTCCTTTTGTGTTGATTTTGTATGATTTATAGTGTTAAGAATGATATGATTTGTCTTCAGTTAAGAAGGGAATGTATGTTTTCTTGATCAGTTTCATTTTTAATAAATGAATTAAATTTTGTTCAAAAGGAATTAAAACATATTTATTGAAGGAGGTACTAATTTGTAGATAGACTCTATTCCCATAGGATAAGCATGTTGGCATTCTGTGAACCAGTATGAGGACACGATGACATTGTATGTTGTCATTGATGTCAATATGCTGAAGAAGAGAGAACCAGTATGTTACCAAGAACCGGTATATGTGAGAATCAGTATAACATTGTGAACCGGTATATGTGCCAAAGTGAAGCGGTGTGTTTGTCCAAGGTGAACCGACATGTGGTTATGGGAACTAGTACATGGAAGCTTTGTATGACTACCGTTTGGTAGTCTCAACTTCAGGGTTTCCGATTGAAGTGCTTCAAGCCTGTATGACTCAATTGGTGACTTTGTGTGATGAGTTAGCATTGTAACGAAGAATAGATCGTGTTGCCACGTCAGCCTTGTGCACGTGAAGGATCTTTCATGAAGGAGATTGTTCCTATCTACCTCGAGAATGTGTGAAGTCTGTAAACGGTGATAACACGTGATGGGTTATTAGCCGCCATGAAATCAGTGGAAAATGAACAATGGAGAACGTTTTGAGATTGGTTCAAGATTGTTGCATTTAATGCAATGTGCTCAACGATCAAGATTGAACCATTTGAATTGCTTAACCTAATAGGTTTAGGGTTTAGGGTTTATGCTACTGACCTATCTATTTCCTATAAGGTCGATGTTGTGTTTCTTTCTGAGGTTGTTGGCAAAAGTTGTGTGGGTGTATCCAAGTGAAGGGATATGTGATTCTTGCTAGACCAGAGGAGAGAAGTGATACCTGCAGAGTGTAAGTGCAGAAGGTGAAGAGGAGCTAAAGCGGATCTGCATTGGCATTGAGTGTTGTTACCAGATCATTGTAATATCTGTTGATCTCTAACCACTTCAACAGTTGGGAAATCCCTTAATAGGGTAGCTTTAACCAGATTACTATAAATCCTTTAATAGAGTGACTTAAAACCATTGAGTTCTTGAAATCCTCTAACAAGGTAACCTTTAACAGGATTTAACCCTTAACCGGGTATTCTAGCCATCCCTTAACCGGGTGATCCCTAACAGGATCGGTTCCTAACAGAACCTATTGTATCAATCTTTAACCGGACAAGGCTCCTAACAAAGCAAACTTCTAAAGAGTTCAAAAAAAACTTGTGGGTATTCATCCCCATCGTGGTTTTTCCCAGTTGGGTTTCCACGTGAAAAATCTGTGTGTCATGTGTGGTGTTTTTCATGTGATAGTTTAAGTGATTTGTGTCTGAAGGTAAATCATGTTGATCTAACTATTTATATATCTTTGATGATAGATTACTTGTTCATGCACTAGGGTGAAATGGAAATGAAGTATTAGATTGTATGAAAGATAAGTGTTGATCGGTTTATGCTTGTCTCAGTTATTCTGGGTTTTGCTGGTTGTACTCTATTTAAGATTGATGTTATTGTTTGTCTTCTTAAGCACAGTATTTGCGGACAAACTAGTTTAAGATTGTGTTTTTGCCTATACTGATTCACCCCCCCCCCTCTCAGTACTAATTTGGTACTATCCGTTCATCATTGAGTTATCAATTGGTATCAGAGCGTCCTCCAGGTCCTTTGTGCTATAAGCTTAACTGCTTGAGGAAAAGATCCTAGTCTAATGATGAAGAGGGAAGGTCCAAAGTTCAACATAGATAATTTTAGTATATGGAAAGACAGAATGAAGATATACATCAGAAGCTTGGGTGCTCAACACTGGAGCTATGTTGAGAATGCTTATGTTTCCCCTACCGGTACTCTCACCGATGACCAAAACAGAGAGATGTAGGAGAATGGGCAAGTCATGGAAGCCCTAATTAGTAGTTTATCTGACATTGAGTTTATTGATGTCCAAGATAAAGTAAATCCCAAAGAAGTATGGGATACTCTTGAAAATATCTATGGCGGTGATGAGCATGTAAAACAAGCTAAGGAAGAAAACCTTAGAGGGAATTTTGAAGATATGCGGATGGTTGAAGGTAAGACCATTCAACAGTATGGAATAAGAATTAAAACTGTTGTCGGAGATATCAAGAGTGCAGGTGGTAAAATGGAAGATTCCATTGTGGTAAGAAAAGTCCTGAGATCCTTATTATCGGTCTATGCAATAAGGGTTGCTGCTATTTAAGAGTTGAGATTAATAGACAAGACTAAGGTATCCCTAGACTCCATCATTGCAAAGTTGACAACCTATGAGCTAAATAGTTCTGATGACAGTGTTCAAAAGACTGAATCAACTTTTAAAGCTTTTGTTGTACCATCCAGAAAAGGAAAAGAAGCTGGCACTAGTGGTGAACCAAGACAGAGCAGAGAAATGGATGATGAGGAGATTCTTATGGCATTTGAAGCTCTTCTTGCCAGGAAACTTCTTAAAGGAACCGGTAAATACAAAGGTAAGCTCCCTTTGAAATGCTTTTCTTGTAACCGGATAGGACATATTGTTGTAAACTGTCCTAATGGTGACAACAAGGACAAACCAGAAAGGTTCAAGAAATTCAAAGGAGGAAATCGGAGAAACTATTTTATGGCAGTTGATGAAGGTGTCACAGATGAGGAGTCAGAATATGAAGAAAATGAAGATATTGTGTTTGTTGCTATCAAGGAAGATGTGTCAGACAAGAAGGCTCTTGTCTCCCGCTTTGATAATTCCAATGAGTGGATTATTGACAGTGGTTGTTCTCACCATATGATTGGTGACCGGAGCAAGTTTCTATCCTTGGAAGAGTATGATGGTGGTGTGGTTCGCTTTGGTAATGATGTACCATGTATGGTCAAAGGCAGAGGGTCCATCTCTCTAAATGGAAAGAGTAGTGCTGACAATGTGTAATGGGTTGATGGTCTCAGACACAACCTTTTGAGTGTGGCCCAACTGAATGATAGTGGTCTCACTCTAGAATTCAAGAATGGAGTGTGCAAAATCAAAGGAAAGAATGGTGAATTGGTGGCCACCGGTATGCAGACCAAAGGTAACCTATTTTAGCTAAATGCAAATATAAGTACATGTCTTATGGCTAAATTTGATGATAGCTGGATATGGCATAGGAGACTCTGCCATGTAAACTTTGATAGCATTATGAAGGCCAGTAAGATCAAGGCAGTTAGAGGGTTGCCGGTGCTGAGCAAACTGGAAAATACCTTGTGTAGAGAGTGTCAACTAGGGAAAATGTCTTCCTCAACCTTTAAAGGTAAACCTTTCACTACTAACAATTTGCTTGATCTTGTGCATACTGATTTGTGTGGTCCTATGAAAACTAGGAGCATGCAGGGTGATAGGTACTTCATGATTCTCACTGATGACTGCTCAAGAATGATGTGGGTCACATTCTTGAAAGATAAGTTTGAAGCTTTTGTAAAGTTCAAAGCTTTCAAAGCATTTGTGGAGAAGGAAAGCGGTAAAAGGATCAAGTGCCTGAGAATTGTTCAAGGAGGGGAATTTGACTTCTCGTGAATTCAACAAGTACTATGAAGAACATGGCATCAAAAGGCAATTGTCTGCCCCTCAAACTCCATAGCACAATGGCCTAGCAGAGAGGAATAACTGGACTATGGTTGAAGCAGCTAGAACTATGTTGATTCAAGGAAAGGTTGCTCACACCTTTTGGAGAGAAGCAGTGAGCACTATAGTCTACACAATGAACTGGGTACTCATCAATAAAGGTAAGGATAAAACTCCTTATGAGTATTGGACCAGTAAGATGCCCATGGTTAGCTACTTTAGAGTGTTTGGTAGCAAATGTTACATCAAGAGGAGCGAACACCAGAGCAAATTTGATGCGAAATGTGATGAGGGAATATTCCTAGGGTATTCCACCAAGAGCAAAGCTCTCAAGTGTTTCAATATCAGGACTCAGAGAATTACGAAAAGCATCAATGTAAGAGTTGATGAAACCTCTGAGAAAACTAAGGAGACTGACAGTGAGAAAGCAGTAAATGAACCGGTTGTAACCTTTTGGGAACCGGCTGCCAGTCAACCAAGTACCAGTAACAGTGTTCCTACACCAGTAGATGTAGATGCTGATACTGATGGAGTTGAGGATGAAGAAGAAAATCAAGAGGAATCTATCAAGACCATTCCTTGGTATGTCAAGCTAAATCATGATCCTAAGAAGATCATAGGAGATAAGGATGCAGGAATCCTTACAAGAAGAAAGGTCAGAGAAAACTCATGTATGATCTCTAAATTTGAGCCTAAATCATTCAAAGAGGCACATAAAGATGAAGACCGGTTCAAGGCAATGGAAGAGGAACTTGACCAGATAGAGAGAAATGGTACATGGTCTTTGGTACCCAGACCGGAGCATAAAAATGCATCGGTACCAAATGGGTTTTTAGAAATAAGCTGAATGAGGATGGCACAATGATTAGAAACAAAGCCAGACTGGTGTGTAAAGGATATGCCCAAGAAGAAGGAGAAGACTATGGAGAAACCTTTGCTCTTGTAGCCAGATTGGAAGGAGTTTGTATGCTTCTTGCATATGCAGCTTTTAAAGGATTGAAAGTATATCAAATGGATGTAAAATCTGCATTCCTAAATGGTGTACTTGAAGAGGAGGTGTATATAGAGCAACCAGATGGGTTTTCCCTATCTAAAGATAGTGAGATGGTGTGTAGGCTACATAAAGCCTTATATGGTCTAAAGCAGGCACCTAGAGCATGGTATGAATGCCTGCACTCCTATCTTGTGAAGATTGGATTTGAGAGAACAAGCAAAGATAGCAATATCTACTTGAAGTCTGAAGGAGATTAGATCCTGATTTGTGAGGTATTTGTTGATGACATTATCTTTGATGGAGATGACAAGATGAGTCATGAGTTTTTAGATGAGATGAAGAAAGAGTTTGAGATGTCACTCATAGGGGAGATTAAGTTCTTCATTGGACTGCAGATTCAACAGATGAAAGATGGAATCTTTATCACTCAGTCCAAGTATGTCAAAGAGGTGTTGAAGATCTTTGGCATGGAAGATAGCAAACCGGTTGGTACACTGATGGTGACCAGTTGTAAACTATCTGAAAAGGATGACTCAACATTGGTTGATGAGAAGGAATATCGATCAATGATTGGTAAGTTGCATTATGTAGTGCATAGGAGACTAGATATTGCACATGCAGTTGGCATTACTGCAAGGTTCTAGAAAATTCCAAGAGAATCCCACTTGTTTGCAGTCAAGCGGACTCTTAGGTATCTGAAGGGAACTATTGATTATGGATTGTGGTATCCATATAGCAAGGATTTCAACTTGAAAGTATTCATAGATGCTGATTGGGCAGGTAACGTGGACGACCAGAAGAGCACAATTGGTGGTGCATTATTTCTCGGTGGTAGACTGGTCTCATGGATGAGTAAAAAGAAGAGTTGTATCTCTCAGTCTATTGGTATTTTGGTATGGTTTTTTCATTAATGTCAACACCTACTAAATACGCCTACTTTGGAGATCCAGCAACATTCACCGGCAAGCAGTAAACTGTGCAACAATTACTGGTATATGGTTCACCGACAGGATATAATGTTTACCGATACCTCGAATGATATGGAAGACACTTGGAAATATCTAAGACATCATGTGGAAATTTTATTTAAAAAAAAATCATTGGTATATTCATATTTGCATATTTGCTTTTACCGACAAATAGGTCCAGTTTATCTAGGGTTACACTAGCAAGTTTATCTTTTCCAGATCAGCGTGGCACACTATGGAGAAGATATATTATTATTGTAAATGCATTAAGCCGACATGTTTAATCGGTTATTGCATCAGATATTATATTATTTGTAAAATGTTTTTATTGTAATATCTTGTAGAGTCGACCTACTAAAATTGGTCTTAGGGTATGGTATAAATGTAAGATCTTATTTGTAAGATCAAGTGTGGAATGCAAAAAAAAAAGAATTGTGTGAAGGTATATGCAAGATCAAGAAGAGGTATACACAAAGACATCATTTGAAGGTGAAGTTAGGTTTTTGTAGAAGCATATCAGCATTACACCAGTACTGAATCCAGCATATGAAGATGCTATTTTGTGCAGTACATTCTTATTGGATTTAACCATCCAATTGTAGTCAGTGTGACTCCCATTTGTGATTGAGCAGTGAGCTCTAGGCTATCGGCCTTTCTGCATGTGTAGACCCCTTTTTGTACACTTACTATCTATAGTAGTATCATTTGATTGTGGGTAAGGTTTCCCACCGTGGTTTTTCCCCTTACAGGGTTTCCACGTACAAATATTGGTGTCATGTGTTGTGGATGATTTTATGTTTATGTTTCATGCATTAATCCTTATCGGTATAGCAATTTACTGTTAACAATGTCTACTAGCATACTTAACTGGTTTACCGATATTAAGCATTAAGCTGGTTAATAAGTTTTTGGTTTGAATTTATTAGACAACTGATTCACCCCCCCCTCTCAGTTGTCTCCGGGACTTAACAATTGGTATCAGAGCCTAGTCCTCTTTTGCAGAAGTTTAACAACTTGAGGAGATCCAATGTCTACTAATTATTTCAGGAAGGATAGTCCTAAACTTGATGGAACCAACTATGGGATATGGAAGATTAGAATGGAGACACATCTAAATTGCATTGGTAAAGACATATGGGAAGTTACTAAGAATGGCTATACTACTATTGTAGCTGGTCAGACTGCTCCAACTACCTTAGACAAAGATGAAGAGAATGATTGTAAAGAAAGAGAAGCACTTTTGAGCACATTATCAGATCAACAAATCATGGGATTATCAGATAGGTCTACTGCTAAAGCTATTTAGGATCATTTGGAAACACTGAATGAAGGAGATTCCATAGTTAAAATTGCAAAACTTGAAAGCTTCCGAGTTAGGTATGAACATCTGAAAATGAAAGAAGATGAAAGGATTTCTGCTTTTATGGAAAGAGTAAATGAAATTGTTTTGGGTATCAAATGTTGTGGAGGAACCTTGAGTGAGGATGAAATTGTTTCAAAAATCTTAAGAGGTTTGCCACTGGTATATAAAATGAAGGTTACTACTATAAATGAGTTGAGAACAATGCCTAATACATCAGTGACTAGGGATACATTGATTGGAAAACTTTCAGCTTTTGAAATTGAGGAATTTGGTCTTGTTGCTACTATAAAGACTGATCTAGCCTTTAAAACATCAACATCATCTGCTCCATCATTTGACAAATCAAACTGGAGAGTCTTTTATGCAAGAGAACTTGAAGAAACCAGAAAGGAGAATGAAGAGCTTGAAGAACATGAAGCACTATTTGCAAGGAAAATGCCAAAAGGTCCAATTGGAAGTAAGTATGAAGGTAAAGTACCCTTTAAATGTTTTAACTACAATAAGATTGGTCATATGGCTTCAAGATACTCTGATAGATATTCTAGACTAAGAGAAGAAGCTAGAAGAACATACAAGCCTAATCCTGAATATCAGAAATACAAATTTAAGAAGAACAAAGATAAATCTTGTTACATTGCTGATGAAGGTGTGACTGATGATTCTAATGAGGACCCATCAGAAAATGGATGGGTTTTTGCTGCTATAACAAAAGATCAACCGACACCTATTGTTCAACTGGAAGAACAAGCCCTAGTAGCTAAAGTTGAATCAAAGGATGAATGGATTATTGATTAAGGATGCTCACATTATATGACTGGAGACAAAGGTAAATTCTTGAACTTTCAAGAATACAATGGAAGTTTAGTAAGATTTGGAGATGACAAAGCCTGTTCAATCAAAGGTAAGGGTTCAATATCTCTTGATGGTAAACATAACACTGACAATGTCTACTATGTGGAAGGATTAAAGCATAATCTTTTAAGTGTTGGTCAATTAGTTGAGAAGGGTTTTCAGTTACAATTTAAAAATGGAAAATGCAAAATCATGAACAGAACTGGTTTGGAAATTGCAACTGGTAATCAGACTAGAGGTAATATCTTTCATTTGAATAATAGTGAAAAGGCATGCTTCATTGCACATATAGATGAAAGTTAGTTATGGCACAAGAGACTATGTCATGTAAATTTTGATCGCATGGTAAAAATCAGTACTTCTAAGGTAGTTAGAGATCTACCTAAAATTGTGAAACCTCAGAATACAATTTGTAAGGAATGTCAATTTGGAAAACAAGTTAGAGCTAGTTTCAAAAGTATTCTAGAAAAATCCAATAATGCTCTTGATTTAATTCACACTGATTTATGTGGTCTAGCTAGAACTAAAAGCTTACAAGGTGGTAGATATTTCATGCTAATTATTGATGATTATTCTAGAATGTGTTGGGTTACTTTTCTCAGAAAAAAATCAGAAGCACTTGGGAAGTTCAAACTATTCAAAGCAACGGTTGAAAATGAAACCGGTAAGAAAATCAAATGTTTAAGATCATATCAAGGAGGAGAATTCACATCTAAGGACTTTAATACATTCTGTGAAGTGAATGGAATCAAAAGATAGTTATCAACACCTCGGACACCACAGCAGAATGGAGTTGTTGAAAGGAAAAACAAAACTATCTTGGATGCAGCAAGAAGTATGTTATCAGAATCAAATCTATCACATGTGTATTGGAGAGAGGTAGTAAGCATTGCTGTCTATACATTCAACAAAGTTCACATCAAAGGTGAAACCGGTAAGACCCCTCATGAACTATGGTTTGGTAATATTCCTCCTCTTAAGTATTTCGGAATTTTTGGAAGTAAATGTTATATTAGAAGAGATGAGTATATTGGCAAATTTGATCCTAGAAGTGATGAAGGAATATTTCTTGGTTATTCATCTAAGAGCAAGGCATATAGATGTTTTAATAAAAGATTGCAGAAAATTGTTGAGAGTACAAATGTAAAGATTGATGAACAATTCAGAGGAACTTCAAGGTATATAGACTCTGAACCGGTAACATAAATTGTGACAAATGAACCTACACTGAATCCACCGGTATAGAATGAAGATCCAGTTACCTCGGTATCATCAGAGGATTCTCCAATATTTGAAGAACAACAACAAACTAAGACACCCAGGTATGTAAGACTGAATCATTTTGAAAATCAGATAATTGGAAACAAATTTAAAGGAGTTATGACAAGAGGAAGATTGGCAAATGAAGATGTATGTCTTATTTCTCAAATTGAACCATTATCTATCAATGAGGCATGTGAAGATAAATTTTGGATCAAAGCTATGGAAGAAGAATTAGGACAAATTGAGAAAAATAATACTTGGACATTAGTTCCCCGGCCTAAAGATAAAAATGTAATTGGAACCAAATGGGTATTTAGAAACAAACTTAATGAAGATGGTAAGGTTGCCAGAAATAAAGCAAGACTAGTGTGTAAGGGATATTCTCATAAAGAAGGAGTTGATTATAATGAAACCTTTGCACCGGTAGCCAGAATTGAGGCAGTTAGATTATTCTTGCTTTTTGCAGCTCACAAGGATTACAAAGTTTATCAAATGGATATTAAATGTGCATTTTTGAATGGAGATCTTGAAGAAGAAGTTTATATTGAACAACCTGATAAATTTTATTTGACAGATGACAATGATATGGTTTGTAGGTTAAGAAAATCTCTGTATGGATTGAAACAAGCTCCAAGAGCTTGGTATGCAAGATTGGATAAGTATCTTTTAAATATTGGTTTTACTAAAGGAAATGCAGATAGCAATTTATATTGCAAAGTAACTAATGATGACATCTTGATTATTGAAGTATTTGTTGATGATATAATCTTTGGAGGAGAAGATGGATTATGTAAAGAATTTTCTCTTGAAATGCAGCAAGAATTTGAAATGTCTATGATTGGAGAAATAAAATTCTTTTTAGGATTACAGATTTCACAGACTGATAAAGGTATATTTTTGAGTCAATCTAAGTACTTGAAAGAACTACTAAAGAAATTTGGGATGGAGAACTCTAAACCGGTAAGCACGCCTATGACTACAAATGACAAATTATCTCAAAGGGATGAATCTACACCTATTAATCCAACTAGATACAAATCTATGATAGGAGGTTTACTGTATTTGACACAAACCAGGCCTGATATTATGAATGTAGTATGTATTGTTTCTAAATTTCAGAGTAATCCTAGGGAAAATCATGAATCAGCAGTGAAAAGGATTTTCCGGTACTTACAAGGCACAACAAATCTTGGATTATGGTATCCTAAAGATGAAAATTTTGATCTATGTGCATACACTGATGCAAATTGGGTAGGAGATGTGGATGATAGAAAAATCACCACTGGAGGAGCATTCTTTCTTGGAAAAAGATTAGTCTCTTTGTTGAGTAAGAAACAGAGTTGTACATCTTTATCAACAACAAAATCAGAATATGATGTAGCAGCAACAAACTATACACAGGTACTTTGGCTTAAGCAAATGTTGAAAGACATAAAGGTAAAATGCAAGGAACCTATTACTATATACTATGATAACACTACAACAATTGATATATCTAAAAATCTGGTATTACATTCTAAAACAAAACATGTTTCTATCAAACTAAATTTTCTAAGGGAAAAAGTTGAAGAAAAAGAGATAAAACTGGTTTATGTGAATACTAAAGAACAACTTGCATATATTTTTAAAAAACCTTTGCCTAAGGAGACTTTTGAGTATCTCAGAGATTAGCTTGGAGTCATACCACCACCGGTAGAGACTTAGACAATTGATGATTGTCATCAACCAGTAGAATTAAATGGACAAATCTTTTATTCCAATATTTAATGAGGAAGCTACTTCTCAGGGGGAGTAGTTGGTATATTGAATTGGTTGGTATTTTGTATGAACTTGACTTTTGTAACTTTGGCATTTGATGTCAAAGGGGGAGAGATATCTATGGAAAAACACATTATCTTTTTGGTGAGAGATTTCAGGGGAGAGATTTTGAAAAACACATTTAAGGAGAAATTGGTATGAGAGATTGGTATTGTTACTCCCAGGGGGAGAAATGGAGATTGTTGGTTTTTATATTTGGCATTTCTATTTTGGCACTTTGATGGTTTTTCCATCTTGTGTTGCCATCAATGCCAAAGGGGGAGATTGTTGGTATTTTGGTATGGTTTTTTCATTGATGTCAACACCTACTGAATATGCCTACTTTGGAGATCTAGCAACATTCACCGGCAAGCAGTAAACTATGCAACAGTTACTGGTATATGGTTCACCGGCATGATATATTGTTCATCAATACCTAGAATGATATGGAAGACACTTGGAAATATTGAAGACATCATGTGGACACTTTATTTTGAAGAAATAATCACTGGTATATTCATATTTGCATATTTACTTTTACCGGCAAATAGGTCCAGGTTATCTAGGGTTACACCGGTAGGTTTATCTTTTCCAGATCAGCATGGCATGCTATGGAGATGATTTATTATTGTTGTAAATGCATTAAGCCGACATGTTTAATCATTTATTGCACCGGATATTATATTATTTGTAAAATGTTTTTATTGTAATATCTTGTAGAGCCAACCTACTAAAATTGGTCTTAGGGTATGGTATAAATGTAAGATCTTATTTGAAAGATCAAGTGTGGAATGCAAAAAAAAAAGAATTGTGTGAAGGTATATGCGAGATCAAGTAGAGGTATACACGAAGACATCATTTGAAGGTGAAGTTAGGTTTTTGTAGAAGCATATCAACATTACACCGGTACTGAATCCAGCATATGAAGATGCTATTTTGTGCAGTACATTCTTATTGGATTTAACCATCCAATTGTAGTCAGTGTGACTCCCATTTGTGATTGAGTAGTGAGCTCTAGGCTATCGGCCTTTCTACATGTGTAGACCCCTTTTTGTACACTTACTATCTACAGTAGTATCATCTGATTGTGGGTAAGGTTTCCCATCATGGTTTTTCCCCTTACAGGGTTTCCATGTACAAATATTGGTGTCATGTGTTGTGGATGATTTTATGTTTATGTTTCATGCATTAATTTTTACCAATATAGCAATTTGTTGTTAACAATGTCTACCGGCATACTTAACTGGTTTACCGATATTAAGCTTTAAGTTGGTTAATAAGTTTTTGGTTTGAATTTATTAGACAACTGATTCACCCCCCCCCCCCCTCTTAGTTGTCTCCGGGACCTAACACAGTCTACAACAGAAGCAGAGTATGTTGCAACTTTCATGAACTGCACTCAGACAATTTGGATGAAGCATGTATTAAATGGCTTCAAAGTTCATATATCTGAATTGGTAAGTATATTTTGTGACAATACTAGGGCAATTAACATCTCTAAGAATCCGGTTTTACATTCTAGAACCAAGCACTTTGAGCTTGAGTATCATTTCTTAAGGGAAAAGGTTCAAAACAAAGAGATTGCACTAGAACATGTTTCCAGTAAGGAGCAGTTAGTAGACATATTCACCAAGTCTCTCCCAAAGGCTACATTTATGTACTTAAGAGGTGAATTAGGGGTGTTGCCCCTTCAAGAGGTAAACTAAATGTATATGCTCCACATTAGTCAAGTATTGCATAGTCAAATATTTCTTCAGGATTGATGTGTTGAAGGCTGCTACTCCTCAAGGGGAGCGACATAATGGAACCGAGAAGATTGTGCCTCCACTTTGGCATTATTGTCAAAGGGGGAGAAGAAGTGTAGTGGAGAGATATCTGCAAAAATTGGGGGAGAAGAAGTGAAGAAAGGAGATATCTTTCTATATTTCCATCAATGACAAAGGGGGAGCTTGTTGGCATTATGTGAACTGGTATGAGGACATGATGACATTGTATGTTGTCATTGATGTCAATATGCTGAAGAAGAGAGAACCGATATAACATTGTGAACTAGTATATGTGCCAAAGTGAAGCGGTATGTTTGTTCAAGGTGAACAAACATGTGGTTATGGGAACAGGTACATGGAAGCTTTGTATGACTACCGGTTGGTAGTCTCAACTTCAGGGTTTCCGGTTGAAGTGCTTCAAGCCTGTATGACTCAACTGGTGACTTTGTGTGATGAGTTAGCATTGTAACAAAGAACATATCATGTTGCCACATCAGCCTTGTGGGCATGAAGGATCTTGCATGAAGGAGATTGTTCCTATCTACCTCAAGAATGTGTGAAGTCTATAAATGGTGATAACGCATGATGGGTTATCAGCCACCATGAAATTGGTGGAAAATAAACAATGGAGAATGTCTTGAGATTGGTTCAAGACTATTGCATTTAATGCAATGTGCTCAACGGTCAGGATTGAACCGTTTGAATTGCTTAACCTAACGGGTTTAGGGTTTAGGGTTTATGCTATCGACCTATATGTTTCCTATAAGGTCGATGTTGTGTTTCTTTCTGAGGTTGTTGGAAAAAGTTGTGTGTGTGTATCCAAGTGAAGGGATATGTGATTCTTGCCAAACCAGAGGAGAGAAGTGATACCTATAGAGTGTAAGTGCAGAAGGTGAAGAGGAGCTAAAGTGGATCTGCATTGGCATTCAGTGTTGTTACCAGATCATTGTAATACTTGTTGATCTCTAACCACTTCAATAGTTGGGAAATCCCTTAATAGGGTAGCTTTAACCAACTTACTATAAATCCTTTAACAGGGTGACTCAAAACCATTGAGTTCTTGAAATCCTCTAACAAGGTAACCTTTAACAGGGTTTAACCCTTAACCGGGTATTCTAGCCATCCCTTAACTGGGTGATCCCTAACAGGATCGGTTCCTAACAGAACCTATTGTATCAGTCTTTAACTAGACAAGGCTCCTAACAGAGAAAACTTCTAAAGAGTTCAAAAACAGCTTGTGGGTATTCATCCCACTGAGGTTTTTCCCAGTTGGGTTTCCACGTGAAAAATTTGTGTGTCATGTGTGGTGTTTTTCATGTGATGGTTTAAGTGATTTGTGTCTGAAGGTAAATCATGTTGATCTAGCTGTTTATATATCTTTGATGATAGATTACCTATTCATGCACTAGGGTGAAATATAATTGAAGTATTAGATTGTATGAAAAGATAAGTGTTAACCGGTTTATGCTTGTCTCAGTTATTCTGGGTTTTGTCAGTTGTACTCTATTTAAGACCGATGTTACTATTTGTCTTCTTAAGCACAGTGTTTGTGGACAAATTGGTTTAGGATTGTGTTTTTGCTTGTACTAATTCACCCGCCCTCTCAGTACCGGTTTGGTACTATCCGTTCATCATTGAGTTATCAAAGCACTGGTCATACTACCCATTCGAGATCATTCTTATTTCACCTTTTATATTTCTACCTTTTACTTTTCTGCATTTGGAGTATTTATTAGTTTAGAACCAATCTCAATATGTACAAGAATGGCCTAAACCAAGGTTAGAGCCATAACTAAACGTTTATCTACATTTCCTTGGTATATTTTCATTGAGAAATATACTATGTTCTATAGTGTCAAAAGTCTAAAGTGTCAAAAAATCTCTCAGTCACTATATAGGGGAACCCACCTAGGTTTTGCAGAGCCTAAAGTGTAGAAGACCTCAACTGAGCCATATTTGTTGACCAAGTCCCATTCTGAGTTTGTTGATAAGTTAGTGGTAATTTCCTTAGAACTTAGGATCTATTGATTTGGGAACCAATAGGGCCGACATAGGGGGATTTTCTCTCTCTAATTTGAGATGAGCCAAAGGGATGGAACCAAAATAGGTCCCAAATAGAAGATCCCAGGGTGCCACGTCCTGATCCTACCCTATTTCGGGATAGGATCAAGGTACATGCAAAGTGCTATGTTGAATTGCAATGTATTTTTGATGTGCATGAGCATATTTAGGTCTTCGATCAGACTGAGGGGCACAAACACTAAGGCGACGACCCAAATATAGTAGAAAATTGCAAGGGGTGCAATTTTAGGATGTTACATTTAGCCCCCACTTTAGCAGGAGTATGAGTTTACACAAATACTATCGGTAAAGTATAAGAAATTTAGATTGAAAGACATTCACCACATCAAGGAGGTAAGACTCAACAAGCCCCTAGTGGACTTTAGGATCTTACGACTTCAATGATAAGGTAAAAGGAAAGATCATGAGAGAAAGAGCGAACCATGACTACAACTAGTAAGGTTCTCTTACTATGAGTCATGAAAACAAGCACCAAAAATTACAAAGAAAAGACAAAGTTTGCTAAGTAACTTTAAGTATCAAAAGAGAGAATCATGAGCGAAGTGTATGCCCCCAAGTTAAAGCGATTGATTATGCCTTATTAGGAGTGATTTCTTTAAGGTATGATACACCCAAAGAAGACAAGAACTTTATCACAATAATTTAGCCGCCAAGAGAGGACAAATCAAAGGATAATGAACACAAAGCACAAAACACGAGGTGGTTTCTCCTAACTTTGGAGACAGTATGCTTTTTCTGATAACTCATGTATATGCATATGCATAGAATCATCCTCATCCTCTAAAGAGAGGAAACCACCATGGAAGAAGGGAACACATGTGTCTTTTGAGTCAACATGGGAGAGACTAAAAGAGATCTCAATGCTTTGCATCATCCTCAAGTAGACAACATTAGGGACAACAAATAGAAGAATAGGGAGGAAAAATAGAATAATGTCACAAACAAGCAAGAGAGGGGAGAGAGAGAATCTACTGTGCTAATGAAGCTAATCAAGCATGTTGTCCTCCCCCCAATATTTATGATCATTATTTTGGGAAGGTGGACAACATGCAAGAGGAGCCACATCAAGAATACTAGATGAATTAATCACAAGTTCTGAACAAGGACCATGCTCTAATGATACGTCACTTTATTCATTACTAGGAGTGAGGATTAATGCTTTAGAAAATTTTGCGGATGAGTCATTATCAACATCAACATATTCATATTCATCATAAAAATATTAGGATCAACATTTTCATCATCAAGAATATTTTCACCTATTTCTTCATCAATATTAATATGAATAGGAGCTCTAATAGGAATAGAACTTGAACCATCATTTGTCTTAAGCATTTTGTGTCTTGGAGAATTAGGTGGAACATCTTGTTTAGGAGAAAATAGAATCATGTCAACAGTTGGTGCTTTGGGAGAAGAAATGGTTTGGGAAGCAACCTCGTGAGATCTAGCATGGCACCTTCATTGTCATTCTCTTGCATAATGGTTTCATCTAGTCTTGGGTGGAGGTTGATAAGGATTAGGCTCATTAGATATAAGATTTGTCTCTTCTTTTAGGGAAGGATGAATGGGTTGAGGTATTTTAGGTTGGACAATGGGAGAGGTCATCTGCTTCTCTCTATAAGATGAAGGAGGAGGAACCACACCATATAAAGGAGAGATAGGAGGTGTTGGAAGAAGACCAGGTCCATCGTGAGGAGGAGGAATAGGTCTATCCTTAGGAGTGGTAGTTTTTCTTTTAGGAGGAAGATTTTTTATACGTTTGGAAGGAAGAGGAGACTCATCCATAAGAGAAGGAATGGATTATTCTTTAGGAAGAGGAATATCTATTTTCTTGGGTGAAAGGATACTCTTCTCTTTAGGAGAAGAAATAGGTGCTTCTTAGGGAAGAAGATTATATTTTTCCTTAGGAGGAAGAACAATCTTATCCTCAAGAAGGTTTATATAATCATCAAAAGGAGTGATAAGTGTTGGATTTCTATATTTACTCAAGGATAAAATCATTTCATTTTACCAGTTTTGATATGATCTAAAGAGAGCATTGCTTCTAGGTTCAAGAGGCTTGAATTGTTCAGACCAAAAATAATCAAGACAAACATCTCCATGCCTCAATGTAGGTTGATATAGGCTATGATTAACAGTTATGATTTTATCATTATGAGGAAATTTCAAACACTTGTGAACAGTAGAAGTGATTGCTTTCATGGAAGAGAGCCAAGGATATCCCAACTTCACATGAAATTGATCAAATGTAGGAATGATAGAGAATTGAATAGCTAAGCATTTAGTGCCAACATCAATAGGAAGTGTTATAGAACTAATATCAAAACAAGAGAAGCCATAAAAAAATTTAACTATCACATTAGTATCATCATATATCACTTGATCAAATTGCAAAGTATAACAAAATTCTTCAGTTATCACATTAACTATGCAAGAAGGATCAATAAGGAATCCTCTAGCAAGTATACCTTTGATTTTTGCACTTATGTATAATGGGCCATCAGGTGCTTTAATTGTCTCACTAAGATCAAATGTTATGCACAAATCCTTAGGAGGTTCTTGTTGATCTACAAGGTTTACCACGCTATTAGATTCAATTGTCATGTCATTGGGAGAGAAAGCAAGATGATTAGTTTCAATCACATTAGTGGAATGGGATGGTAAAGGATCAGTGAAAATTTGGAGGTTCTGATTAGGAGGAGCTACAAATTTGTTTCCTTTATCATTCAAACCTTCCACATATATAGTATTGTTATCAATCAATTCTTGAATCTTACTTCTCAATGAAAAACATTTTTAGTATCATGACCAAGCTGACAATGATATTGACAAAAATATTTAGCTTCAAAATAAGGGGAAGTTGCTTTAGATGGATCATTTGGTTTTATTTGGAGAAGTTTCAACACATTCTTTTGTATTAATTGAGACATAATGCTATGCAAAGATTCATTCAAAGGAGTAAACTCTTTTTCTTTTTTAAATAATTTAGACAAAGGAGGCACACCTGTAACACCTACGAGTTGACTGTTGTTGATGTTGTCATTGAATTTGATAAATCCTTTGTTTGGTTTGAACTTTGCAAATTGTTGTTGAGCACTATCACCCTTATCACTCAGAGCCATGGAAGGAGATGATTGTTCCAATTGAGTCATAGTCAGTTGATAATTGTGAAGTACTGTACACAACTATAGAAACGAAGTAAACTCAGTTAAAAAAAGTTTATCCCTAATATGTTTTTGTAAATTAGCAATGAAAATATTTTGAATGTATTGATCAAGAACATGAAAAGAAATCTAAGAATACAAATGGTTATATCTACCAATAAAATCAGTCACTTTTTCTTTAACACCTTGTTTACTATGCATTAAATCAGTGAAAGTAACTTTAGGACCAATGTTATTGTGAAATTGTTGAATGAAAGAATTAGCCAGTTGTTGAGAACAAGTAATAGAATAAGGAGGCAAATAACAATACCATTGCAAAGATCTATCTCTTAATGTTCTAGTAAAGAATTTTGATAACAACCTTCGATCATGTGCAAAGTCACTACACAAAGTTTGGAATGTTTAAACATGAGTTAAATGATCACCTTTTCCATTATAAAGTTCCAATTGAGAGACTTCTACATGTTTGGGAGGGATGTCTCTAACAATGTCATTGGATAATGGGCTAACTACATCAAATGTGGGCACATTATACTTTGTTTGATTCATAGAAGCTATTTGTTGTTGTAAGGAAGATACTATTTGGGATAGACTTTTGATTTTATCTTTGGTAGAAGGATTGAAATGAGACATGTTGGAGTGAGAGGGTGGAGTAATATTATTGAATAAAGGAAGAGATTGAGAATAAGGATGTGGAACACTATGATAAGTGGGTAATGGAGAAGATTGGGTAGCACATGGAAGACTCATGGGAGGGATGAAGGAATTATGATTAAAGGAGTGTCCCCCTTGACTAACATTTATAGGTGGTGAATGTGATTGGTAACAGAAGAAACACTCATGGTAGGAGGAATGAAAGAAGAGGTATTGCCCCCATGACTAACATTTTTAGGTATGAGATTTTGTGTAGAAGTAGCCAAATGTTTGATATGAAGGTAGGAACATTAGTGATGGAAGTTATCAAAGGAATAAAATGATTAACTTGACTAGGAGGTTGTGTATAACCTAGGTTTTCAAGACAACTCTTCATAGATGTGATATTAGAATCAACAATACAAACAAAAACAAGCAAGATATCAACACCATGTTTATCACTTTGAATCATTCTTTTCTAATCCTTTAATCAACGGGAGAGCTTCACTTTTCGGGTATTCTTGACTCATCCATTGTTGAAGATTTTCAAATTGATTTTCCATCTTTGCCAATTGATCAACGGATACGCTAGTTAGTGATTCCTCCTCATTGTGAGAATTATCAAGAGGATAAATAGGAAAATTTGAAGGATGGGAAGAAGCAGCAATATCCTCATTGAAAAAGCTAGCCAACTTAGGCTCCATTTCTGTAGTAATTAAACCTTGGGCAGTCTTAATTCTATAATTTCTTCTAACAGGGATACTATAGGTAGGACTAATAGTAGTAAAACTCATGCACTAGGGAAAAGAAATTGAAATTTCAAATTATTGCTTTGCTTAAATAACCTGTTAATTTTAAAAGTTTGAAAGGAGAGAAAATCAAAATTAAAATTAGGGTTGTCCAAATTTAACCTCTTAATTAAAATTTTAAGAATTTGGAATGTTGAAATAGTGAAGAAATCAATTTAATTTTAAAAATTAGGGTATGTGTAGTCAACCACTTAATTTTTAAATTCAAATTGACAATGGAAATGTTGAAATTCAGATTTGTTTTTTACCTTAGGGTGACCTAAAATCAATAAAATTTCACAAATCTCTGAATTGTGTAGTAGAATACAGCCAAAACAAGCTCCTGAAATTGAGAAGAAAAAGTCAAGACCAACTAGATAGTGACTTGGTTCGAACACATGGTCTGACCAACTTTTTACCAAATTTTTGGGAATGGAAGATATTGTTATTTTAATGTGAATTCCAAAAGGATATGGGAATTGGAGATGTTGAGATATGCAAAATTAAGCCTTGAAGGTAGAAATAGGATACATCTAGAATGTTTGATAAAAGGATTAATTGAAAGGACAACAAAAAGGGCACACTTAAGGCCCGAGTTTTTTGATATTTGGAAGAAAGACAAGAGGCTTTAGATTTAATTGAACCAATTAAATGCTTAAAGGAAAAATTAAAATTGCACAAGATTAATTTAATTTTAAAAATTAGGGTTTGTTGCATAACCTGCTTAATTTTAAAAATTTAAATTTTGCAAGGAAGGAAAATGAATTTTTGAATTGAAGCAAAGACCAAATTCAAGATATACATAATCCACAAGGTCAATTTTAAAATTAAAAATTAGGGTTTTGTAATTCAACCACTTAATTTGAAAAATTGAAAGTGTAAATGAAAACTTGAATTGTAAAAATGAAGAGTTCTCAGATTTCAAACAATCAATCCAATTTAGAATAATGACAAGCTCAATTTTGAATCTAAAAATGAGGGCTTTTGTGAATTGAACCTCTAAATTTTTAAAACTTGCAAATAAATTAAGCTTGGAATTGAAAATTTAAATTTTAAATTGCATGCACTCAAATCTGAAAAATAATCAGAAGCAAGCATAAGACATGGCAGGTTCACCAAAATGTAAAACGGAAAATTGGGAACCTTAGCCAAATTCGCAGCTTTCGAGAAAGGTGGGAACTTAACTAAGGTTCAATTTTCACTTGGGGAAACTTTACATTCAATAGAGGGGGTTGAATCTAATAGATCCAATCCCAAAGGATGCAAGGATTGAATACTAAGTATATTGGAATATAATTAACCCTCTTTTGTAAGTTGTCAAGTTGAATTAAGACTAAATCCTAGAAATGAAGAAAAAATATGCGAAAACAATGAGCTACAGATTTGGGATTCAGTTGTGCACCTGGATCTGAGAAGTTTGAGATGATTTGGAGCTACTCTGCGAAATCTGACAAAATTTGCAAGGACCATGTGTCCAGATAGGAGCGACCTCCTATTGGTCCTCCAAACTTTCTGTGCTTCAAAAAGGGGCTTTTTGTCTCTACAAATAAAGCTTAATTCCAGAAGTACAACTACGTACCTGTTTCCTACACACATAAAGAAAGGGAAATGTATTGGGAATAGGTGTTTGTCTTCAGATCAAGCCCCAGTTTTGGAATTAACCAAGTGGTTGAATTAACATAAATGAAATGACTGAAAGTAGAAATTCTCCTCTTTGAGGGGATGTTGAATTGACTGAAAATGAAATGCTTATACCTCCTTGTGAATTTTTTCTTGCCTCCACATGGAATTAAGATTTCATGAAGTAGAATGTTTATCTCCTCTTTAATGCTTGAAATCTTGTCTCTATTGATGCTCCAAATCTTGAAGGAAGACTGAAAATGTTCAATTGATCTTGAATGCTTGAATGTTTGATCTCTTGAATTCTCAGATGCTTGATAATGATTGTGTGCTATGTCAAATGAGAGGGTAAATCTCTTTTAGATACTTTCCAGTGGGTTTAATTGACTGATTTTTTGACTTGGGCCAACATAGGGGGGGTTTTCCCACTCTAATATGAGATGAGCCAAACAGAGGGATCCCAAAATAGGTCCCAAATAGGGGATCCCAAGGTGCCACGCCCGGGTCCTGCCCTATTTTGTGGCAGGATCAAGGTGTAGGAAAAGTGCTACATTGAATTGCAATGTATTTTTTATGTGCATGAGCATATTCAGGTCTCCAATCAGGCCGAGGAGCACAAACACTATGACAAAGACCCAAATGCAGTCAAAAATTGCAAGGGGTGCAATTTAAGGACATTATAATTTGTCAAATTTAGGAGTTTCAAAATGTAGAGGAAAGGGTGGCATGTACAATGTCCTATGAAAAGGATAATGATGGAGATCCTCCATGGTGTAACTTTTATTTTCACTTCCCAATTGCATTGTTACCATCTATTTCTATAAATTCTGCACTTGCTAGACTAAGATCTTTATTTGGGTTAATGGTATATTTTTTGTGTATGCATTCCCCACAAATGGATAAGTGTTCATATATACTAGGGTTTGTGGAAATATTGTTGGAAATATGCCTCAAATTCTCCTGACTAGTGTTCGGGTTGATCGGTGTAACTTACCCTGATGGAACAACTTATGGGAAGGTATCAGGTTGTGGACTTTTCCTATTGGTGTAACTCTGGCCGATGAACATGTTGCAGACAAGTATCGGGTTAGGTCTACCCGATGTATCCTCCTTGTTTGGCTATCGGAGAAGCAGGTTTGAAGTCATCGTGATGACCTAACAAAGTCATCTTCGGTCATTGGGGTAGCATCGGCTATCGGGAGAGCTTGGTTAGTGTTACACCGATGACCTGATGAAGTCGCCTTTGGTGATCGAGATGTCATCGGCTATCGGAGGAGATTGCTGAATGCTATGTCGATACCCGATGGATCCGCTTTGGTCTTTCGGTGTTATTGAGGATCAAGGTAGCCAGTTTGGATGTGTTTCTAATGACCCCATGAAACTGACCAAGTGGTGGGGCCCGACAAAGAAGAGATTCATTTCGGGTGGTTAGTGACGTCGTGTTAAGGTGGCAGGGTAGAGACTCTAGAGCCAATCAGGGGGTTCCATGTGGCGGAGCGCAGAAAGAGAGATCAAGCAGATCAAGGAAGATCAGATGATTGGGATAGCTATTTGGTTGTCTTGCCGATAACCCGATGGAATTGCCTTTCGTGATCGGGGTATCATCGGATATCAAGATGACATGGTTGGTTGCTACACCAATACGCGATGAGTCTACCTTCGTTGGTATCGGGGATTGGGGTAGCTAGTTTGATTTTCTTGTCAATGACCCGATGAGGTCGTCTTCTATGATCGGGTTGATATTGGCGATCAGGTTGACAAGATGGAAGCTACGCTGATGACCGATGGAGTTACCTTCGGCAATCAGAGTATCATTGGAGATTGAGATGACATTGTTGGGTTATGTTGATGGCTTGATAGAGTCATACCACATCAGGAGATAGAGTCTACCTGTTGAAGGCTATTCCGATGAGCTGATGGAGCTGACTTGTTTGGAGTCACATTAGTGGAGTCATCTACTAGTTCATCGGGAGATCGGAGTAATGTATTTGTGGTATTTTTGATGGTCGATGGAGTAGAGACTAACTACGGGTGTGTGCTTGAACCAAAGTCCAAAAGGTGAACACTTGGACACTGAAGATGGTCTTGTCAGTGTATATGAATACAAACCGACCCGACTTCCTGGTGCATGTGGGATATTGTGTTTCTAATGAATGCAGACCGATGCAAACAGTTAGTTGTCTAACCAATTGGTGAAAATTGACAATTGAATGGTTGACATGGAAGATGTCATCAGAGTACCCAGAGGAAACCGAAACAAAATGTTGGTTAGGTGGATGGATGTTACTAAATGACAGACTGTTGGACTCCATAATGGTTATGCTTAACTGATATGTTGTAATCGATGGCTGATATATATGTTTCCAGAGATGTAACTGGTAGTAAGAGAGGTTGTTGTGTGATGTATGGTGTGGAGTCTTGTATGTTGGAAGCTTGAGTGTTCTTCATAGGTGATGACTATGATCTGAACATAGATTTTGAGAGCAAATGCCTGTGAAGAGGATCTGTAACTTTATTGTAACTTTCTATTAACTGTGAATAAATTGATCTCTCTTTGGTGGTGGCTTTTTTACCCATAAGGGTTTTCCCATGTAAATCAGGTGTTAACTCTCTATTGTGTTTTCTGTGTGATTAGTTTTTCATTAGTCTGTGTATATCTTAATGTTTTGCAAAAGAATTTAAAGACATACTTGCTTGATTCCCCTTAGAATTGGTGTTAGGAGAGCATTTTTCCACTTTGTTTTCCTTACAAGTGGTATTAGAGCTTGGCCTATTATGTTATCCTTGTTGGGTAGGGTTGGTTTTTCGTGCCAATTCTAGTTTTAGTGGGAGTCAAGCAGAGTGTTTATTTGTCTTGTTTGCAGTTTAAGATGGCGAACACCTCTGGACGAATGGACATTGAGAAGTTCAATGGCTCCAACTTTGAGTTGTGGAAACTTAAAGTTGAATATTTGCTAGTTGATAGAGATCTCTGGAACTAAACCTTCAAGCACAAAACAAGAGGACTGGGCCCTTGCAGATAGAAAATCCAAAGGGTTGATCAGACTCTATTTGGTAGACTCTATTATGTTAAATGTTCATGAGGAGAAGACTGGTATTCTTCTATGGAAGAAACTTGGTGATATTTATTAGGGAAAGTCTCTCGTAAATAAGTTTTTCTTGAGGAAGAAGTTGTATTCCTTGAAGATGGATGAGGGTACATCTTTAGAAAATCATCTGAATGTTTTCAACATGATTGTTTCATAGTTAACCTCCGTAGGAGTGAAGATTGATGACGAGGATCAATGTATACTTCTGTTACGTTCTCTGCCCGACACATGGGATCATCTAGTCATGGCCATTGGGAGTACAACAACCACGCTCACAATGGAAGTTGTGGTTGCTTCATTACTATCAAAAGAAACATGAAGAAAATCTTTTGAGATGGTTAAGGAGGCTCTCACTATTAGAGGCAAGCAAGAGGATAAGAAGTGTAAATCCAAGTAAGAGAAAAGTTTTAAGTCTCCTAGAAAGAAGTCCAAAGCGAAGTGCTAGAATTATGGGCAGACTAGTCATATCCGAAAGGATTGCAGAGTGAAGAAGAAAAAAAAGAGTTCTTCGGATTCTAGGTCCTCTCAAAATGATGATGGAGATGCCTTCTAAGTTTCTTTGGAAAGTTAGACATCTATTGATTTCTTGTTCAATCTTCATGAAGAATATGTTTGTCATGATGCCATGTAAGACTTGGTACCATGTTTGGCAGTGATGTATATTCATCATTTGATGGTGGATGATCTTCATGTGACTGAAGATGCTAAAATATTGAGGATTCATAAGTCCTTGGTAGAGATGTTGTTTATGTCATATTTTGACATGTTTTCCTTAGTTAGGATGTGTCATATTATGTCTGGGTACACTCTTGAGATGCATTTAGAGTTTTGACATAATATGGTTATGTTCATACAGAGCATGTAATCTCTTTGGAAGAGATGTTTTAGATCATGTTTGTCATGTTTATATTCCTGATTCTGCAATTGGAAGTTTGACAATGATCTAGTTTTTGTTTCTGTATTTTGAGTACATTGATCATATTGTTTGATACTTCATGATAATGTGGTTATGCATTTGGAGGTTGGCATGAGTTGATCAGTTATAGGTGCTCATGGATACATGGAAACATAGATGGTTCTATCTTTCTCTTGTGGCTAGAGATGTATGTGTTGGAATGATTAATAGGTCCAACTAAGATGCATTCATCTGTTATAACACAGTTGAAATTTAAGATGTGGGTGTAGAAGGGCTTGATATAGGGTGTTGTGAAGACTTGCTTGCAGGTTCTTTGTTTCTAGTTAGTATTGGGAAATCTCTTGGTACAAAGATTTATTTGTTAGGACCTGGAGGAAACTGAGAGGGGGGGTGAATCATTTGTCTAATAATTTCATCCAAATATAACTTAATCAAACTTGATACTTAATACCAATAAACCAAAATTAATGTCGGTAAACAGATTAATAGTTAATAACAGTACCGGTGAAACTTAATGCATGAAATAGAAAGAGAAACAACATCCACGACACATAACACATAGATTTGTATGTGGAAACCCTATAAGGGGAAAAACCACGGTAGGAAACCTTACCCACAATCAGATGGTACTACTGCAGATAGTATGTGTATACAAACTGTGTCTGCACATGTTGAAAGGCCAGCTGCCTAGAGCTCACTGCTCAATCACAAGAATGGGAGTCTCACTGACTACAGTTGGATGATTAAATCCAATGATAATGTATTGCTCAAAGTAGCATCTCCAATGCTGGATTCAGTACCAGTTAATCTTTGATTATCTCCTCCAAACCTTCCTTGAATCTTCAAATGATGTCTATGTGAGCAGCTTTGCATATATTCACATATACCGAATATCACAACCTTATCATACCATATTACATTCCATTACATTACTCTCACAATTGAGATCTTACATATATACCAAAACATAACACCAAATGTGTAGGTCGGCTCACTAAGAATATTACAGTAAAATCAATTACAAGTAAGTCAAGATGTGATGCATCATGTTGGCTCAACATCAATATTAATTGATTAAACCATCTCCATAACGTGTCGTGCTGATTTGGAATAGATAACACATGCCGGTCCATAACCTAGACCAATTTGCCGATAACAACAAATATGTCAACCCGATTAGACCAATAACCAAATAATCAAAACCAAGTGTCCAAACCATGTCTTCGACATGACCAAGTGATCTCTAGATGATAACAAGTCATCCTTAGTGTTGGTGAATGATATAACCCGTCGGTGAACCAAATATCGTTGACTATGCATAAGTCACTGAACTTGCCGATGAACATAACCAAAGATCTCTAGAAGGATAAGTGTTGATAAGTGTTGACATCAATGACAAAACCAATGCAACATATCCATAATACCAACATTATTCACTTCTATGTGATGTTGTAAATGATTATTTTCAACTTTGACATTACCGATGCAGTGGGAGCTCCTTGGCGTGTATTGTATGTGAAGCTTGAGACTGTGAGTAACAGGTTGTACATGTTAAGGGTATATCTGCAAAAAATTGAGTAACAGGTTGTACATGAGTAACAGGTTGTACATGTTCTAAAAATCATTTTGGTATATCTTAAGGGTATGTGGAGTTGGATGTGCTAGAACTTGCTGTGGGTGCTATTCTAGCTATGTCTGTAACAAATGTTTGTACATTCGATTAGTTTTTGGATCATGAGTTTTGTGTGCTCGGGAGACAGAGTTGTAGTTTTCTCAGTGGATAGCTTCTATGTATGTCTAGTGGCAGTGGCATGGTAGAAGGTGGAAATGTTCATGAATGAGATGAGATTGCTTTGCATAGGTGCACATGTTAATTTATTTTCTTGATGTTTTTTGATCAAGTGGTATATCAACATTGATGGGCTTTAGAGTCCATGGTTCTCAGTGAAAAATATAAGTGTTTGGCATGGTAAATAGGTCCAATAAATTCCTCGGCAAGTGGGAGATTGTTGGAAATATGCCTCGAATTCTCCTGACTAGTGTTCAGCTTGATCGGTGTAACTTACCCCAATGGAATAGCTTGTGGGAAGGTATCGGGTTGTGGACTTTTCCTATTTGTGTAACTCTAGCCTATGAACATGTTGCAGACAAGTATCGGGTTAGGTCTACCCAATGTATCCTCCTTGTTTTCTTATCAGAGAAGCAGGTTTGAAGTCATCCCGATGACCCAATGAAGTCATCTTCAATCATCAGGGTAGCATCGGCTATTAGGTGGACCTGTTCGGCATTACGTCGATACTCAATGGAGTTGCCTTAGGTTGACATCAGCTATCAGGTGAGCTTGCTTAGTGTTACATCGATGACCCGATGAAGTCACCTTCGGTGATCAAGATGTCATCGGATATCGGAGGAGCTTGTTGAATGCTATGTCGATATCCGATGGATCCGCTTTGGTCCACTTCAATGTTATCGGGGATCGGGGTAACTAGTTCGGGTGTGTTTCTAATGACTCAATAAAACTAACCAAGTGGTAGGGCCTGACAAAGAAGAGCTTCATTCTGGGCAATTAGTGAGGCTATGCTAAGGTGGCAGGGCAGGGACTCCAGAGACAATCAGGGGGTGCCATGTGGTAGAGCACAAAAAAGGGAGATCAAGCAAATTAAGGAAGATCGAACGATCGGGATAGCTGTTTGGCTGTCTTGTCGATAACCTGATGGAATTTCCTTTGGTGATCGGGGTATCATCAGATATTGGGATGCCATGGTTGGTTGCTACACCGATACTTGATGAGTCTTCCTTCATTGGTATCAGGGATCGAGGTAGCCAGTTTGATTGTCTTAATGATTACCCAATGAGGTCATCTTCGGCGATCGGGTTGACAAGATGGAAGCTATGTCGATGACCAAAGGAGTCACCTTCAGGGATCAAAGTGTCATAAGAGATCGAGATGACATTGTTAGGTTATGCCGATGGCCCGATAGAGTCATTGTGGTGTCATCAAGAGACAGGGTCTACCTGTTGAAGGCTATCTCGATGAGCTGATGGAGCCGACCTATTTGGAGTTGCATTAGTGGAGTTGTCTACTGGTTCATCGGGAGATTAGAGCAACGCATTTGTGGTCTTTTTGATGGCTGATGGAGTAGAGACTGACTACAAGTGTGTGCTCGAACCAAAGTCCAAAAGGTGAACACTTGGACACTAAAGATGATCTTGTCGGTGTATATGAATACAAACCGACCCGACTTCCTGGTGCATGTGGGATATTGTGTTTCTCATGAATGTAGATCGACGTAGATAGTTAGATGTCTAACCGATTGGTGAAAACTGACAGTTGAACGGTCGATATAATCGATGTAATCAGAGTAGCCAGAGGAAACCGAAATAGAATGTTGGTTAGGTGGATGGATGTTACTGAATGACAAACCATTGGACTCCATAACGGTTGTGCTTAACTGATACATTGTAATCAATGGCTGATATATATGTTGCCAGAGATGTAATCGATAGTAAGAGAGGTTACTGTGTGACATATGGTGTGGAGTCATGTATGTTGGAAGCCTGAGTGTTCTGCATAGGTGATGACTGTGATCTAAACATAGATTATGAGATCAAATGCTTGTGAAGAGGATTTGTAACTTTATTGTAACCTTCTGTTAACTGTGAATAAAGTGATCTCTCTTTGGAGGTGTGTTTTTTACCCGTAAGGGTTTTCCCATGTAAATCAGGTGTTAACTCTCTGTTGTGTTTTCTGTGTGATTATTTTTTCATTAGTCTATGTATATCTTAATGTTTTGCAAAAGAATTTAAAGACATACTTGCTTGATTCCCCTTAGAATTGGTGTTAGGAGAGAGTTTTCTGCACCATTATTTCCTTACAAATATTGTTTGATTATGTAGTTATGAGTTATGACTTCTATTGGGTATGATAAACTATGCAAACTATGTTATGAAATTGGGTTGACTTGACCCATGTAGATTAGTGTAGCCTTGATGCATCCCTTGACCACTATAGGTACGTAGATCCTACTAAGAATGATATTATTGGTTGATGAGTGCTTGTAGACTGTGATGTAACACAAGCAGTTGTCTGGGATGTTACATTTGTTGTTGATGACACAATTATTGATTGAGAGGTCTGTGTAGAAGCCAAAGTGGCTTGAGGTTGTTGGCCATTTGGAGGAATTGATTATGTGTTGCATTGATGTTTTTGTCATTGATGTCAACACTAGCTATTTTGTTTTCTTTATCAGTATCCTTCCAGTCCCGATAAGATGTTTGGTTTTTGGTTGGTTTAGATTCAACATGATCTGGTATGCTTTGGTATGTTTGGGTTATGGAATTAGCTTATTCATGCTCATGTTCAGTTAGTTAGTTTTGATCTGGTGATTGGATGTTATCATGCTTGCTAGTAAGCTTGGTTTGTTGTTTTGGCAAGGGTTTCACCGATAGAGGTTTGTTGAAGATCTTTGATGATATATATAAGTGGTGTTGGTGGGGCTTCTAGTGGAGATTTAGGATTCTAATGGTGATCATGTTCAAGACTTAGTTGATTGGGATCATTGTTTTAGCATGTATGGACCTATATTGGGTCCCGGTATTGTCTAGGTTATGGACTAACTTAATATAACATGTGCATTGGACTTCTCGATGTGTTTTCGGGATGTCTTATGGGTTGGATATTATTTGTTTGGTCTTAGGCCGACATGTTTTGTAATTATGTAACTAATTTATTGTTTGGTGACTGACCTTATTGTTTATGGTCGAGGGTTTGTATATATATGATGTAAGATCTCATTGTAGATCATATAGGAAATAGATTATGGATATGTAAGGAGCGAATAATGTAATAATCATTTAGGCAGAGGATTTGGTCAATCATTGGTGATCGAGTTGGGTTTATGTAAGAGGATTAAGTCCTCCAGTATTGAGCTTAACCGAAACTATACTTAGGCATAGAAGATGCTATCTTTGCAGTTCATTCATTCTTCTGGATTGTAGTCTGAATTTCTATGTAGTCAATGAGACTCTTTTTGTGATGAGCAGTGCGCTCTAGGCTATTGGCCTTCCTGCAAGTGTAGGCCCCTCAATTGTAATTCACATACTTACTGCAAAAGTATTATCTGACTGTGGGTAGGCTTCCCACCGTGGTTTTTCTCTTTATCGGGTTTTCCACTTATAAATCTCAGTCTCATGTGGGTGGTATTTATTCTCTGATTATTGCTTATGCTTAATTGGTTTATTTGCTGGTATTTGGTTTATGCATTTTGGTATTGATCTTTTGGGTTTCGGTATTAAAGTTTAAATTGCTTAAGGTTCCAGTAATCTAGTGACAATTGATTCACCCCCTCTTAGTTGTCTTCTGATTATTTGAACTATCTAACAGAGTTGTAGCTACTTGCATTGATGATTTTTGTGTGTTTTGGGCAATGTTTTGTGTGGAGCTTGCAACTGCAGCTTGTGTTTGTGATATGTTTGATTTTTGAGTTACACTTTGATTCAGAGTTACCCCTGGTGGTAAGATTTTATTTTGGGCACTCACCTTATCGGTCTCATCCTCATGCTTGATCGAGACCCATTTATGCCTCCCCTATGCAATTTAACTTCATTTTTCTATCTTACAACCTGCATAAACCCTTGTCCCTAACCTAAATTAGGGCAAGATCAAGGTGCCACGCCCTGGTCATCCCTAATTAGGACCTATTCTAGCCCCTAGGTCCTATCTCAAATATGAGCAGGAAATTACTTCCCCATGTCGGCCTATGTCTGAAAATTAAACAATTGACGACATGCAAGTATATAATGAAGTTTCCTCTCTCATTTAAGCATATAGCATGACAAAGTGGAGAAGGCAAGGAGACTACATTCAAGCATTCAAGAATTAATCATCAAGCATTCCTCAAGGTTGCATATTCTTCATCTATCTATTGGAGCAACGTTACATCATTCATTTTCAAGCATGTCTGTGTGTTAGGGTTTTGCCATGTTCATGCCATTTCATACAACATATGTGATTACATATAAGAAGAAAAGAATCATCATCATCTATTGCAAAATTGAAGGTATACCTTTCCATCATTTATTTCAAGTATTTGCAGTATTTCTTTCAAGGTTGATTCCAAACTGGGGTTTGACTTAGGCAAACCCCTATTTCCAACTCCTTTTCTTCTTCTTTCAGTGTGCAATAAGAAGGTGCGTAGTTGTACTTCTAGAATTAAGCTTTATTTGTAGATATGGAAAAACCCTTTTCAACGTGTGAAACGTTCGGAAGACCGATAGTAGGGTGACCTGGTCTAGACACATGGTCCCTGCAACTTTTGGCAGATTTCGTAGAGCAGTTCTGAATCATCTCAAACTTCTCAGATCCATGTGCATGAAGAAATCTTGAATCTGTAGCTCATTGTTTCCACTTACTTTGTCTTGAATTTTAACACTTATTCAACTTACAAAATAGGCTCAAACACATTCCAACCCCAATAAATTTACTTATTATTCAATCCTTGTATCATTTAGGATTGGATCTAGTGGATTCATCCCTCTTTTGAATGTAAAGTCCTCCAAGTGAAAATTGACAGTGATTTCCCACTTTCATGTGGTGAATTTGCTAAACCCTAATTTTCCACTTGACATTTTGGTGAACCTGATGTGAAAAGCCTTAATTTTGAATTTTTTTTTCATATTTTAGTGAATGCAATTTAAAATTCAAAATCTCAATTACAAGCTTCATTTCCTTGCAATTTTCAAAAATTTAGAGGCTAAATTCACAAAAACCCTAATTTTTAGATTCAAAATTGAGCTTGTGATTTGTCTAAATTGGATTTATTGTTTTAGATATGAGAACTCTTCAATTTTCGAATTGAGGTTTTCATTTACATGTGCAATTTTCATTTTTAAAAAAAATTAAGTGGTTAAAACAAAAAAAACCCTAATTTTAAATTTTAAAATTGAACTTGTGGGTTGTGTAGATCTTGAATTAATTTTCAAATTTGAGTCCCTGCTTCAATTTCAAAATTCACTTTCCCTCCTTACAAAATTCAAATTTTCAAATTTAAATTTTTAAAATTAAGCAGTTTATGCAACAAACCCTAATTTTAAAATTAAAATAATCTTGTAAAATTTCAAGTTTTCTTTAAGCATTTAATTGACTCAATTAAATCTAAAGCCTCTTGTTGTACTTCTAAACATCATAAAAATCATCCCTTAAGTGTGCCCCTTTTTGGTTTTATTCTTTCAATTAATCATCTTCTCGAACATCCTAAGTGTGTCCTATTTTGACCTTCAAGGATTATTTTCGCTTATCTAGACATCTCCAATTCCCATATCCTTCTGGAATTTGCATTAAAATCACAATATCTTGCTTCCCTGAAAATTTGGTAAAAAGTTGGTTAGACCAAGTAGGTACTTACTTGGTCTTGACTTTTTCTCCTCAAATTTTGGGAGCTTGTTTTGATTGCATTTTACTGCTCAATTCCAAAGATTTGTGAAATTTTATTGATTTTAGGTTGCCCTAAGGTTGAAAACAAATTCCAATTTCAACATTTTCATTTTCAATTTAAATTTTAAAATCAAGTGGTTAATTACAACACCCTATTTTTTAAAATTAAATTGATTTCTTCAAAATTTTAACATTTCAATATTTAAAATTTTAAAATTAAGATGTTAGTTTTGGACAACCCTAATTTTATATTTAAATCTTACCTCTTTTCAATTTTCAATTTTAAAACTAAGAGGTTATTTTCACTAGGCTCTAATTTTGAAATTCAGTCTTCTTTTGGATAATTTTCATTTTCAATTTCCTAGAGATTGCATTATTTCGCTTTAATCTTTCAATCAATTTCTTCATTTAATTGAATAATCATTTTTCCTAGAATTTTGCATTATTCAATTATTCTGCAAGTTCCAATTTCAATTCTCAACTTTCAAAATTCAAAATTCAAAATTTCCTCATATATCTCATTTGATTTACATAAATTTAGTGCTTGAATTTATAAGTTATCTTGTGGATTGCATCTAGTTCATTGCATTCACTTCTTTCATTGAAAGTTTTCTTTTTCTTAATTGGGAAAAATATCAAATTTATTTTTACAAGAGGAGGTTATTAAGTTGAAAGGATTTAAGATATATGAAATCCCCTTTTATGAACCTACCAATAATTCCTCTCACAAAATTTCTCTCCCTAGAGAGGACATATAGATGCAAGAACATATTTTAACACTTCTCTCAATGATCTCCCTATTTGGGATGAACCATTAGAGGATGGCATGGATTATTCTCTTAATATGTTCCTCTCTCATGAGAAATGCTAGCAATTTTTGTGCCAACCCCTTGCAAAGATCACTTTAGAGATTTCAATGTCAATAATATGTCATGTTAGTAAGTGTAGCTAACATGTCGTGTTATCGTAGTCAACACAGTTAGTTTCTCTTTTGATTTTTAGAGTGCACATAACATGAAGGTTATGTGGGTGTCAGTAATACAATATGTTATTGACTCATGTTTTGTAGTAACGCCATCTCATGTGAATAACTTGTTGTGTTATTCACCATCTTGTATCGACATCTTGTGTTATTGACCATCACATGTTACTAACTAAATCAAGCTATTTACTGCAGCGTGTTATTCATCTAGCGGTATGTTCTTTTTCTTATCCCGTAGGGTGAAAGAAGCAATCATGTGTCATACGGGATAAGAGAGCATGCAAAGATAGTGCTCCCCTTCCTCACCCTACACTAAGATCAAGGTGCAATGCAAAATCATGCAAGATAAGAATGATAAGTGTTTTTCTTATCCCGCAAGGTGTAGAAAGGCAAACAGGGGGCCATGTGAGATAAGGAATAACAAACCAAGTGTTCTTTTGTTATCCCGCAAGGGAGAACTTTAGCAGATGGGGGTCGTACGAGATAAGAATGGTAAGGCAATTTTCTTATCCCACAAGGAGAGGTGATCAAAGAAAAAGGTTGCACATGATAAGTAGTTCCAAAGGAAAAATATGTGGTCCCCCTTATCCCGCGCTAAAAGGAATACAAGACAAGGGCCATGTGGGATAAGAGGGTCAAAGAGCGGATGACTTTCCTCCTTATCTCGCACCAAAGAAAGGCACAAGAGATGACCAATGAGGGGTAAGAAAAGACAGTAGGCATGACTTCCCCCATTATCCTACAAGCGAAAGTGGAGGTCCAGATGGATAGTGTGAGATAGGAGGGTCAAAGGGCAATTAATGAAACCCATGACTCAGCGATCATGTCAACAGTGGCAGATGACTTTTTGGGCCTAGTGGGCCCAATTTTATATAGAGGCCTTTTCACCAAGACTTTTCTTAGCGGCAAAGGGCAATTTTTGTTTGGCTGAAAGGCCATGTTACTCTAAAATCTTGGGGTGGGGCTAGTCTCCTCGTGGCACAGTCACAACCATTAATGATCACTTGAAGCCCAATTTGATGGCTACAACTTTTTCTTTCATTGGCCACCCTTGCACTCTCATGGTGAGATCTCATGCATTCATCTATGTGCCAGATCTCCTAATCAATAGTGGAAATTTGAACTTGAGGGGTCATTGGATTTTGAATGCTTTATAGGCGGGTAGTTGTTGACCCGATGGAAAAGGTTTTGTTCTATATGGTTGGCACCCAATATCTGATCCAATCTCCTTCTAATCACTGGGGATAGCTTTCTTTACTCCAGATTGGACCCTGTAGGCCAATTTTTAATGCCACCATGCCCTCTTCAATCTAGAATAGAGACTTTTTGTTCCTACAAGTGTGCTTGGCCATGCTTGTTGACATCGATTGCTTCATCGGTGAATTTTTTTTCTCTTTTCAAGGAAGAGGACATCTTGCAGAAGGATCTAGTACACCATCATATCTCTGATCTAATCTCCTCCTCTTCTACAAATATTTTTTAACCTAACCTTGGGAGGGTTTAAGGTTTCCTTTAGTAGTTGAATTATGAGTTAGGCCTCAACTATAAAGGAAAAATTTATATATTTTCCAAAGGATCTTCTCCTTTTTTTCTCTTACTGTAGTCTATGACTCCTACAACTGTAAAAAATTACCTTGCCTCTGTATTAATAAAATTTGATTTCCTTACCTAGTTTTAGTTTATGCAAATGTGTATTTTTCTTACCTCTTTGTGTCAATGCATCTTTTTCTTGTTTTCTCAGCATCTATGATAATGTTGACTCCTCTTAGAGAGGCATCTGAGAACATTGTCCATTCCTCTGCCATTGTTAAGAATTTCAACTTTGACTCAGTCTTAGAAGGCTAGATTTAGATAGGAATTAGTGTATCTTTTCAATAGTTTTATTGATGTTTTGTGCAGTTACAGATGGGGGTAGATCAACTTTTAGTCTAGGTGCAAACCTTTTTTCCCTTCTCTCTCTCTCTCTCTCTCTCTCTCTCTCTCTCTCTCTCTCTCTCTCTCTCTCTCTCTCTCTCTCTCTCTCTCTTAGATTAGTAGATTAGTTTTACCATTGTTGGGTTGGTGCAACACCCTGCAGTTTGGATTGAAGAGGAAGTCGGCCTTCTCTGGAGATTCATCCTCACATTTAGAAAGGTTATGTATGCCTAAAAGTGTGGAATCTGTAAAACAAGACACAAATAACTCTAGCATGCCAATGAAACATCATGTTAGAGATCAAGTAAACATAAAACGTAAGTAAATGAAACAAAATCTCTAAGCATGATTGTTCCCTATCTCCAATGATCCTTCAAATCAAGGTGGCTCTCAACTTGGAAGAGCACTTGATCTCTAAGATGACTACCTAAAGAATGAGGGATATATGGTAAGAGATATAAATGCAATTGCAACTAAGATCTTAGCATGATATGGATATGAAAATCTATGATATGGTGCAAGATGATGACATTAAAATGAATATTATACTAGTATGATATGCTATCCTAACATGATAATGCTATGATAATACCAAGTTATGATAATACTATTATACTATGCTAACATGCTATGCTAACACAATATTCTATGCTAACATGATAATATTAATACTAGAATGCTCCTAAATGCTTAAGCTTGAAAAGAGAGCCAAATGAGACTCCTTGATAACTTGCACACAAGAAAATAGCATAACCTAGGATCATGATAATGAAGGAAATGGGATCTATTTATAGAAGAAATGGGGAGTTGGATGGTTAAGATTGAGTAATCTTAACAAGGGTTAGGATTGAATGATCTTCAATCCATGTGACACTTTCAACCCAATCCCATGTTGACAAGTGTCACCATGAGGATGCTTGAGGGGATATGATGGCTACCCTATGGGGTTGGGTTTGGGTTAGGTTAATGGATATTCCTTTTATCCAAAGGATAAATGAATGTGCAAGGGTTAAATGGTTACCTTAGTCAAAGAAATAAATTATTTGAAGAGACCCATGAGTTAAAAGGATGGTTAAGTTAGAGGAAAGTCTCTAACCAAAGGTCAAAGGTGAGCTAATTAGATTTAAGCCTTAAAGGCTTGGGAAGAATTTGGGGTAAAAAGGCTTTTAATGTTTGTAAGAGCCTTTAATGGTTTGGAAGACTTTAGAGGTTAACCATTTGAAGACATAAACCTTTAATGGTTATTGAAGACTTTGGAGGTTTTTGAGGAGTGACTTCCTTTTATTTAGGAATGTGACAATGATTAGGATAAGATTAGGCTAAATTGGAAGTGATTAGAAGAATCTAGAAGGCGTTTAGGCATGCACGTGGATTTTGTAAGAGAATGCAAGTGGGAGGAATTTTGAGATTTTTAATTAAAATAAAATCATTTATTTCAATTAAATGGTGCAATTTGCATTTGGATAGATATTTAAATAAATATTAATTTATTTAAATGTGAATGCGAATTTTGGATTTTATTTAAATAAATCTTAATTTATTTAAATGAGGAAAAGGGGGTTAAAGCATTAAATGCTTAAAGACTTTGAGGGAAACCATTAAAGGCTTAAGAAGACTTTAAAAAGAAGTCATTAAATTTGAAGACTTTAAGGGAAACCATTAAAGGCTTGAGAAGACTCTTAGAAGGAAACCATTAAAGGATTGAAGACTTTAAGGGAAGCCATTAAAGGTTTCAAGTGGGTGAGGATAAATAGGATTTTAAATAAATAATTTATTTATTTAAAATAGTGGTGCAACTTGTATTTGTAGGAAAATGCATGTGGGTGGAGGATAAAGGTAATTTATTTAAATGTGGGAGATGGGATTTTGGGGGCTTTAAATAAATATTAATCTATTTAAGTGTGAGAGAACATTTAATTAAATAAATATGATTTATTTATTTAATTAATGGTCCGAATTTGGTTAACTGAATTAAATCAAATAAATTGAATAATTTATTTAATTAATAGGAGAAGAGGGTTGGGATGAATTAATTAAATATTAATTTAATTAATAGTTGAAAAAGGGGAAATGATTAATTAAATGTGAATTTAATTAATAGTTGGATAAATAATAATTAAAAAATATATAAAATTCATTTATTTAGGTGGATAGAAATATGTGTCTACATTTTCTCCCTCTTTGAAGTAATGTGTGTGCACGCATTGACTCAAAGAAAAATCGCCTAATATGTTGCCAAATTTTTTGATATGGTGTTGTTTGCCAAAATTTTCGATATGATGCCCTGGATATTGATATTGATTGTTGGATTTGATATGATAATGATGCGATGATGATGCCCCCTTGAGAGATGAATCGAGGAGTTATGAATTTTCAGGATTTGGACAATCGATTCATTTCCCGATTAAATACTTGATGTTGTTGATTACCTTGATATGATCTCCCAAGAAAATGTCAATTTCTTATGTGCGTTGATGCGTTTTCTCAGTTAGATGATTGATAAAATTGATTGGATTGAGTGGATTGAGTTCAAGTCTGGTTTCAGGAAGGATACATCCTGTGTAAGTCAAAGATAGATGATTGTGTCTAGTTTCAAGAAAGATACATCCTGTATAAGACAAATATAGTTCAAAACATCTGATTTTAGGAAGGATACATCCTATATAAGACAAAGATAGTTGATTATGTCTGGTTTCAGGAAGGATACATCATGTATAAGACAAAGATAGATGATCATGTCTAGTTTCAGGAAGGACACATCCTGTATAAAACAAAGAAAAATGATCATGATTATGTTACTGATAGGATAGATTTGTTTGACCATCGAATTGAATATTGTTTTAACTCCAGGTTTTGAATTTTGTATGGCTTTGCCCCTAATAGGATATTTTTGATGAACCTTCCAATTGATAAGAGTTATTGATTTAACTCTCAGTTTGATGATTGTGTGTATTTGCCCCTGATAGGATAGATTTGATAAGAGTTTATGATCAAAACTTGTGAATGATAGCATGACTTATGTCACTGATAGGATAGGCTAAGATGATCCCTCCTGATTGATAAGAGTTTATGATCGAAACTCTCGAATGATACCGTGACTTTCATCACTGATAGGTGCTCAAAGAGATGGATTAGGATCTCATGTGAGTGGATAGGATAACTAATTGATTGATTTGATCGATTGATAGATAATTGACATTTTGTTGATATCACATTGTAGGCAGATTTAGATGTGTTGATGTTGGTGCATCTGGGGGAGCAACAAGGTAATTTGATGCACTTATGTATGATGATGTGTAACTAATATGCAATGATGATGATGTGCATGTGCAGATGATATGTATAGTGAAATATAGATGTGTTGTTGATATGATGATGCTATTTAACATGCTTTTGAATGCTTTAAATGATATGATAATGCAGCTTAATGCACTTTAAATGATATGATAATGCAACTAGATGCACTTTAAATGATATGATAATGCAACTAAATTCACTTTAAAATGATATGATAATTATATGAAGTATACCCTCTAAGATAGTCATCCTTTTGAACAAATTTGTAGTGGTTCCTTTTTATCATCATTGAGATTTTGATATGTTAAAATTTAATACAAGCAGCACGATATATTTGAACCATGATGACTCAAGTATAACTTACATGATTTTTGATATTGCAATATGACACAAGTGTTGAGGTATAATTGAACCAAGATGACCTGAGTGTTTGTTGCGTAAAATAGACAAGAGTTAACCTTAGTCCAATACAAATCTGAAATGTCTTCAGTGATATGCTACTTGATCACATCATAAGACAAATTTGTATAGCAGAAGGCTTCACTCCCAAATAGTAGACAAAGAAAACATCACATTCCTCCCTTGCTTCTCTAGTCTTTGAGACATCCTTGAGTCACTTAGGAGATATGATAAGCAAAAAGATCAACAACCATAAGTAAACATGCATGCTATTTGAAATGTATTCTTGTCAAAATAAAATATCTGGCAAATAGACCTTTTGTCCAGTTGAAATCAGTTCAAGTCTATGATGTCTATCCTTCTTGCATTATTGTGGTCACTATTGGTTGTTATGATCTTTGTTGTCTTGCTACGTGTTTGGTCTGATGTCTAAAACCCTCAAGGAGAAATGCCCCCAGAGAGGTCAATATTTTGCTCCTTGTTTACTACTTCAATATGGATATTTACACTGATTACCAAGCCATGGTGGGCTATGATTGAGATAACTGTTTCAGATAATCAAGGACAGTGACTATGCTAATTATGTCTAAGATAATGTTGCATGTATAAGTGTTTTATGGTGGCTATGGGCTTAGATAAGATGGAGACAAAGATATGATACAAGTACTGATAGATAGAGGAGCCGCTCTATCACAAATAGTGCCCGTCGCCAAGTTTTCACCACTTGTTTTTATTTTAATTTTTTATTTGTTTTTCATTTTTATTTTTATTTTACATTTTTCTTGATTTTTTTATTTTTTTGTGTCACAAGGTGTATGTTTGCTAGGTTTTTACCCTAGTGACAATTTTTGATACTTTTTTTCATTTTTTGCTTTTTTGCTTGATTCGTGCATTGGACGACTCAAGTCTAGAATTTCTTCAGATGGATGTTGTTGGTTGGTTCATCAAGCACGTCCCCTTCTAAAGTTGATAACTAATATGCTCTTGATCCATAAGTTGATATGATGACAAAGGGTCCTAACCAGTTAGTGATAGTGAGGATCTCACAAAAGAGTAGCAATTTTAGTTTGTAGGTTAGAAAGAGGTGTCATAGTGGGCTCCCTTGCTTTTTTACACCCTACTCTTCATTCATGAACCAATTCTAGCCCCTAAACTCTTTTGGTAAATTCTCTATCAACTTGTTTGCTCAATTACTCAAGATCCAGGCTAGAACTCACTAGAGTAAGTTCAACCATCAAGATAATAAAATATTTAACCTTCACTTGCAAGGGACTAGGACGATGCTGAGATGGTATAACAACTCCCACCATGTGGTTTTGTGACTTGTTTCACTCCATTTCTCCATCAATTTCACAAGTTCCTACTTTCTAGGCCTAGTAGCCCTAAGAGCCCCTATTAGCCCTACCTTCATGGTTTTTGTTCAATTGCTCATAAAACCTCCAAAATACCTCCTAAGATCTTTAGTGATCCGAATACCCTTTTGGAAAATATTTTAGATTCAGGAGGCTAGGCTGTCTAGTATGTCCGTACAGGTACAGACCCCAAAATGGCTCTTTTTGAGGGTTTAAGGGTTAAGAGCCTTCTCCAATAGGGGTTTTTGATTCCCACACTCTGTCACACCTCCATATTCACACTAAGACTCTAATAGAAACCCTTCTTCCATTCCAATCACTTGGCTTAATCACTTTTATTCATCCCTGCAAGCAATAATGCAAATAATAGTCATAATCCCTAGTCGGGCTATGGCAGAGCTCGCCTAGGATATGATGGCAAAAGGATTCAAAGAAACTTCCAGGACATTAAACAAAATATGAACCCTATACATAGGCTCCATGACTTGAATCCCAAGGGTCACTGAGAAAACACAATGGGAGGTCAAGTTGGAGCCATTGCTAGGGTCTTAATCCCTTACTCAAATCAAGAGCAGTGCAGTTTAAGAAGAATTTCAAACAAAGCACTAAACCTACACAATGAAAGAGTATAATTTCTCCCTAAGAACCACAAAAATTAATACTAAACCACCATGAAATAATAGTACCAATATCAATCCATCTGGTACAAACTGCTATATGCAAATTACAAGTTTTTTATGCAAAAATATGGAAATTGCCTTCAAATATCATTCATAATTTGTTCTTTGGATCTTCCAACCCATTTATAATGATTTCAAAAGAATTATATATTCCTCCTTGTTCATAACCAACAACCCATTGGTTCCTCAACTACCGATTTGATCATTTTTGAAAAGCTACTCCAAAAGTTGTCAAGCAACAATGACAACTTTTGCTCCACTTTCTATTTTTGAAACTTATGCTTCTTTACTCACTCCAAAATCCCTAGGATGGATCCATAACACTAAAATGACATTTCCAAAATCGTTATGAGGCCTTACAAATATTTTTACACCATTTTGCAAAATGATGCCATTTTTGGCTTACAAAGGCACTTTGGCCAAAACTGAGCAAATAAGCTAAAACAAGAGACAACCAAAATACAAATAAACTTAAACCACACACTTGGAATTTTAAATAGTCCTTTATTCACTCATTGACCCCAAACATGATTAATCACTCCAAAATCTTGAAAAATGCATCAATAAAATGAGGTGCTTCTGCACCAGTTAGCTTCAAATTTTCCCTTCTTTTCCCGATCTTGCTGATTTCGGGGATTTTCTTTTAAGACTAGATCACCAATTTTGAATGCCCTTGGTATGACCTTGTGATTGTAACTTTGACTCATTTGTTTTTTATATGTATTGAGATGATCAAAAGTATGTTGTCGATGTTCATCTAGTAGCTCTAGCTCTTGCAGCCTGTTGACTCAATACTCTTCATGTAGAATGAGGCCTTTCAATGATACCCTGAGTGATGGAATTTATACCTCAATAGGTAGGATAGCTTTTGATCCATACGCCAATGAATATAGTGTAGCTTTTGTGGGTATGTGGATGCTTATTTTGTATGCCCAAAGTGCAGGGTTAAGATGCACATGCCAATCTTTACCGAAATCATTCACTATATTCTTAAGGATCTTCAAGATCATTTTGTTTGAGGCCTCTACTTGGCCATTCCCTTATGGATAATATGGTTTTGAAAAATGATGTTGGATATGGAATCGCTCACAAATCTCTTGTACATCCTTATTCTTGAAAGGTCTTCCATTATCAATGATAATGGAACTAGGAATGTCATACCGACAGATGAGGTAGTTCAAGATGAAGAACGATATCTGCTTTCTGGTAACTATAGTCAATGTGACTGCCTCAATCCACTTTGTGAAGTACTCAGTGGCTGTGATGATAAAATTGTGTCCATTTAATGAGGAAGGATAAATCTTTCCTACTAGGTCGAGTCCCCATTGATAGAAAGGCCATGATGTGGTGAATGGTTGCAACTCCTGTGCTGGTGCATGTATGAGATTGCAATGAATTTGGCAATAAGGGCATTTCCCAGAAAACTTATAGGACTCTTTCTCTATTGTTGGCCAATAATATCCCATCCTTAGAAGTTTGTTGGCAAGATTAGGACCACTTGAATGTGTGCCACAAATACCTTCGTGAAGCTCATGTAAGGCAAAGTTAGATTCATTACAATCGAGGCATCAAAGAAGAGTACCATCAAGACCTCAATGATAAAGTGTGTCAGTGGTTAAGGTATAGCAGGCAGCTTGTCATATAAAGATTCAGTTTTGGTTACAAGATAGGTTTGGTGGGAGGGTATTATATTTGAGATAGGCATAGATCTTCCCATATAAGGGGGAATTAGAACCATTCAGGGCACAGATGACTTGTGATCCTGAATTGTCATAGGTTGGGGAAAATAATTGTTCCACCAGGAATTCATAATGATTCTATTTATCTAGAATTTGCAGGAGCGAGGTGATAGTGGCCATTGCATCAGAAACTTTGTTGTCCAACCTTGGAATTTGCTCAAAGGTGATGTCCACAAAGTACTTTTTGAAATCATCCACCATGTGTTTGTAGGGCATGAGCTTATCATCTTTTGTTTGATAATCATCATTGATCTAATTGATAACTAATTGAGAGTCTCCATAGACTTTCAATTCTGTGATTCTCCATTCAATGACTATTTTGATACCAGTCACCAAGGCTTCATAATCGACAATGTTATTGGTGCAGGTGAATATCAATCTATAGGATCTTGGAATCGTGTGTCCTTCTGGAGTGACAAACATGATATCAACACTTGATCTGTGGTGTGTATAGGATCCATCAAAGTATAAGATCCATTGCTTTGGTGTAACGGTGAGTACATCTGTATCTGGAAATTCCAATTGTAGTGGGTGTTTGTCTAATAGTGGTTCTTTTGCTAGTTGATATGCTATTACTTGTCCTTTGATAGCCCATCATTTTGTGTATTGAATGTCAAACTCACTTAGGATCATAACCCATTTTTCTAACCTCCCTGTGAGAGTAGCTTTGCTGAGTAGATATTTTAGTGGGTCGATCTTTGCTACGAATTTGATCATGTGGGATAACATGCAGTGGAGAAACTTTTTAGAAGCATACACTACTACTAAACAAGCCTTTTCAATGAATGTATAGTTGATTTCATATCCATTCAAAGTCCTGCTGATGTAATAGATAGCCCTTTCTTTTCCTATTGGATCTTCTTGTGCTAGCATTTCCCCCAGTGACTCTGTGGTTGCTCATATATAGAGGATGAGTGTCATTCCCGCTATTGGTGGTACTAAAACTGGTGGATTCATCAGATATTGTTTGATTTGGTAGAATTATTTTGCACATTTGTCTTCCCATCTAAAAGGTACATTCTTATGAAGTAGATGGCTGAATGGGAGATATTTATCAGCTAATTGAGCAATGCATCATCTGATGGATTGTATCTTGCCTTGAAGAGATCATAGCTAGCTAATATTTTTAGGAGGTGACATCTCCATGATAGCTTGAACCTCTGCGCGGTCCACCTCGATGCCTTTTTATGATATAATGTAGCCCAAGATTTTTCTGGAAGTGACTTCGAAAATACACTTTTTAGGATTCAATCTGACATTGAATTGTTCTAGTCTTTGAAATATTTTATCCAGGATGTCTAGGTGTTCCGCTCTTGTGAATGATTTAGCTAGCAAAGCGTCCACATAATCTTCCATAAAAGTATGCATCATGTCATGAAAGATTATTGTCATGGCCCTCTGATAATTTGAACCAACATTTTTCAAGCCAAAAGGCATGACATTCCAGTAGTATGTACCCCATGGACATATGAATGACATTTTATTGTGCTCCTCTAGAGTTATCTTGATTTGGTTGTAACCTGAAAAACCATCCATGAGTGATAGAATTGTGTGCCTTGCTGTGAGATCTACAATTTTATCGATGCTTGGCAAAGGAAAGTCATCCTTCAGACAAGCTTTGTTGAGATCCGTGAAGTCTATACAAATTCTGATGCTTTTATCTAGTTTAGAAACTGGCACAATGTTAGAGGTCCATTATGCATAATCAATGGGTCAGATGAATCCTACATCAAGTAACTTCTTTAGCTCTGCTTTTACCAAGATGGCCACATATGGGTTCATCTTCCTTAATTTTTGTTTGACTAGTTTAGCTCTAGGAGCAATAGACAAGTGATGCATGATGAGATTTGGATCTACCCCCGACATGTCTGCATAAGACCAAGCAAAATTGATTTGCTTCTCCTTGAAGAATTTGACAAAGTCCAGTTTTTTCCTTTTTGTAAGCGATTCTGCTAGATGTATGGTTCTGGTTTCTTCTTTAGTGTCAATGTTTATTGATTGAGTTGGCTCAATCAAGATTGGTGACCTCTCCTAGTAATGTTTAGGAAGAGTGTCAAGTCTCCCATCTTCAAGTGCCTCAAAGAGGTTTTCACCACTAGATGCATCCTTTGTTTTTATTTTTTTGCAATCTAATACTATCATTAAATGGTTTTCACCATTAGATCGATTTTTTGATTTTGTTCTTTTTGTGACTGAGAGACTTGGCACTCCCCTGATCATAGATATCGTTATGTGGTTTACTGGTGGAGCATGGTTTTGGGTTAATAGAGAAGAGGTATTGAACAATGGCCTCATCATTTGTGGAATATGGGTATATCATTGTGCTTAGGTTCTTTCCAGTGTATGAGGTTAGGATATATGAGTGGTAGGGAGTCATTTGGTGGGTCAAGGTTTGCCATTGTGAGGGTCATGATAGAGATATTTCCATAGTTATCCATAGCATGGGTGAGGCCTATAACAATCTCAAGGTTTTTGATGGTACTCTCGTCGATATTTCCTCTTTTGTATTGAAGCTTCTCATTCTCACCAGCCTCATAGATATGTTATGGCCTGAATTCAAATGATCTAGAGCTTGAGCCTTGTACCTCATAAGGAATGGGTGTGTATGTGTGGATTGTATCCACCTCAATATCCTTAATAACATCAGAACAAGTGTCCCACTCATACTTGTTGGAATTTGTTTCAAAATCGCTATCCCAGGTGACTCCACTAAATCTGATAGGTATGTTATAGGGTGAGAAAAGGTCACTGATAATTGACACAAGTTTGGTAGCTTGTTCTGATTTAGATCGATGCTTTCTTGTACTCTTTGAATTTGTTTGTACATAGACTCCCCTCTTTGAGTAGTAATCTTCTCTAGTTGTGGCTCGCATTCGGTTTGATCAGGTGCTTGTACATGATGTACTTTTTTATAAGAAGCCTTCTCCCTTTGGATAGAGAGTTATTCTTGTTGTCTCTCATTTTCTTCATGCTTTTGTTCTTTCTTTGTCTTTTTTTCTGCGTGGTGTAGCACCTCTTGCCAGAAGTCTTCATTATGTGTCACCTTTTCTGTCTATTGGGATTTTTTATGGTGATCTTTCTTTTGCACAGGTTGAATATTTTTGGCCATATCCAAGTCTTGTTTTGTCTTTTGCCATTTGTGAATGTGGTTTATGGGTTCTATGATGCCTTCATGACACTTTCCAATAGGTCCTTTTCCTTTGTATCCCATGTGTTTCATGATTCTGAACCCATTTCCATACTGTTCTATGGGAACGACTACTTCTAGGGCAGAAACTCTTACTTCTTCCTCATCCTTGTATAGCTAGTTGAGGATGTCTTTGTCATCTGATTCTTCTGCTAGTGTGCCCATTTGGATAAATTTACCATCAAACTTCTTCATGGGTTGTGTTGCCTAATCTTGATGTGGAAGGTTGTCCATGAGACCTTGGTGAAGTTGGTAACTTAGATAGACACAAGGGTTCAAAAGATTACTCCCCCATGCCTTGGTCATTTATCTTCATCTTTTGCTCAAAGTTTATGGCTAATGTTTTGAGTTTTTCTTGATCTTTGCATGATGAGGAAGCTTGGGCCTCCATGTTGTGTGGAACCAAGACATTTTGTGTTTCCTCCATAGAATTACAGTACTAAAAGGGATTAGTATCCATTGCTATTGAAATATCTTGTCCGTTGTATGGGAACTTGTGACATTGATGGTACATGGAAGGTACCACTTGCATTTCATGGATCCAAGGACGACCCTAGAGTATGTTGTATGTCAAGTCTTTGTGCAAGACTTGGCTTAATGTGTCTCTTTGCACAGGTCCTACCTGAATGGGTAGTACCACTATTCCTTTGGATGACCTTTCTTCATCATCATAGGCTTTGATAGTGATTTTCTTTTAGGATCCATAGCTTTCTCAGATAAGCCCAATGCATGGATACGTTTTAAGGTGCATATATTGAGACCAGCTCCTCCGTCTATTAGTACTCTTTTCACCCAATTTTTATAGACTAGGACTTTGATATGGAGTGGGGTGTTGTATGGATGACTCAAAGAGATGCCATCATGTTATGAGAAGGATAAGTTATATGGCACTATCATATGTGCCACCATATCTTGGAACAAATTGACATCCAAATTGTTTGGAATTGTTGTTTCGACAAGATCTTGCTCCAATATATCCTTATGCTTTGGTGGAAGTTTGAGCAACTCGAGTATTGATATCTGAGCAAGTGTCCTTTGTAGTTGGTCGACCAAGTTATATTGGGTGTTGGGGATAGTCATTGTTGTGGATGTGTTCCCCTTCAAGACATATTTACAAGTTGTTGTTACATTTACCGATGCATGTTCTTGTTTATCCTTGATCTTTATGACATTTATTTGATTGTCACATGCCAATCTGTGATATATGGTGTTTTCATATATGTAATTGATGCGGGCTCCTTTGTTATTGTTTGACATTGATGCTCCTCCTTTGTCGTAATTAGGAAGAGGATTTTTGAAAGCCTCATGATCACCATTGGTTTTATGTCCATGAACCACTATGTCTCTTTTGTCTATCATATCTTGAACTTTGCAATTATTTCTTCTATGCCACTTGTTTTGATGATAATCATAATAATATGAGTCATTCCACCATTCTGGTTTGATTTGGGGTTCAAAGTTACTTATGATTGGCAATGTGATGATCTTGTTTGCCAATAGGTTTTGAAATGCAGATTGTAGGGTTTGTCCCAATGGTGTATATGTTCTTCGATGTGGGGGATGAGTGTTAGCATTTCCCCCTTGGTTATTGTTGTTCCCTTGATTGTTGTTATTTTTATCTTGGTAGTTGTTGTTTCCTTAATTATTGTTGTTGTTATTGTTTGACATTGACGCTCCTTGGTTGGTAGTGCCTGGATTGGCACTTCTTTGATCATTGTTGGATGGTGTGCTACCCAATAAAGTCAACACTAGTTGTTTAGACTTTACATTGTTGGCATCAACTACCCCATCATTAACAACATTTTTATTTATAGTCCAAAACTTGGACTTGTCTAAGTTGTTATTATATTGACTATTATAGGTGTTATTGTTTGATGAACTAACACCTTCCTTGGAGAACTTCAAGGTCCTTTTCTTGATGGAGGCTTTCCTCTACTTGGATGCCATTTTCAAGAAGCTTTGCAAAAGTAGGTTGACATTGTAGTTTGAGTTGATAACTCATTTCACTATTTAAATTGTCTATGAAGATTTCCATCTTTTCCTTTTCAGTTACATCATGTGGGTACCTTGAGACCATGCATCTCCATCGTTGTAAGAACACCATGAATATTTCATTGTTCTTTTGCTTTGTGTTGCATATGTCAAGCATAGTGATCTCATGTTGGATATTGTAGGAGTATTGTGTAATGAATTTATTCACCAACTCATCGAATGATCTGATGGGAGGTGTGAGTTTTGACAACCACTCCATTGTTTGTCATCCCAAACTTCTTGGGAATAGCCTCATCATGTATGTATCATTATGATCAAACTCCAAGCTCATAGTACATAACTCCTTGATGTGATCATGAGGATCACTCTTACCATCGTATTTATCATACTTTGGTATATTTGAATTTGGCAGGAAAGATATCATGTTTAGCCTCCTGTCAAAAGGGTAAGGACAAATGTCCTCCAAAGAGTACCTCATTGTAGACCCTTGTTGCATATCTCACATATGTCATTGGAGTGCTTGAAGTTGTTGCATAATCTTAGCTAAGGTAACATTTTCTTCATTGGACCTTTGATGATGGGCATCTCCTTCTTCACTAACATTGTCATAATTATGGGTATCCTATCGATTGCGGGTGTTGTCTTGATCATGCATTTCCTCTCCTCTTAGATGTTCTTGATTCTAAGTGAATGTGTAGGTCCTTTCCCTTGTGAGTGAGATTCTTTCATTAGTGTTCCTTAAACTTCCTATGTCAAAATCTTTAGGAATCCTGACTCCTTTACTAGTTAACATGAGAAGATATTTTTTTTGTCTGTGTCTATAAGCCTTTCCATGAGTTTTTGGAAAGAAACATTCTCTTGACATTGTTGGACAAGCTCCTTAGTCATCTCTTCTTCTTCCATGTTTGTATTAAAAGGATTGGACCCCATTTGACTCATACATGATTTTGGTTGTGGATCCTTTCCTTTGTTTTTATGAGATCGAGTGATAGCAGACATCAATAGATTTCTATAGTAGTGAATTCCTCCTCTTCTAATGGGGTTCTTGGTGGGGTTGGTGGTTTAGGATGATCTTCATGGTAGGTGATGCAGTTTCTTGGAGACAAAGTGGGATTGATCCTTCCTCCACTGTTAAGGCATTGACTGAATGCTACTTTTTGAATGTAAGCTCTACTTCTCAAAGGTTCCTTGTAAAACTCGTTAGATTTTCCTTGGAGATATAATTTTATATGACACAAGAAAACATGATTTGATTTAAAGAGTTGATGGTTGATGTAGAGAAAATTACTCCTCTTGATAAGTGCCTTAGGACTAGGTTGTCTCTTCTTCAACTTATTCTTTTGATGAAGACTTATTCTTCTCAAAATTTGGGGAGTGGTCATACAAAATGATCAATGTTGTTGTTGATGGTTGATATGGATACTTTGTTTTGGATACTCAAGCTTACTTGTCAAGCAGCGGTTTAGTTTGATGTGCCCCCATGACAAAGTGTGTCAAATGATATGAGTCAAGTTTCATGATCTAGAAACTTAATTTGGCAACTTGAGAACCTAACTTGGTATTTTTTTGATAAGATTCATTGGATGATGGAACCTTTGACCACTATATTTGATACTCCTTAATCTTGTTGGATGAAATCTTATCTTTTAAGATAGTTGAAGATTTGATACCCTTCTAAGAATTCTTAGTTGTATTTGGAAATTCTCTCCTCTCCAAGGTTATTCTTTGCTCTTTGTTTTTTAAACTGATTATTGTATTGGTTGATTTGTAACTTGCAAGATGTTTCAATGTTCCCGACAAGAAGACATAGAATGCACAAAAATAATGGCCTTCCCTATGCTAAACATTGAGTCTATGTTCTTGTGAGGATGTTTTTAAATCCCCGATTTTATCACTGGTTTGATTTACAATAAAAGACTCATCAGATAGACACTTTATTCAAGCGTCAACAACAATACCATAGCCCACTAGTCTTGATACTTTGTTAGCTCAAACAACCTTGTCACCCCTAGAGGGCACCCATTTTTTTGTCTTTTTTCTAGAAATTAACCCAAACTGAATTGTTTCACAATTGGGTAGTTATCTTGGGAGATATATGGTGAGTAATCTCGGGGGTAGATTCTTCCCCGCCCTTGCACTATGATATTGCCAATGTATGGCAACTGACTTGGCTCCAAGTTTCTACTTCTATGGTTTGTAATAAGGATTTTGTTTGAATATATTCTTTGAAGTTGTGCAAGCATGATTGAGGCCTATATCCCAATAAAGTATCTAACAAGATGTAGTCATGCAAGCATGATTGAAACCGCAAGGCTCTACAAAGTGCTTGATATGAGATAACTCAAATATGCTCTGTCCCTTGAGATTTTCATCTCAAAAGGTGATTTGATTATAGTGAGTTAGATTACTTGGCTTTATTCATACTCACTTAAGTCATACCCTTCTCACTATCCCCCTTAAGGCTTCAGGAAGGCAGGCCCTCTAGAGGATGTAAAATGCTTGAAGTAAAAGAAAGCATAAAAGAGTGGGTTTGGCTTTTTGATCACCCAATTAAGGGGAGAGAATATGCCTACCACTTTTGAGACACATAATTCAAGCATTCTTTTTATCCTTTGAAAGCAATGATTTTCTATCCTCTATTTAACAAGCATGGTGTTCTTTTTATTCCCACATAAAAAAATATTTTTGAACTTGCAATAAATCTTGGTCAACAAAAGCAAATCGCGTGGTCAAAAAAAGTAAATTGCTTGCTAAAACAAAGGGGTGGCTTGTTCTTTTTAACTTACAATAATAAGGATTGATTGTTCTTTTTACTTTTGCAAGAAAAATAAGTGAGTTATTTTTATCCTTTGTAAAATAAAAACTTGAATAAAAAATCTAATCTAACTCCTTTGGACCTACAACAAACATTAGTACCCACAAAACCCCTATGAAAGTTAGTCAAGATTGTGGGATTACAAAGCTAAAATTTCCAAGTTGTGTTACAAAAATTAACTCTCTTCCTATTACAAAAGTGCTACTCTAGAGCAGGTATGCGCTATTCTGATGATTTTGTGTGCTAAGAGAAAGTAAGACAGATTAGATTAGAAAGGTCCACATATGCACTAGAATATCTTGGCGTGAACCTACAGAAAATTTATTAGAAATTTGTGGGTTTCCCCATGATGGACACCAAAAATGTATGCTGAAAAGTGTGGAATCTGCAAAACAAGACACAAACAACTCAACCACACCAATGAAGCATTTGGTTACAGATCAATGAAACATAAAACATAAGTAAATGAAAGAAAATCTCTAAGCGTGTCTCATTGTTCTCTATCTCCAAGGATCCTTCAAATCTATGTGGCTCTCAGCTTGGAAGAGCACTTGATCTCTAGGTTGACTACCTAAAGAATGAGGGATATATGATAAAAGATCTAAATTCAAGTACAACTAAGATCTTTGCATGATATGGATATGAAAAGATATGATATGGTGCAAGATGATGAGATTACAATGAACATTATACTAGTATGATATTCTATCCTAACATGATGATGATATGATAATAATAAGTTATGATAAAGAAACTAACATGCTATGATAATGCTATTATACTATGCTAACATGATATGCTATGTAATGCCCACCAAAATACCCTAGAGAAATAAACTAAAAACTACTAACAATTTCTTTTTAAAACCTCCATTACATTATTCCAGCATTAACATACATCGATACATTATTCAATTGCAATAACACATGTAACATCAAATAGAAAAATTGTAAAACCATTCTACACAACTGGAATAAACCTTCTAACATTATCATATTTCAAATATACTCTTGCAACACAATCATTTCCTAGGGTATCTTAATGTCACTACCTAGAAACATACTATCATAACATCCATTAATCAAGAATATAAAATTCCTAACTACTCAAGTGAAGCTTCAATGCAACTATTCTATTATTTCCATCAATCATTCTAAGGCATGCCATAAATCAATTTTCTAAGCATGAATATATATATACAACACAAAATCACCCGTTTACTCCATTTCATAATCACATAGATTCCATAAGCACTTTTACATATTAATCATTCTATGTATTAAAGAGACATCAAAGCATTCTTCCTAACCTCTACAACATATCCTTCTATGTTTATATATAGAAACCTAACATCAAGAATGCATAATCTCTTATATAATCAAATAATCATCATTATCTTATACAAAGTCCCAAACACATAATATTACACAAATCATTTAACCTTTAGTATCCATGATCACCTATTTACTCAAGTATATATCAATGTTATCCATTTCATCTATCTATCATTCATTTTATAACATAATACTATTCATCTCATGAATGTAATACATCTCAAGTACAAATAAACCAATCCATTCCCATAATTATTTTAAACTCATAACAAGCACCTTTTTACATCATGAAATAACCATAGGTCTAAAACCTAAATCTAACATCAAGTCCTAATACAATGTCCTTCTCAAATACATGATAGTACAATACAAGAATACATCATGTTTTTTACATACATATTTCATTATGATACAATGTCTTCTTTTCATGAACATAGGAGTCCAATAGTGCAATCTCATGAAGAATCCAATCCACACACACATCACCAAGGAGAGTATCCCAATGGAAGAAGGCAATCAACCACCCGACAATGTGGAACCAATGAAGGAACCACCCCCTATGCTAGGAGATGACAAAGGTTCCAACTCAAACTCGAGACCTAAGCTGACACCTATCAATCAAAGGATACAACATGACTTCACAAGACCCAAACACAGGGATACAATATCGAAGTACTATTACCAAAATTTTGCACATGCCAAATTTGGTGCCCTAATGAAGCCTTGCATTCATTTTGAAAAGGTCCAAATCATGAGCAAGAAATCAGAAATACACCTTCTTTCTCTAACTTGTTTGCTTCATGTGAAGATACAAGAGAAGCAATGCAACATGTGGGTTAAAATGGGCTCCTGAAGAGGTTGGGCTCAGCATGCTAATCTAAGAATGCCAAAATCTCCCTACTGCCTGATCAGGTAGTGACAAAGAAGGACTAAAAGGTTTTCAAGCATCAAGCTCATAGATTTTCATGACAAACACTCAGGTGTAGGTCACATATAACATTAGGGGTCGTGAAAAGCACTTATCCCACATTGGTAGTGGGAAGGAATTCTTTAGAATTTAAATATAAAGCTGCACACATATCAAGCATAAAAAGCTTGAAAGATTTTCACAAGAGGCAGCTCGTGGCGTGGTGGACCCCATGTACGCGCATCTCAAGGCATCCTAATTTTGTGATCGGCTGGCGGGAGGAGACTAAAGAGAGAGAAGGTTCAAGAAAGATCAACAGTGATCGTAGAGATCTAACGGTTGTCGCTAAGGTGTGAATGAAAGATGCACACTGGGTTATCACCGCGACTTGATGACTAATGATGTTGCGGAACAAAGAGTATAAGACCAAGGATAGGTGGTAGACAAGTGTCGGTCTAGTGGCTGGTGACCTGGAACAGATGGGTGACTTATCAAGCAGATCTTGGCTGAGATGAGTCCCGAAAAGGTTTCATCAAAATCTCAGTTCCATCGACATCGAGCAGACCTTGGCCGCGATGAGTCCCAAAAAAGTTTCACTGAAGCTTCAGTTTCATCGACATAATAATATCGATGAAACTGCAAGTTCGATGAGACTAGTAAACACCTTGTCAAGGGACTACTTTGGCTGAAAGAAGGATATCTGACATAGAAAGACACGTGTTAGGCCCGACAGATAGGTGGTACGCAGACGGATTTCATGAGCCAACCAAAGGGTGACCCATGTTGACACACGACACAAGAGAGAAAATTAGCCAAGGTTAAAGTTCGAGCAAGTTGAGGAAAGATCAATAGTAGTCTAAAAGATCTAAGGGATATCACTATACCGCTATAGAAAGAAGCTCGCCAGTTATCATAGCGACTTGGCCACAAAGCACATGCAGAAAAGGCAAAGGGGAGGTGAGCGGCTAAGAGGTTAAAGATCAAGCAGTTTGAGGGTAGATCAACAGTCGGCGCTATACCACAAGATAAAGATTCTCATTGGTTATCTCATGCGACTTGGTGACTGATGATGTGGCATTTGAGGTGGCCATCTAGGTGGGCTCAGAGAAAATGAGAATGCGCCACGTGGTAGAGAGAAGATGAAGAACCAAGGTAGATCAAGAGTTAAAGAGAGAGCAAGTTGAAGAAACATCCAGTGGTTAGTCAAAAGATCTAATGGGTGTCACTAAGACGCAATGGAAAGTTGCACACTAGGTTATCATCGCGACTTGGTGATAAGGTGGGTCCAGGTCCAGATGGCAGACAAATTGGACCCACGAGCAAATCAGAGGCTGATACGTAGAAAAAGTCTATAGACGAGTGGATGTCTATATTTTTTAAGTCAACTTTGAACTTGAACTTTGAACCGGTTCAAAGTGGTTCAATGCTTCAAAGTGTTTCAATGGTTCAAAGTTCATTATCATCACTCATTCTTGTGGGCCCAAGATGAAGAAAACAAACAAGCAGAGATAAAAGAAAATGGTGGGGCCCGCTAGAAAGTAAACAAAAAGTTAATGGAAGGGGCCATGGTTCATGCAGGTGATCCAGTGGCTGGCAATAAAAAATTGCATGGTGGACTTAGAACCGGTTGTTTGAATAGTGAAAAGCCCACCAAGCAAGGAGATGAATTTTTGCATGAAAGATTAATACAAATGCTTATTGATTGTTTGAATATGCAAGTGTTGCATACCGTTGGAAAGCTTGCAAGACAGAGAGATGCATTTTTTTGACCATTTTTAACAGAAGTTTCAACACAGAGAGAAGTTGCCAGGGAATGCATAAGATTTTTTTTCAATGGAATTTCTTGTCCATACAATTACAGTTCAGTTCATCATGCAACTTTTACATGGGGATAGTTTTTTTTTTTTTTTTTTGCATTTAGACATGCAGATTTTTAAACAGGAGGTTCATTTTTTTTAATGGAGTTATTCAGGGTGGGATTGACAATTCCATTTTCAGTAATGAGGGTTCTCTTCATGCAGGATCAGTGGCAGTCCTTTTGAGTAGTAAAGATTATTATTTTACAGTATTATGCATGAGTTTTTATGCCATTTTGGGGCAGATTCACCCAAGGCTTTTCTCATGCAATCATTTTAGGGTTTTGAAAAAGATTCATCATAATTTCTATATATTCCTTATCTCCTTCTTTTTTCCCTCTGGTTCTTTCTTTTTTGCATACACATTTTTGCAAAAAAGCATTGTAGCTCAACAGTTTTTTTGAGTTTTTTTTGTAACAACAACACTCCTTATTTTCAGTAATATAACAACAGATTTCCTTCTTGGTACTTCTTGTATTATCTAGTGAATGAATGATTTGATGATTTCCTATGATTTTTTTTATCCTCTAATTTGTCCCTTTCTATCCCTTTCTATCCCTTTTCTTACCAATAGTATTTACAAGAGATTCACCAAACAGGAAGTTAGCTTGATCTCCAGAGATTCACCTTCACTTTGAGCAAACCACAAGCTCGAAGGTGTTTCCATGTTTCACTGGATTGCTTGTTTTTGAACTTAGCATCACAAGTGCAATCCTCAGTGACAATAGTTTTTGGCACGCCCGGTGGGACTCATTTGAGCTGTTACAACTCAAATAAACTCCATTTTTGCTGTGTTTTTGGTATTGACAGCAGTATTTCAGCCTATTGAGATTATTTTTATAAGTACCTGGCGACTCTATTTTCTGGTTTTATGTGTAGAACAGGTCTTAACAACATATGAAAAAGTATCAAACCAAATAGAGAGAGGATTCGGTTGAACATATTGAGCTACCACCATTGCAGAGAAGGTCAAGGACAACGAAAAAGACAAAAAAAGCAACAAATTTAATAGTTGAGTTTCCAGAAAGTTTGTCAGTTGAAGTTTCTCTTGAAACTCTAGATCTTAATCTTTTGTCTAATTCTTCTCCTCTACCTAATAATTCTCAGCCCAATTTCACTACCCGCATAAATCCTCTTTTTGTAACTACCCCAATTCTGCCATCTATTACCCAAAATCCACCAGTAAATCCTCCAATATTTACAATGGTTGTACCAAGAGCACATGCTTTTATACCCTTCAATGGAGGCAACCCTTTGAATTTGACCCAACATGATCCTATACCAGGAGCAGCTCTGAGAAGTCTACCTATTTTCATTGGTGAAGACCATGTCACACCCATTGAGCACATAAGAGATGTAGCATCTCTATGTGCAATTCACCATATAACCCAAGAGAATATGGCGCTTAGGCTACTGGCAGCATCATTCAAAGGAAAAGCGCTACAATGGTTCAGGGGTTTGCAAATTAATTTAGTTATTTATTGGGATGATTTGGGTGAGAAGATGGCAAAGTAGTTTGCAGATAAATCAGATCACCTATCATTAGTTGACCAGATGACCACTATCAAAAGGGCATCGCAAGGGCATATGACTGATTTCAATTACCATTTTGAGCGAACCTGGAATAGAATTCCTACAACGGTAAAGCCCTCTCCTGAACATGCATTTTTGTATTATTTGAGAGCTTTAAATAGTGATGTTGTTATGATTTAGTCTATGGGTGGGGTTACATTACCAGTAGCTTATGATGTATCTATTAGAGCATAAAACAACCTTATACAAGCTGGTAAACTTGCCCCTAGGCCTCCTATGCCTATTTTTCCTAATATATAGCCATTGATACCTTTACAAGTACCCCTTATAGCTGCAATACTTGTTGTTCCAGCACTAGGTTTTCAAAATTGTGCTCAAAATATTGTTGTAGTAGACCCGTCAAAGTAATTACAGGAGTTAAAAGAGATGTTTATAAAGAATGTTGAAGAAACTCACCAAATCCAGCAAAATATGCAAAATTTTGGCAATGAATTGGTGAGCCTCAAGAAAAATCAGAACCAAAATCAAAGGTATCAAGCCCCATATCAAGCTCCTTATCAACCCAATAGGCCTAACTACCAAGTTGATGCTCAGAATCAAAGGAGGAACTACAACAATAGGCAAAACCAAAACTATAATCAAAATACTACTAGCAATTCTAAAGAAATTGTTCCTGCTCAGAACAATATGGCACAAGAGTGGTGTTTTCCTTGCCAACAACCTCATAATCAAGCATCATGCCAAAATGCAATGAATGCTCAATCACAAGCTTTGATGGTTTCGAATAACATGTCTTATTAGGATGCGGGTATAAATGAGGAACCATAAGGTCCTAAGGTGGCTATGATAAATTGGCAAGGTGAGGAATTTTGTGGAGTTAATCATCTGCAAGCACAAAATAGACCTTTTTCACCTATTGCAAAAAATACAAGGTCAAAGAAACATGCTATTGATATTGGACAACAAGCTACAAATAATCAACAACAAGCTGTAAATAATGGACAACAACAAAATAAATCTGGATAGTAGCCAGATAAAGGAAAACAACAAGCTTCTACAAGTCAGCAAGCTGTTAGTACACCTCCACCTGTCTAGAATGTGCAGATTTTACCAAGAGGACAACCTATAGCACCTAAAGAGCAGCAAAAGGTTCAATCTCAATTAAAACCAACTCATCAAGAGCCTACTATTCCAAAAGTACAACACAAGGTTAATAATGTTCAATTTAATATTGTTGAATCTATGACAAAAATTGCTATTTCCATGACAATGATAGATGAATTGCAAATTCCTGGACAAAAGGAATTGTTGAGAGACAAATTAGATAATATTTTCTTGACTAATGAACCTCAAAAAGATCATCCTAGAGTTGCATTAGCTAATTATATTCCAGTTAAGAATAATCAACCAATTCAAACACCAAAGCCTCCTCCATTTTTCATAACATTGATAATTGGCAACCATCTAGTCTACAATTACTTGATAGAATCAGGAGCCAATAGTTCAATTATGCCCAAAGACCTTGTGGATAAAATTGGTCTAATTTGTGAGCCTATTTCTAAAGGAGTTGTACAATTAGATAGAACAACAATTAATTCAATTGGATTGGTCAAAGATCTTGGTTTGACCTTGCATGCTTGTCCTAATTTTGTAATACCTCAAGACATGTACATAGCTAACTTACCTCCACACTTTTCTATTTGCCTATCTAGAGATTTCATAGCAAAATTAGGGGGATACCTCTCTGTTGATTGGTCACACTTGTTTTATACAACCTAGTATGGTACTAAGGTTACCATTAAGTCAGAACCCCAAGCTACTTGCCAATTAGAACCATATACCCAAAGTCCTATAAATGTAATCTTACCATCACAGACCATGAGGAGTTACCACCTATCCAAGATCCAAATACACCTGTTCAAGGCATACCTAATGTGAATTTGGATGAGTGGGCAGCCCAGGATACTATAGAAGATCCTTTCATAATCATGGATGAAATGGGTCTTGGTGTTTATATGATTCATGAGGATGATTATGTTATTCCTAATCTTGAAAAAGAGAATATTTTGCTTGACCAGCAGCCAGAGCAACAAAAAAATCAAGTTTGGCAGCTCTATTTTGATGGTTCAAGAGGTAAAAATGGTTCTGGAGGTGGTGTTATGCTAGTTTCACCTGAAGGTATGAGATACTACAGTGCTTTCAGATTTTATTTTAGCTGTACAAATAATATAGCTGAGTATGAATCATTAGCACATGACTTAGAATGGGCTAGGCAGAAAAAAGTTAAATGTTTACAAGTTTTTGGTGATAGTGAACTAGTTGTGAACCAAGCAAGGAATATCCATGTCACCAAAAATGATGTTTTGAAGATGTACAAGCATAGAATTTGGGATTTAATTGAATATTTTGATGCATTTAATTTGTTGTCCATACCTAGAAGTCAAAATAAAGAAGCGGATAGGCTTGCTGCTTTAGGAGCTCAGTTCAATATTCCAAAAGAACTAGAAAATATTGATAGACAACGGTATGTTAAAGTTGCAGTAAGGCCCTTAGTTCCAGATAACACTATTAATTGGCAAGTTTTTGACTCAGATGAACAGATTACCAATTTCCTAATTGAAGAAGCTGAGTTTTTTGCTAGAAATCAGCGTAATTTCAATGATCAATATGAGCCAATTGAAAACTAACAAGTTGCCCAAGGGTCTAGTAACCCTTGAATATATTTTTAATATAGATGATCAGATCAAGAAGGATAAAGGCAGCATGTTTGTGAAGGAAGATTATTATGAACCTGTTGAAATATTCAAGGACAAGCTACTGAAAATTGGCAAGCTATGTACCCCTGAAGAAAAACATGCTTTTGTAAAACTTTGCAAAGAATTCAATGACATATTTGCATGGAGGTATGAAGATTTGAAAGGATTTGATCCTCTTTTATCCTAGCATACAATAGAGCTGGTAGATAATGCAAAACCAGTAAGGCAGAAACAAAGACCTCTTAATCCAAAATTAGAACACCTTATGAGGACTGAGTTAAATAAGTTGATTGAAGGAAACATCATATTTCCAATCAAACACACATCCTGGGTGTCCAATCTAGTTCCCGTTAGGAAGAAGAATGGTGAACTGAGATTATGTGTTGATTTTAGAGATCTAAATAGAGCATCCCTGAAACACCATTACCCACTGCCCTCAATGGAGCAAATTTTGCAGGTTGTATCAGGTTCAGGGAGATTCTCATTATTTGACAATTATTCAGGATATAACCAAATTCTGGTCAAAGAAGAAGAGCAGTACAAAACAACATTTACCACCAAGTGGGTACAATGGCTTATAATAAAATGCCATTTGGACTGACCAATGCAGGGGCAACATTTCAGTGTGCAATGGATATGACATTTCAAGGCCTGATTAACAAGTTTGTTTTGGTCTACCTAGATGATGTAACTATTTTTTCTAAAAAAACTAATTAACATCTTGACCATCTCAGACAGGTATTTGAAAGATGCAGGGAATACGGAGTTTCATTAAATCCCAAGAAGAGCATATTTGTTGTTCATGAAGGCAAGTTGCTGGGATATATTGTTTCAAAGCATGGGATTTCGATAGATCCTGAGAGGATCACAACCATACTTGCATTGCCATTACTGACACATAAGAAGGGACTCTGGAGTTTCATAGGTAGGATTAACTTTATCAGAAGGTTTATTCCTATTATTGTAGCATTGATGCAGCCACTTACAACCATGCTTAAGAAAAACATTCCTTTTCAATGGACTAAGGAAGGTAAGAACAATTTTAAAGAGATTAAAGAAGCAATTGCAGCAGCCCCTACTCTCATTAATCTTAATTTTAAGAAAGATTTTATTCTATATGCCTTTGGGAGTGAGGATACTATTTCTACAATGTTGTGTCAGCAAAATGATGAAGTCTTAGAATAGCCAGTTGCTTTCTTTAGCTAAATTTTGCATGATTATGAGACTATATACTCATTTGTAAAAAAACATATGTTAGCAGTAATAAGAAGCCTTAAGAAATTTAGGCACATGCTCTCTAACAATAAGATTCAGCTTATGGTTGCTCATCATACAGTGAAAGAGTTTTTGCTCAGCAAAGACATAAATGACAAAAGGGCAGGTTGGATTACTATGGTAATGGAATATGACATCTCTATCAAGGTAACCAAGCTAGTTAGAGGAAAGGGTTTATGTGAACAACTTGCCATAAGTACAGAAAATAGTAAATGAGAGGAGCCACAAGTTGAAACAATGCTTAATAATGAAGAACAACCTATTGTCCTAGCTGTACCAATCACTAGGAATCAGCAAATTGTCCATTATTTACAAATTGGTGACTGTTCGGAAGGCTTAGACAGATCAAAAAAAAGGTATTTCAAAAAAAGGTATTTCAGATTACAAGCCATTCCTTATGCTTTAATAGATGGTATTTTATTCAAAAAATATTATAACGATGTTCTATTAAGATGCATTGAGCCAAATCAGATTTAAAAAGTTCTAAAAGAATTTCATGAAGGACCTGCAGGAGGTCACTTTGCAGCAAGAACAACAACTCTGAAAATTATGAGAGTTGGTTATTATTGGCCTAAAATATTTAAATATGCTCACTCATGGGTGAAGAAATGTGAAAAATGATCATTGTTTGTAGGCAAACAAAGGCTGGCAGCCTTGCCTTTGCAACCAATTGAAGTAGAGCAGCCTTTTGCAAAGTGGGGGTTTGATTTTATAGGACATATTAATCTACCTTCAAGTGCAGGTCACAAATGGATTCTTACAACAACTGATTATTTCACAAAGTGGACAGAAGCAGTTCCATTGAAAGAAGCTAATGAGACTTCTGTTCTGAATTTCTATCAAGACTTAGTGTCCAAGTTTGGTCCCCCAGAATCAATCATTTCTGATAATGCTTTAGCTTTCATTGGTCTTAGAGTTTCAGATTGGTTAGTTAAGAATAATATATATTTGAATACTTCATCCAATTATTACCCTCAGGGTAATGGACAAGCTGAATCAACTAACAAGAACTTGATCAACATCATTAAGAAGACCATTGTTGAGAATCAGAGAACATGGCATGAAAAGTTCAAGTTAGCCCTTTGGGCTGACAGAATTACACATAAAAGATCAATAGGTAACTCTCCTTATGTTTTAACTTATGACAAGGAAGCCAGGTTACCTATTTCAATTGAATTGCCAACTTTGAATTATGTCAAAGAGTTTGAGTTACTTGAAGAGCAGCCAATGCAGATTAGGCTTGCTCAGCTTATAGAGTTGGAAGAAACTCACAGGGAAGCATACAGAAAATTATAAATTCACCATGCTCAGATGAAGAGAAGCTTTGATAGAAAAGATGTACCACACATTTTTAATCAAGGTGATCTCATTTTCAAATGGGATAAATTAAAGAGTAGACCTGGTAGACATACCAAGTTTGATGCCATGTGAGATGGTCCATATGTTATCACAGAATGCAAACAGAATAATGCTTTCTAGCTTGCTAAATTGGATGGAGAGGTGTTGCCAATCCCTGTCAATGGGATTCACCTCAAACTATGCTATTGATTACTAATAGTTTGCATATGTACATAGTAGAATAGTTGCAGTTCTTTCTTTTCAGCAGTTTGCAGGCTCAACTTAAGAAGAGTTGTAGTAGTTTTAATTGAATTCAGTGCTTTCAAGCACATAACAGTTGATTTTTTTTCAGTTCATTTTTGTTTCTATTTTCCATAAGTGCAGATTGTATAGTGTGCAGGCTCAACTGTATGCAGAGCCTTTGTAGTTTCCTTTTCAGTTTTGTTTAGAATGCTGAGATGCGGTTCCAGATTTTGAGGAAAACAAAATTGACTCAATGCCCAATGGATATGCTAGGCTACTGGATTCTACTATTTGGTAGACAAACACCCCTGACAGGTCACCAAAAAATGTTACCAAAATTTTGAACATGCCAAATTTGGTGCCCTAATGAAGCCTTGCATTCATTTTGAAAAGGTCCAAAACATGAGCAAGAAATCAGAAATACACCTTTTTTCTCTGACTTGTTTGCTTCATGCACAGATACAAGAGAAGCAATGCAACATGTGGGTTAAAATGGGCTCCCAAAGAGGTTGAGCTCAACATACTGATTTAAGAATGCCAAAATCTCCCTGCCACCTAATCAGGTAGCGACAAAGGACTCAAAGGTTTTCAAGTATCAAGCTCAGAGATTTTCATGACAAATGCTTAGGTGCAGGTCACATATAACAATAGGGGCCGTGAAAAGCACTTATCCCACATTGGTAGTGGGAAGGAATTCTTCAACATTTAAATGTAAAGCCACACACATATCAAGTGTCGAAAGCTTGAAATCTTTTGGCAAGAGGAAGCTCATGGCCTAGTGGACCTTGTGTACACGCATCTCAAGGCATCCTAATTTTGTGACTAGCTAGCGAGAGGAGACTAAAGAGAGAGTAGATTGAAGAAATATCAACGGTGATTGCAAAAATCTAACGGTTGTCCCTAAGGCGTGAATGAAAGATGCACACCGGGTTATCGCCGCGACTTGGCGATTGATGACATGGTGGAACAGAGAGTATAAGACCAAGGATAGGTGGCGGTCTAGTGGCTGGTGACATGGCATGGATGGGTGACTTATCGAGTAGATCTTGGCTGTGATGAGTCTTGAAAAGGTTCCATCAAAAGCTCAGTTCCATCGACATTGAGTATACCTTGGCCGTGATGAGCCCCGAAAAAGTTTCACCGAAGGTTCAGTTTCATTGACATAATAATATCAATGAAACTGCAAGTTTGATGAGACTGGTAAACAACTTGTCTAGGGATTACTTTGGTTGAAAGAAGGATATTCGATAGAGCAAGACATGTGGTAGGCCCGACAGATAGGTGGTGCCCAGATGAATCTCATGAGCCAACCAAAGGGTGACACATGTTGACATGCGGCATAAGAGAGAAAATCAGTCGAGGTTAAAGGTCGAGCAAGTTGAGGAAAGATCAACGGTAGTCCAAAAGATCTAAGGGCTATCACTATACTACTATAGAAAGAAGCTCACTATTTATCATAGCGACTTGGAGACAAAGCACACGCAGAAAAGGTAAAGGGGAGGTGAGTGGCTAAGAGGTTAAAGATCGAGCAGTTTAAGGGTAGATCAACAGTCGTCGCTATACCATAAGATAAAGATGCTCGTTGGTTATCTAATGTGACTTGGTGACTGAGGACATGGAATTTGAGGTGGTCATCCAGGTGGGCTTAGAGTGAATGATAATGTGCCACGTGGTAGAGAGAAGATGAAGAACCAAGGCAGACCAAGAGTTAAAGAGCGAGCAAGTTGAAGAAACATCTAATGGTCAGGCAAAAGATCTAACAACTGCCGCTGAGGCACAAGGGAAAGATGCACACCAGGTTATCATCACAACTTGGTGACAAGGTGGGTCTAGGTCTAGATGGCAGACAAAGTGGACCCGTGAGAAAATAAAAGGCCGATACATGGAAAAAGTCTATAGACGAATGGATGTCTATATTTTTTAAGTCATCTTTGAACTTGAACTTTGAACTGGTTCAAAGTGGTTCAACATTTCAAAGTGGTTCAATGGTTCAAAGTTCATTATCGTTGCTTGTTCCCATGGGCCCAGGATGAAGAAAGAAAACAAGTAGAGATAAAAGCAAATGGTGGGGCCCGCTAGAAAGTAAATGAAAAGTTAATGCAAGCGGCCATGGTTCATGCAAGCGATCTAGTGGTTGGCAATAAAAAATTGCACGGTGGACTCAAAATTGGTTGTTTGAATAGTGAAAAGCCCGCCAAGCAAGGAGATGAATTTTTGCATGAAAAATTAATGCAGATGCTGATTGATTGTTTGAATATGCAAGTGTTACATACTATTAGAAAGCTCATGAGATAGAGAGATGCATTTTTTGACTATTTTTCAACACGGAGAGCAGTTGTCAGGGAATGCATAATATTTTTTTCATTGGGATTTCTTTTCCATATGGTTACAGTTTAGCTCATCATGCAACTTTCACATAGGGATAGCTTTTTTTTTGCTTTTTTTTTTTGCATTTAGACATGCAGATTTTTAAACAGGAGGTTCCTTTTTTTTAATGGAGCTATTCAGGGTGAGACTGACAATTCCATATTCAGTAATGAGGGTTCTCTTCATGCAGGATCAGTGGCAGTCCTTTTGAGCAATAAAGATTATTATTTTACAGTATTATGCATGAGTTTTATGCCATTTTGGGGCAGATTCACCCAAGTCTTTTCTCATGCAGTCTTTTTTAGGGTTTTGAAGGGGATTCATCATAATTTCTATATATTCCTTCTCTCCTTTTTTCCCTTTAGTTCTTTCTTTTTTGCATCCACATTTTTGCAAAAAAACATTGTAGCTCAGCAGTTTTTTTGAGTTTTTTTTGTAACAGCAGCACTCCTTATTTTCAGTAATATAACAACAAATTTCCATCTTGGTACTTCTTGTATTATCTAGTGAATGAATGATTTGATGATTTCCTGTGATTTTTTTAATCCTCTAATTTGTCTCATTTAGTTAATTTGTGGTGTAAGGTGATACGTGTTAGTTGCAGGTTCTAGTTTGTGTTAGTTGATTTTAATTGCTTGGAGTTGTGAAAACTTGTTGTTTTCCTTCATGCATGCATTAAATTCATCCCTTTATAGAAAATTTTTATGCACCTACATGTTTAGTTGAGTTGTGAAGCAATCAAGGTTATTTGTTGAAGGTTTTGTGAGTTAAGCAGGTTGCAGATTTCAGATAAGATATTTGGTGCATCACCTTCATTAGAATAAATTTTCATTACATATAAGTTTTCTATCCCTTTCTATCCCTTTTATTATCAATAATTTTTACAAGAGATTCACCAAAAAGGAAGCCAACCTGATCTCCAGAGATTCACCTTCACTTTGAGAAACCCACAGGCTTGAAGGTGTTTCCATGTTTCACAGGATTGCTTATTTTTTAACTTAGCATCATGGGTGCAATCCTCAATGACAACAAATACAACAAGTGCTAAATCAATGCAATCATACTCTAGAGGAAAATTAATAAAACAAGGCATATGGACTATGGATACATGTGGGGTAGAGTTTCATCACATGCTAGCCTCATGTGGCATCCATCTCCACCTTGGAGTAACTCAAGGGAGATCGGGTATACCGGTCCAACGATATTGCCAATCTAGGATCCCAAAAACATCTCCCTGGGTTTGTCCAATTGGGGAATACAATATCATATTATTTATCTTGATTATATGTATTACTAATAACCAACCCTCTAATCAATTATTATTATGTTATCACTTGCAATTATACCATCAACTCTTCATGTGGTATCCTAGGTTTAGACCCCCTTCCTAGAGGGCTAGTATTCATAACCTAGTACCAACACATGCAAGAGCCCACTCCCCCATCTATGAAAAAATTCCATAGGGTAAATATACAAATCAAATTAAAAAATAAAACCATCATGAAATCTCAAGAAGGTACAATAGCCACAACAACAACTGAATACAAATTGAGCAACAAGGACTCAAGGGTCAACTCAAAGAAGGTGACCTTCACAAATGCAACATCAACATTAGCTAATTATGGATGAAAAACATAAAGAGGTACAAATAATATCAAATCCTCAATAGTGAAGCATATCACATCCCACTAGAGTCATAAAATCAATCCCTCAATAGCAAGGCATTCTCCCTCTCATCGGAGCGTCAAATTGCATAGGAATCACCTCATTGGTAAGGAATGAACCTTCTTATCGAAGAACATGAAACATCATACGGGACCAAAAAACATCATAATAATCTTTGAAAAATTCAATACGTACTGCACAAGCCTCTGGAGTACTCACAAAGACCAAAGATGCACTCAAACAAGCTAGAAACTGACTTTCGGAGACCCCTGAGACAACTCAGTGCTCCTGAAACCTAGGTCAACATTCCTGGTGGGTATGGTAACATTTATATCTTGTATGGTAGTATTTATGGTTAGTATGATGGCATTTTTGGTCTCTAGGGTGGCATTTCTAGTCAATATGGTTGAATTTGTAAATCAGGGCCTCAGCTCTCCTAGTCAGTTTGGAAAAGCATATGGTACAAACAATGGCATTCATGGAATGTATCATGGTGTTCTTGGTTTGTAGGGTGGCATTTTTGGTAGTTTACATGGTTTTTTCGATAAAAGTGCAACGATCAGTTCATTACAAAGGCATATGGCTTAGGAGGGGTCTCAAAAAGACTCAGGGGTATAAAACGACCCTCATACCAAACACAAGAGGTATAAAACATCAACATATCATCATAGACCATCAACATATTCATCTCATTTTTCTTGGTAAAAAGATGCATAAGAAAATCTCTCTCCCACTAATCAAAAAATGAGAAATGGGAGCCAAAACCACAGAGGAGAGAGAGAGGAAGGTAACCAACAATAAGAAGGAACTCAAACAAGATAGAAAAGGTCTAAAAACATGTAAGAAAAGTGAAAGGAAAGATCCACACTTCCACAGAACAGTCACAGTGAAAACACAATAATTCACAAGGAACCCAGAAAGTCAATTCTGCACTTCCCCCATTCCAAAATTGCACAACAATTGAAATTCACTAATGAAGATCATTTCCACAATCAAATAAAACTCCAAGAGAAAATAAAATTTAAGAATTACAGACATGGAGAAGGCAAACTTTTCTAAAAAGAAAATGCAGAAGTAAGAGCCACCAACCAACAATTCACAAAACCAAAATTGAAGAAAAAATCTGAAAAAATGCCAAGCCTTCAAAAATCCAAATCACAATCCAAATTCAAAAATCCTCTTGCAAAGATCTGTCAGATGATTAACCCATGCACAGACCAGCAAGCCAAAATAAATAGAAAAAAATTAAATTTAAGACTATAGTTTTTCTCGACCAATAGAAAAATTCCAAAAAACATATATCTTACTTACCTTTACAAAGTTTGAAAAAGGCATAATATAAATATATATTTCTTACCAACCCAATCAAGTCGATCAATCAAAAATAAAGGTAGGTAGAAATAAATCAAATTCAATTACTCAATATAGATATGACAATCAATTGGAAAATACAACTATTTTCTCAAAATTAGATGGTAGGTAAAAATAATATGATTTACCCATACTTTATTAAATAATTCCCACATAATGATTTATAATTAATCATAATTATTAATATCAACATCAATAAATAAATAAAAAATAAAATAAAAAGAACTCAAATAAATAATTAAATTAAAAGCAATAACTAAATAAAAGTCATCTTCAACAATAAATAAAACAAATTAAATAATTAAACAATAAATAAAGCTCAATAAATTAAATTAAATAGATTAATTACTAAATTAAATTCTTAATTGAAATAAATAATCCAATCATGCAATAAAGCCAATAATCAAGCCATGACTGATCAAAATAAGAAGCCAAAGAGATTTGACCTCATGACCTACGAAACAAAGTAGAAGAGACTTAACCAATACACCACATGTCTTAATTGACCCTAAAAGGGAATCAACCAAGCAAAAGACATCAAGATAAACTAACAAGGTATACATCTTAGACCAAGAGTGTGTGAGGGAAACTATGTCATCTCTGACAACTTGCCATTGGGATAGGACATGCTCAGACCTGTGAAGCCAGGTGGAGTCGATGTTTGGTACCTGCAAACCTACATCAAAGACTAAACACAACATATATGATACATATACATAATATTAAATAGGCATGCGATAGAGAATCACGACGGAATATCATGCTCGCAATGAGTGATATGACATCGTCTCTACTCACGAAGACAATCACACAATAGGATAGGATAACAAGACATCACATAGAATCATCATCATGAAATAGGGTTAGTATCATCATCAGTCACATAATCCATGTAGACAATAATCACATGTAAATCCATGAGTCATATGAATCCATCCATATAGGAGATACCAAATCAATATCCATAAGAATCAAATATCATATAATAAGTCTCGCATCATCAATCATAAAATTCTCCAATCATAAAGAGTCATAAAAGATAACATGAATCCACATAAAGTCCTAGTATCAATAATACCATCTAATATAGCAGAAGAGTCATAAATAATCATCCAATTAACCATCATATGTCTAAATAAGTCTATTAGGATGCAAATCAAAATGCAAGTCTAGGAGGGCTGCTACATGCTATGCTAACATGATACTTATAGTACTAGAATGCTCCTAAATGCTTAAGCTTGAAAAGAGAGGCAAATGAGACTCCTTGATAACCTACATAGAAGAAAATACCATAACCTGGATGCAACAACTTGGGATCATGATAATGAAGGAAATGAGATCTATTTATAGAAGAAATGGGGAGTTGGATGGTTAAGATTGAGTAATCTTAACAAGGGTTAGGATTGAATGATCTTCAATTCATGTGACACTTTCAATCAAATCCACTATTGACAAGTGTCACCATGAGGAGGCTTGAGAGGAGAGACAAGAAACATTAAATGCTTGAGGGGGCATGATGGTTACCCTAGGGGGTTGGGTTAGGGTTAGGTTAATGGATATTCTTTTTATCCAAGGGATAAATGAATGTGCAAGGGTTAAATGGTTACCTTAGTCAAAGAAATAAATTATTTGAAGAGACCCATGAGTTAAAAGGATGGTTAAGTTAGAGGAAAGTCTCTAACCAAAGGTCAAAAGTGAGTTAATTAGATTTAAGCCTTAAAGGCTTGGGATGACTTTGGGGTAAAAAGGCTTTTAATATTTGTAAGAGATTTTAATGGTTTGGAAGACTTTAGAGGTTAACCATTTGAAGACATAAAGCCTTTAATGGTTATTGAAGACTTTGGAGGTTTTTCAGAAATGAATTCCTTTTATTTAGGAATGTGATAATGATTAGGATAGGATTAAGCTAAATTGGAAGTGATTAGAAGAATCTAGAAGGGGTCTAGGCATACAAGTGGATTTTGTAGGAGAATGCAAGTGGGAGGAATTTTGGGATTTTCAATTAAAATAAAATCATTTGTTTCAATTAAATGGTGTACTTTGCATTTGGATAGATATTTAAATAAATATTTATTTATTTAAATGTGAATGTGAATGTGAATTTTGAATTTTATTTAAATAAATTTTAATTTATTTAAATGAGAAAAAGGGGGATAAAGCATTAAATGCTTGAAGACTTTGAGGGAAACCATTAAAGGCTTAAGAAGACTTTGAAAAGAAGCCATTAAAGGTTTGAAGACTTTAAGGGAAACCATTAAAGGCTTGAGAAGACTCTTAGAAGGAAGCCATTAAAAGATTGAAGACTTCAAGGGAAGCCATTAAAGGTTTCAAGTGGGTGAGGATAAATAGGATTTTAAATAAATAATTTATTTATTTAAAATAGTGGTGCAACTTGTATTTGTAGGAAAATGCAAGTGGGTGAAGGATAAAGGTGATTTATTTAAATGCAAGATATGGGATTTTGGGGGATTTAAATAATTTATTTAAATGTGAGAGAAGATTTTATTAAACAAATATGATTTATTTATTTAATTAATGGTCTAAATTTGGTTAAGTGAATGAAATCAAATAAATTGAATAATTTATTTAATTAATAGAAGAAGAGGGTTGGGATGAGTTAATTAAATATTAATTTAATTAATAGTTGAAAAAGGATGAAACATTAATTAAATGTGAATTTAATTAATAGTTGGATGAATGTTAATTAATATATCAAAAATGTACGCTAAAAAGTGTGGAATCTGCAAAACAAGACACAAACAAGTCAAGCACACCAATGAAACATAAACCATAAGTAAATGAAATAAAATCTCTAAACACGTCTCATTGTTCTCTATCTCCAAGGATCCTTCAAATCAAGGTGGCTCTCAGTTTGGAAGAACACTTGATCTCTAGGATGACTACCTAAAGAATGAGGGATATATGATAAAAGATCTAAATGCAAGTGCAACTAAGATCTTAGAATGATATGGATATGAAAAGCTATGATATGGTGCAAGATGGGGAGATTAAAATTGAGATTATACTAGTATGATATGCTATCATAGTATGATAATGATATGATAAAACTAAGTTATGATAAAGAAACTAACATGCTCTGAACATGCTATTATACTATGCTAACATGCTATGCTAACATGATAATTCTAATACTAGAATGCTCCTAAATGCTTAAGGTTGAAAAGAGAGGCAAATGAGACTCCTTGATAACCTTCAAACAAGAAAATAGCATAACCTAGATGCAAAAACCTAGGATCATGATAATGAAGGAAATGAGATATATTTATAGAAGAAATGGGGAGTTGGATGGTTAAGATTGAGTAATCTTAACAAGGGTTAGGATTGAATGATCTTCAATCCATGTGACACTTTCAACCCAATCCCATTTTGACAAATGTCATCATGAGGAGGCTTGAGAGGAGAGAAAAGGATCCTTAAATGCTTGAGGGGACATGATGGTTACCCTAGGGGGTTGGGTTAGGGTTAGGTTAATCAATATTACTTTTGTCCAAGGGATAAATGAATGTGCAAGGGTTAAATGGTTACCTTAGTCAAAGAAATAAATTCTTTGAAGAGACCCATGAGTTAAAATGATGGTTAAGTTAGAGGAAAGTTTCTGACCAAAGGTCAAAGGTGAATTAATTAGATTTAAGCCTTAAAGGCTTGGGAAGACTTTGGGGTAAAAAGTATTTTAATGTTTGTAAGAGTCTTTAATGGTTTGAAAGACTTTAGAGGTTAACCATTTGAAGACATAAAGTCTTTAATGGTTATTGAAGACTTTGGAGGTTTTTGAGAAGTGACTTCCTTTTATTTAGGAATGTAACAATGATTAGGACAGGATTAAGCTAAATTGGAAGTGATTAGAAGAATCTAGAAGGGGTTTAGGCATGCAAGTGGGAGGAATTTTGAGATTTTCAATTAAAATAAAATAATTTATTTCAATTAAATGGTTCAATTTGCATTTGGATAGATATTTAAATAAATATTAATTTATTTAAATGTGAATGTGAATTTTGGATTTATTTAAATAAATCTTAATTTATTTAAATGAGAAAAGGGGGGATAAAGCATTGAATGCTTGAAGACTTTGAGGGAAACCATTGAAGGCTTAAGAAGACTTTAAAAAGAAGCCATTAAAGGTTTGAAGACTTTAAGGGAAACCATTAAATTTGAAGACTTTAAGGGAACCCATTAAAGGCTTGAGAAGACTCTTAGAAGGAAGTCATTAAAGGATTGAAGACTTTAACGGAAGCCATTAAAGGTTTCAAGTGGGTGAGGATAAATAGGATATCAAATAAATAAATAATTTATTTAAAATATTGGTGCAACTTGTATTTGTAGGAAAATGCAAGTGGTTACTCGAGGGTAAAGGTGATTTAAATAAATGTTAATTTATTTAAATTTGAGAGATGGAATTTTGGGGGATTTAAATAAATGTGAGAGAAGATTTAATTACACAAATATGATTTATTTATTTACTTAATGGTATGAATTTGGTTAAGTGAATTTAATCAAATAAATTGAATAATTTATTTAATTAATAGGAGAAGAGGGTTCAAATGAATTCATTAAATATTAATTTAATTAATAGTTGAAAAAGGGGAAACGATTAATTACATGTGATTTTAATTAATAGTTGGATAAATAATAATTAAACAAATATAAAATTCATTTAATTAGGTGGACATAAATAGGTGTCTATAGGTTCCACATTTGAGAGGTTGATGATTAAGGTTTCTTAGGTCATCAAGGGTGCAAAATTTTGTGACAACAGTTTTTGGCACGCCTGGTGGGACAAATTTTTTAAGCATTCAAAGAAGATTTAGTTTTCACACCATTCCACTTCACACCACCGGTCATACCACAGTTTTTGGCACGCTCGGTGTGGCTGTTGAACTTTTAGTTCATAGATGACTATCTGAGGTACAAACTCTTAGTCACCAGTCATAGCTTTGTTTATCCTCGTGTGTGGATAAACAACTCAGCCTTTGGAGGCAGCAAATTACATACTTGGTGACTCTCCACAACAAATCTACTGGTTAAGCAATCTTGTGACCAAAATAATTGAAGATCTGGTGTGCTCTTCAGTATCTTTCCTTGGGAGGTAGTCTCATTCAGTACTTGGGGACTATGAGGATCAATTATAGGCTCTCATTCATGACCAACTATCGTTACACATCAAGTTTCAACAAGAGCATCTTCTAGAGCTATTTTTCTTTGATAGTATGAACTTTTAGATTCTATAAGAATAGGGAGTCGCAATAAAATATGGTTGTCCCTAGAGTACATACTTTTTTCACCTTTAATGGTGGTAGCCCCTTAGCTCTAGCCCAAAATAATGACATCCCAGTATCAGCCTTAAAGGCTATACCTTTCTTTACTAATGAAACCTTTGTTACCCCTAATGATCATATCAAGGATGTAGTAGGCATCTTCTATATTTTTGACATTATAGAGGATAATGTTGCAGTGAGGATTCTTGCTTCCCTCCTTAAGGGAAAAGCCCTACAGTGGTATATGGGTCTACCCTCTGGTTTAATCCATAGATGGGATGAATTGGTAGAAAGATTATGCAAGATCTTTGAAGACAAGAGTGACCTCTTATCACTAGTTGAACAAATAACAACCATAAAGCAAGCCACATATGAGTTTATGGTAGACTTTAACTACATGTTTCAAAAGACTTGGGATAGAATCTCTGCTTTGGTCAAACCATCTTCTAATTGTGTCTTTCTCTACTTCCTCGGGGCTCTAAATAGTGATATAGCTGTAATGATACAATCATTAGGGGGGATAGCTTACCAAGGGCTTATGACACTACCATCAAGGTAGAAAATTATTTAATTCAATTAGGAAAACTTCCTCCTAGACCTCTGATGCCCTTATTCCCAGTGGCTCCTATGGGTCAAATGCCTATACCTGCCTCTACCCCTACACCTTCAGATATTCAAGAGCTCAAGACCCTGGTGCAGGTACTTAACAATGAGTTGGTCTTAATTAGACAACAATCTTAGAGTAGTAGGCCTTATCAATCCAAAAATCTGAATTATCAGCAATAGAGACCCAATTTTCAAAGGCAGAACCAATGGAGTAACCCTAGGCCTTTGAATAGCCTAAACCCTACAATTGAAAGTACCTCAGGAGAGCTTGTTCCTATGTAGTCTAATCTTGTTAATCAAGCCATTTGTAGAAATGAAGATGCCTCTCAGGCCTTGGTGGCGTAGGGGGATTTTTTTTTTGCAAAGTGGCAGGAAGAGGATTTTCCTACAAGGAGGTTGTCACATGAGTTCCAGTAGGCTAGTATTGAAGTGGTCACAAGAAATGTTGTTTCTACAACACATAGCATAACAGAGGTTTTTTGGCATAAACCTGAGGTTGCTGCAATTTTTCGCCAAGAAGAAGGAAGAACATAAATAAAGAGACAATCTGAAGATTTTGGATCTTCTTGTGAGGTGTCTCATGAGCCTGAGACATGTGTTGATGAGATAGGTATCAACACATGTGATTATGATGTATGTTGGTTCTCCCCTGTCCCTAGATGTAATGATGTTGAATATGAGGCATTCATCTAAGGTGAAGATGTCTCTTTTGGCATGAGGGATGAGGTGCATGAGTTTGAATATTTTACTTGGGACCAACATACCATGTTTAATGGTGTTCAGAAGCAACAGGTTGACCATGCAGATAGTCTTTGTTAGACAGTTCAAATAATCGGAAAACAGCTGAGAGGGGGGGTGAATCAGTTGTCACATATTACCAAAACTATTAGCAATTTAAAACTTTAATATCGGAACCCCAAACATTAATACCGGAATAGCAGTTAAAGCAATTAAGCATAAACAATAATCACAGAATAAAAACCATCCACATGACACCAAGATTTATATTTGGAAAACCTAGTAAAGGGAAAAACTACGGTGGGAAGCCTACCCACAATCAGATAATACTTCTACAGTAAGTATGTGAATTACAATTGAGGGGATTGCACTTGTAGGAAGGCCAATAGCCTAGAGTGCACTGCTCATCACAAAAGGATCCTCACTGACTACATAGAAATCTAGACCATAATCCGGAGAAGTGTTGAACTGCAAAAGATAGCATCTCATATGCTTGAGTATAGTTCCGGTTAAGCTCAATACTGGAGGAATGAATCCTCTTACATAAACTCAATTCGATCTCCAATGATCGACCAAATCCTCTACCTGAATGATATTACATTATTTGCACATTACATTCCTTGACCATAACCTCTAACATAACCATGATGATCTACAATGAGATCTTACATCTATATATACAAACCCTCAACCATAAACAATTAGGTGGGCCACTAGATAATAAACCAATTACATAATTACAAACCATGTCAGCCTTAGACCAAACAAATAATATCCAACACATAAGACATCCTAAAAACACATCAAGAGGTCCAATTCACACATTACATTAAAGCCAGTCCATAACTTAGATCAACCAAGACCCAATATAGGTCCACACACTACAACAATTATCTCCATCTGCCAAGTCTCGAACATGATCACCAACAACATCCTAAAAATCTACCAGAAGCTACACCAACACATTTATGCAATTCATCAAAGATTTTCATCAAAAGCTCTATCGGTGAAACCCTCATCGGAACCAGAAACTAAGCTTCTAAGCAAGTAGTATAGCATCTGATCACCAGCCCAAAACCAATTGACCGAATATGAGCATGAGTGTCATGAACAAGCTAATTTCATCACCAAACTATACCAGAGCCTACCAGATCATGTCAGATCCAAAACAACTAGAATCCACTCAACCTACCAAGACCAGAAGGGTGTCGGTAAAGCATCCAAACAACTAGTGTTGACATCAATGACAAAACATCAATGCAACACATAATCAATTCCACCAAATGGTCAACAATCTCCCCCTTTGGCATTGATGGCAACACTAGATGTGAAAAACATCTAAGTACCAAGAAATACCAAACAAGTCTCCCCCAATGGAAGACAACCAACAGTCTCCCACATACAACTCTAAATGTCAATATCTCTCCCCTTTACTTTTCTTACTCATATCTCTCCCCCTTTGACTTTTTCTTTTTCTTTCTTTGTCCTTTTCACATCAATATCTCTCCCCCTTTGACATCAATGCCATAAATCTAACAAAAATATCAAAGCAAAAACATAAACCACTGAATCAAAAAGCTGACTACTCCCCCTGAGTAGTAGCATCCCACATCAGTGCCATAATGAATAATATCTCTAATAATGCATGCCAGATTGATGTCAAACTGCATCAATCAAGTCTCTATCGGAGGGGCAAAAACTCCCAATCTGTCTCTCAGGTACTCAAATGATTCCTTGGGCAAAGGTTTAGTGAAAATATCTGCAATCTGCTCTTTAGTGTTCACATAAACTAGTCTAACTTCATTTGCTTCCACCTTTTCCTTCAAAAATTTATACTTGATAGATATGTGCTTTGTTTTAGAATGAAATACCGGATTCTTTGATATATCAATAACAACAAAGTTATCATAGTGAATAACTACCAGTGCATCACAATCCACCTTTTTATCCTTCAATATTTACTTCATCCATAAAACTTGTGTACAGTTAGTAACAGCAACAACATACTCAGCTTCAGTAGTAGATAAAGAAGTACATGGTTTTTTCTTGTTGATCCATGAAACCAAATTCTTTCCAAGAAAGAAAGCTCCACCAGAAGTGCTTTTCTGGCCATCAATATCTCTAGCCCAATCAACATCTGTATATGCACATAAAGTAAAGTTATCATCCTTAGGGTACCACAAACCATATTCTGATGTACCTTGCAACTATCTAAAAATCCTTTTCACCACAATCTCATGATTTTCTCTAGGATCACTCTGAAATCTTGAAACAATACAAACAACATTCACAATGTTAGGCCTAGTCTAAGTCAAATAAAGCAAACCTCCAATCATAAATCTGTATCTTGTAGGATTTACCGGTGCAAAAACATCTTTTCTTGTCAATTTCTCACTTGTAACCATAGGAGTACTTACTGGTTTAGAATCTCCCATACCAAATTTCTTCAACAATTCCTTAGCATATTTTATTTGATAGATGAAAATACCTTTGTTATTCTGAGTAATCTGCAAACTTAAGAAAAATTTCATCTCACCAATCATAGTCATCTCAAATTCTTTCTCTATATTCTTAGAAAATTCTATGCATAACTTATCTTCACCTCCAAAAATAATTTAATCAACAAATACTTCAATAATCAGGATATCATCATCAGTGATCTTATAATATAAATTACTATCAACACTGCCCTTAGTAAAACCAAGCTTCAAAAGTTATTTATCCAACCTTGCATACCAAGCTCTAGGTGCTTGTTTCAATCCATATAAAGCTTTCCTTAACCTGCAAACCATATTTGTATCACCTGATAGTGAAAAACCATTAGGTTGCTCAATATAAACTTCCTCATCAAGATCCCCATTCAAAATTCACATTTAACATCCATCTGATAAACCTAGTAGTTTTTATAAGCAGCAAAGGCAAGAAATAATCTTACAGCTTGAATCCTAGCTACAGGTGCAAAAGTATCTCCATAATCAATTCCTTCCTTCTAAGAATATCCTTTACAAACCAATCTAGCCTTATTCCTTATAGCTTGACCATCCTCATTCAATTTATTCCTAAAAACCCATTTAGTTCCAATAACATTTTTATTTTTAGGTCGGGGAACCAAGGTCCATGTGTTATTTTTCTCAATCTGATCTTGTTCTTCTTCCATAGCTTTCAACCAATATTCATCTTTACATACCTCAATTATTGATACCTATTCAACTTGTGAAATTAAACATACCTAATTAGTTTCTAGTCTTCTTCTTGTCATCACTCCATTTCTCTTATCCCCAATGATTTGATCTTCTGAATGATTCAATCTCACATACCTAGGAGTCTTCTAACTTGCTATTCCTCTTCCCTATTCTCCAGTTACTGTAGAATTCTCTGATATTGTCAGAGTAACTGGTTCAACACTCTCATCTGGTAAAGGTGCTACCGGTTCAAATATAATCATTTCCACTGTCGGTTCCTTCTCATAAAATCTGATTTGACTTGTGTTCATCTCATCTACTCTGACATTAGCACTCTCCACAATTATTTGCAATCTCTTGTTATAACATCTATATGCTTTTCTTTCATTAGAATAACCAAGAAATATGCCTTTATCACATCTAGGATCAAATTTCCCAATGATATCATCTCTCCTGATATAACATTTACTATCAAAAATTTGGAAATACTTAACTATAGGTGTATTGGCAAACCATAATTCATAAGGTGTCTTACCAGTTTCTCCTTTGATATGTACTATATTGAATGTATAAACCATTGTGCTCACTACTTCTCTCCAGTAGATATAAGGTAGACTAGCTTTTGTTATCATTTGTAGCGTCCTAAAATTGTGACACTTGCAATTTCGACTGCATTTCGGTCTTCACGATGGCGACGCAACACGCAACCTGAATGGAGACCCCGAAACCTGATTATGACACTGAAAACTGCATTTTCTTGCACCCTGTTGTCCCGGTAGGTGGGACCAGGGTGCCCAGCGCCCTGGTCCCTGGATCCTATTTTGGGCCCGGTCTCTTTTGGACTTCGGATCTTTATGTTTGCAAATTGGAAAATTATCTTTCCTGGTCGGCCTAAGGTTAGGAAAATCAGTCTATCAGCCCTAAATGACAAGTATATAAACTACATTTTCCTCTCTCATTTGGGGAGATACATACATGACGGAAAAAGTGTGGAAACTATACTCAAGCATTCAAGCATTCAAGCGTTCCTTCAAGCAATTGATCATTTCAAGTCTCCATTCAAGGCTAAGTGTTGCATTCAAGACAAGGATTCAACCATTGAAGAGGAGATCACTTACAACATACTACTACAACATACAACATCTATACCTTCGCACATAAGGATACAAACATCCTTACAACAAGGTATTAGTACTTGTTTTACATTACAGACATTTACATTTACAGCATTGCTCATTTCTTGGTTAATTCCAAAACCGGGGTTTGACCTAAAGGCAAACCCCTAATCCCTAACCCCCCAATCGTCTTCGCTTTTCTGTGTGTAGGTTGCAGGTACGCGGCTGAAATTGAAGATCTGGAATCCTTGTGCAGAGATGAACAGATCCCCCTTCATTTCGCGGATTTTTCGGAGGACCGTGGCGCTCGGGCGCCATCGTCTCGGCAACTTTCGCTCAAATTTGCAGGACAGCGCCGTATCAACATTTTACTGCTAATTCCAGGTCCGCAGCTTCATACTGTATTCCTATCTCAGTTTATAAGCGAATCTTTCTCACTTTCTATGCATTCCTAGCTTAATTCTTCTATGCACATTCTTTACAAAAGAGGGTAGCCTTGTTGTCATAACCCTTGAAACTCATTTAGCATCCAATCTTGCATTGCGTGGGATTGGATCTTGTGGGTTTTCAACCCCTCTTTTGAATGTAAAGTCTCTCCCCTAAGTGAAAACCATCAACCCTAGTGAATCTCCCTTCTCTCTCCTTGGAGTTGGAAGAGGGGAGAGCAACTAGGGTTCGATTGCGATTTTCCGCTTTACATTTTGGTGAACCCAACGTGAACATCCTTTCTGATTATTCATAGTTAGATCTGAAAATTGGATTCCTTGATTACATTTCCATGTTTGATCTTTTGCAAATTTTAGAGGTTGATTGCATAAAAACCCTAAATTTTCTTTTTAGTAATTGAACTTGTGAAATGTCTAAATGTTAATGCTTGTTTCAGATCTGCCCTTCTATTACAAATTATCAATTCATATCTATGCTTTAATTTTGAAAATTAAGTGGTTAAGTGTCAAAACCCTAATTTTTAAAACCCTCTTGGTTCAACCTTTGTCCGACAATTTCACTGATCAAAACATCTCCAAATCAGCTGTAACTTTGGATTCTGCAATAAAATCACAATATCTTTCATCCCTGAAAAATTGGAAAAAAGTTGCGAGGACCATGTGCACTCCGAGCGCCATCGTCCCCGACATTTTTTCTGAAATTTCGGGAGCTAGATTTTACTATATTTTCCTGCTAAAATCCAGAATTTTGGCTGATTTTATCAATTATAACACTTTCAAAATTAAAGTCAAAGTTGGTCTAGGGATTGCTTGGTTTAAGGCTCCTAATCATTTAAAAAATCATTAAAATTGAAATTTTGTGTCAAAATTGTGTTCTTACTGTCCTAAATCTGAAAAGTGTGTTTGCATTCATTAAAAATTTCAATGCTTTATTCAAATTCTTACAATTTGTGACTTTTGAAATTAAGTGCTTAATTACAACAACTTTAATTTCCGCTTTCAAAATTGAATTTTGCGTGAAATTGAGTCAATTTTTAAATTTCAAAATTTGCATTGCTCTTGACATTCCCTCTAAAATCATAAAATTCAAAATTTCAGTTTCCCTCTCTTTTTCAAAATTCAAATTTTTGCATTTTTCGACAATCTTGGTAGGGTTCAATTTTGAGATTGCAACTTTAATTTGGCCTATCTACAGATTGTAAAATCACTCAATTTTTTCAGATTAGCTCTAAAATCATCATAACTTTCATCCCTGCAAATTTCGAAAAAAGTTGTCGGGACCGTGTGCACTCCGAAGTGCCACGGTCCCTGACATTTTTTCTGAAATTTCGGGAGATTGTCCTGATTGTATTTAACAGCTTAAATCCAGAAGATTGGCTGATTTTACTGAAAATTGTTACCTCTAAAATCAAAATTTTCTCTCCCTCTCTAATGCATGAGTTTTACAACAATAAGCCCTACTTACACTATTCCCGTTAGATGAAGCCGTAGAATTAAGTCTTTCCAAGGTTTAATTACCGAGGAGATGGAACCTAATTTGAATAGCCTTTTTAACGAGGACATGGGTAAGTCCTCTAATCCTCCTAATGATGAAGAAGCTCTCCATGAGGTTTCTGTAGAACAACTTTCAAAATTGGATAACCAATTTGACGATTTTCGACAATGGATGTCTCAAGAATACCCTGATAGTCAAGCTCTTCCTTTAATTGAGGGTCTAAAACGTATGCTTCAAAGTGATAAGAATGGAATTGATATTTTGCGTGGTATTGCACACATTGTGGATTCGAATGTGATGCCTATGAAGAGTTGTGCTGAAAATTTGGGTTATACACAACCTCCTACTCAAGTCAATCATTCTATTCCTTTGACGACTTCTATTGCTAGCATACCTACCTTTACATCAAACATAATGGCTACTTCTACACAAGACATTCCTCCTGTGATCACCAGTCATGGGGGCAATCCTTCATCTTCAATTAACCCTCTTCCTTCATTTAATCCGACTTCTTCATTCATTCCTTCAATGAGTGTTCCTATTACATCTCCACAAATGAACATGATGCAAGGGGGCAATTCATTCAATCATTCCATTCCTCCTTGTAGTGTTCCTCCTATCCAATTATCTCCTATGACTAATTATCATAGGGTCCCACCACCTTACTCTTTACCTTCTTTCAATAACATAACACCTCCATCTCAATCTAACACATCTAATATGAACTCTTCGACTGAAGCGACCATTAACAATCTTGCACAAACTGTCTCTTCTTTACAGCAACAAATTGCTTCTATGAATCAATCTAAGTTTAGTGTGCCCACATTTGATGTTGCGAGCCCACTTTCCCTTGACATTGTTCGAGCTATTCCCCCTAAACATGTTGAAATTCCACATTTGGAGCTTTATAATGGTAAAGGTGATCCTCTAACACATGTTAAGACCTTTCAAACAATATGTACTGATTTTGCTTATGACCAAAGGTTGCTTGCAAAATTGTTTACTAGAACATTAAGAGACAAAGCCCTACAATGGTATTGCTCGTTGCCTTCCTATTCCATTACTTCTTTCGAACAACTTGCAAATGCTTTCATTCAACAATTTCAAAACAATATAAGTCCTAAAGTTACTTTGATTGATTTAATGCATTGTAAACAAGGTGTTAAAGAAAAAGTGACTGATTTCATTGGTAGACATAAGCATTTGTATGCTCAAATTTCTTTTCCAGTGCCTGACAATGATATTCAAAGAATCTTTATTTCTAATTTACAAAAAGATATTCGAGACAAACTTCTGTTTTCTGAGTTTACTTCTTTCCAACAGTTGTGTGCAACTCTTCACAATTATCAACTGATTGTGAGTCAAATGGAACAATCACATCCTATGGCTCCAAGTGATAAGGGTGATAGCAGTCAACAACCATTTGGGAAGTTTAAACCGAACAGAGATTCCATCAAATTCAATGAAAACATCATCAACAACAATGTGAATGCAGCATCAGGTGTGCCTCCTATTTCTAAATTTTTCAAGAAAGAAAGAAAGTATACTCCTTTGAATGAATCATTGCATAGTATTATGAATAAGTTATTGGAACAAAATGTGCTTACTCTTCCTCCTATAAGACAAATTGATCCTGCAAAGATTACTTCACCTTATTTTGATAACAAAGCTTTTTGTCAATTTCATCGTCAGCCTGGGCATGATACTGAAAAATGTTTTTCTTTAAAGGGTAAAATTCAAGATTTGATTGATAATAATACTATTTCTGTTTCTGGAGTGAATGATAAAGGCAACACATCTGTAGCTCCTCCTAATCAAAATCTTCAGATTTTCACTGATCCATTACCTTCTCATACCTCTAATGCGATTGAGACTAATGATTCCTCTTTTTCATCTGATGGTCTTGTGTCTATGACTCCGAATGTGATTAACCTTGTAGAGCAGCAAGAAAACCCTAAAGAACCTTCCATCACATTTGATTCCAGTGAAACCATTAGGGCACCTGATGGTCCTTTATACATAGTTCCAAAAGTCAAGAACACACCTTGTCGTGGAGTGCTTATTGATCCTTCGTGCATGGTTAATGTTATTACTGAAGAATTTCTTTTTACTTTGCAATTGAATCAAGTGATTTATGACAAAATAGATGTGATTGTGAAACTATTTGATGCATTTTCTTCTCCTGCAATTGGTTCTATTACACTGCCTATTGAGGTCCATAACAAATCCCTTGATGTGAACTTTTCTATTATTCCATCTTCTGAACAATTTCGTGTGAAGCTTGGCTATCCTTGGCTATCTTCCATGAAAGCTATTGCTTCTCCTATTCATAAGTGTTTGAAATTTCCCCATAATGGTGAAGTTGTTACTGTCAATCATAGTCTCTTTAAACTAGCTGAAAGAACTTCTAGCGTTCCTCTTGATTACTTTTGGCCTAAACAATTCCAATCTCTTCCTCCGCGAAGTGATCATCTTTTCAAATCTTATCAAAAGTGGAAAATAGATATGATCCTATCTCTAAGTGAACCTAGAACACCCAAACTTGACATTCCTATCATTCTTGAGAAGGAAGTTCTTCCTTTGAGAGATAAAACTAATGTCTTTCCTCAAGAAGATTCCCAACCCATCCCTATGGATGTGACTATGTCTATATCTAATAAACTTCCTGAAAGTAGACCTATACCTCCTCGTCATGATGGACTTGGTCTTCTTCCTAAACCAAATATTCCTCCTTTTTATGGAGCAGTCCCTCCTCCTTCTTTTTATAGAGAGAAGAGACCTTCTTCTTCTCCTATTATCCAGCCTAAGAGACCACAACCTAAACACCCAAGTGATAAGGATGAGAACATTCCTCCTCCTCAATCTTCTTCACTTCCTACTAAGACTAGATGAAATCGTTCTGCACGTGAATGCCGATGAAAGCATCGTCTTAGAGCTCAAGCAGCTGCTTCTCAAACTTTGCAATCTCCAAAAACACCTTCAACAAGCATTATTGCATTTTCTCCAAAATCTCCTAAACATAAGATGCATGATGGTCTTGATCCTATGCGAGTTAAAGATCCTATTTTTATAAATCTTGATGATGATATAGATGAAAATGTTATTCATGATGAGAATGCTACTTCTCCTCTTGCTTCTGATAGTGAATATGAACTTGTTGATATTGATAACCATTTATCTAATGAATTTTCTAAAGCACTTATCCTAGCTCCTAGACAAGAACAACGTGGCTTGGAACATGAACATAGCCCTTGTTTGGATCTTGTGATAGCTCCATCTGCTGTGTTGAATGTTCCTCCTCTAGCGTGTTCCCTGCCTTCCCGAAACATTGATCAGCAAGATCGGGGGGTAGATGACGTGCTAGACTAGATACATTAGCATAGCAGTTTCTCTCCTCCTCTCTTGTGTTACTTCTTCTATACGTTATTCTCATTCTTCTATTTTTGTTGTCCTTGGTGTTGTCTACTTGAGGACGATGCAAAGCATTGAGATCTCTTTTGGTCTCTCTCATGTTGACTCAAAAGACACATGTGTTCCCTTCTTCTAGGTGACCTTCCTTGATTGGGGATTGAAGAACAATTATGCTTACATACATATGATATATATACATGAATTATCATACAGCATACTGACCCCGAGGAAAGTGAAGTCACCTCGTGCTTTGTGTTTTGTGTCTATTATCCTTGGGCTTATCTCACACTTGGGGGCTAAATCCTTGTGATAACGTGCTCCTTTCCCTTTTTCATTTTCTTATATGTATCACTACCTTAAAGCAATCACCCCCGGTGAGGCGTGTGCGATCGCTTTAACGTAGGGGGGCATACACCCTGTCTATCCCTTCAGGATACATGAAAATTTCTTGGAGAACTCAGCTTTGCCTTGAAAATTTTCGGTATTTCTCTTGCATGACTCATAGTGAGGGAACCTTACTACTGACAGTCATGGTTCTCCCTCGTGATCTTCCCTTTTACTTTGTCAATCGAAGTCGTAAGATCCTTAGTCCACTGGGGGCTTGGTGTGTCTTGCCTCCTTGACGTGGTGAAAGTCTTTCAATATTGTTTCCTTGTACTTTACCGGAAGTATGAGCATAAATACTCCCGCTAAAGTGGGGGCTACATGTAGCGTCCTAAAATTGTGACACTTGCAATTTTGACTGCATTTTGGTCTTCACGATGGCGATGCAACACGCAACCTGAATGGAGACCCCGAAACCTAATTATGACCCTGAAAACTGCATTTTCTTGCACCCTGGCCTGAACCTCCTTTGCACCCTGCTGTCCCGGGAGGTGGGACCAGGGCGCCCAGCACCCTGGTCCCTGGGTCCTATTTTGGGCCCGGTCTCTTTTGGACTTCGGGTCTTTATGTTTGCAAATTGGAAAATTATCTTTCCTGGTTGGCCTAAGGTCAGGAAAATCAGTCTATCAGCCCTAAATGACAAGTATATAAACTACATTTTCCTCTCTCATTTGGGGAGATACATACATGACGGAAAAAGCGTGGAAACTATACTCAAGCATTCAAGCATTCAAGCATTCCTTCAAGCAATTGATCATTTCAAGTCTCCATTCAAGGCTAAGTGTTGCATTCAAGACAAGGATTCAACCATTGAAGAGGAGATCACTTACAACATACTACTACAACATACAACATCTATACCTTCGCACATAAGGATACAAACATCCTTACAACAAGGTATTAGTACTTGTTTTACATTACAGACATTTACATTTACAGCATTGCTCATTTCTTGGTTAATTCCAAAACCGGGGTTTGACCTAAAGGCAAACCCCTAATCCCTAACCCCCCAATCGTCTTCGCTTTTCTGTGTGTAGGTTGTAGGTACGCGGCTGAAATTGAAGATCTGGAATCCTTGTGCAGAGACGAACAGATCCCCCTTCGTTTCGCGGATTTTTCGGAGGACCGTGGCGCTCGGGCGCCATCGTCCCGGCAACTTTCGCTCAACTTTGTAGGACAACACCGTATCGACATTTTACTGCTAATTCCAGGTCCGCAACTTCATACTATATTCCTATCTCAGTTTATAAGCGAATCTTTCTCACTTTCTATGCATTCCTAGCTTAATTCTTCTATGCACATTCTTTACAAAAGAGGGTAGCCTTGCTGTCATAACCCTTGAAACTCATTTAGCATCCAATCTTGCATTGCGTGGGATTGGATCTTGTGGGTTTTCAACCCCTCTTTTGAATGTAAAGTCTCTCCCCTAAGTGAAAACCATCAACCCTAGTGAATCTCCCTTCTCTCTCCTTGGAGTTGGAAGAGGGGAGAGCAACTAGGGTTCGATCGCGATTTTCCGCTTTACATCATTGTTCTAGCAGCATCCAAGATAGTTATGCTCTTTCTTTCCACAACTCCATTCTACTGAGGTATCCGGGGAGCGGAAAATTGTCTTCTTATACCATGCTTCTAACAAAAGTCATTAAACTCACCAGATGTGAATTCTCCACCATGATCTGACCTCAAACATTTAATCTTCAATCTTGTCTCAATTCCCACTTTAGCCTTAAAGGTTTTAAACTTTTCAAATGCTTCAGATTTCTCTTTTAGAAAAGTAATCCACATCATTTTAGAATAATCATCAATGATTAGCATGAAATATCTATCACCTTGAAAACTTTTAACTCTAGCAAGGCCACATAAATCAGTATGAAAAAGATCAAGAAAATCATTTATCATTTGATTTATCTTGTATACTCCTAAAAGAGGTTCTAACCTATTTACCCATTTAACATTCTTTACATACCGGATTATAGGGCTTCATAATCTTAGGTATATCCCTAACTGCCTTAGTTGACATGATCTTCACAATGCAATCAAAATTCACGTGACACAACCTTTTATGCCATAGCCAACTCTCATCAATCTATATAATCAAACATGTCTTCTCACCGGAGTTCAAATGAAATATATTACCTTTTGTCTATGTATCAGTTGCAATCTCTAAATAGATCTATTAATGATTTTTCATTTTCCATCCTTGAACTATAATTGAAATCCATTATCTACCAATTGTCCTACACAAAAGATTATGCTATAAACCTTCAACATAATAAACATTGTCAGTATTGTTCTTACCATCCAATGATATAGTTCCTTTTCCTTTGATCATACATGCTTTTTCATCTCCAAATCTAACTAGACCGCCATCAAATTCTTGCAAAGATAGAAACTTCCCTTTATCTCCAGTCATATGATGTTAACAACCGCTACCAATTACCCATTCATCCTTGTCTTCAATGCCTTCTCTTAAGGTACCTTCACTTCCAGTGCCGGATCATCTTCCTTGATAGCTGAGAACACCCATTCCTTCCCATTGTCGAAACCACTAGCAGAGTCCTCTGTTGGTTCATCATCAGAATCAGTAATGCCTTCCTCATTTGATATGTAACATGATTTATCTCTATTTTTCTTGTACTTGTACTTCTTATGATATCTAGGGTTAGGCTTAAATGATCTTCTAGCTCTTTCTTCAAATCTTGAATTCCTTTTAGGACATCTAGATGCAAAATGACCAATATTATTACATGCAAAACATTTAAAAGGTGCTTTTCCTTCATACTTACTTCCTGTTGGTCCTTTAGGTACTCTTCTAGAAAATAGTGCTTCAAGTTTCTCAAACTCATTATCTTCTCTCTTCATATCTTCTAATTCTTTTGCATACAAAACTTTCCAGTCTTGCTTATTGGTTGTAGATGTAGATGCATGAAAAGAATGTTTAGACTTCACAACTCCAAAAGGTCCAATTTCTTCAAGCTTCAAAGAAGATATTTTCCCAACCAAAGTATCTCTATAGATAGATGTATTATCCATTGTTCTCAACTCATTAATAATGATGAACTACTAAGGTCCTAACTGGTATTGAGAGGGGGGGTGAATCAATACACACAAAAACTTGTTCAGACATTTTGACAAATCAAAACACAGATAACCGGTTGTCTTCACCATTGTACTTTACCATATCAATACCGGTTAAATAGAAATACTTTAGGTAGCATTCAACAGATCTCAAATTAGGATGACTACTTCACTGATATAATCATGCATGAGTTGTGTCAATAATACCACAACCATTTAACACTGCATGCATATTTAACTTAATCAAAATCACACAATCATCACATGAAAAACTAACAACCCATAACACATATATTTTTTCACGTGGAAACCCAAATGGGAAAAACCATGGTGGGGATGAATACCCACAAGCTTGTTTGTGAACTCTTTTGAAGTCCACTCTGTTAGGAGCCTAGTCCAGTTAAAGACTTTACAATAAGGTCCTGTTAGGAACCGATCCTGTTAGGGATCACTTAGTTAAGGGATGGCTATATACCTTGTTAAAGGTTGAAACCCTATTAAAGGTTACCTCACTAGAGGATTTAAATAACTCAATGAACTTGAGCCACCTGGTTAGAGGATTTACAACCAAGCCTGTTAAAGCTACCCAGTCAAGGGATTTACCTTCTATTGAAATGATTGGAAGACAACATGTAAAACTCCAATCTGATAACAACACTCCTTGCTAAGGTAGATCCTTTTTAGTTCCTCTCTTCTGGAATCACACTCTACAGATTCCTCACTCTGGTTTGGCAAGTATCAAATCTCCAACATGTGGACACAAACACAACTTTTTCCAACAAAAATAATAAAAAAACTCATCGACCTTATAGACAACAATTAGGTTGGTAGCATAAACCCTAAACCGTAAAAATTTTAGGTTTACAATTACAAGCAGTCTAATCCTGACCATCAAATACATTATATAGAATAAAATGATCTAAAATATATCTCAAGTCATTTTTCATCGTCCACTCTTCACTGCATCTAGAAAATAGTAACCCATCACGCACTCTTCACACACCGCCAAGAAAAATGCACATTCTCGAGGTAGACATTCAATGCATTCGATCTTCACGTGCAAGATCCTTGAAGAAATACTTCACGTGCACATAGCTGACATGGCATCTAGATCCTTATCCCTGTTCTTAACTAACTCATCATAAAACATCATTGATTCCACTGAACAAGCCAAACTAGAAACCCTAGAGTTGAATAAAGACTACCACCCAATTGTCATACTTAGTGAACCCTGACACCAGTCCACTCCATCTCGGTGCATATTGGTTCACCTGCTTGAGCACTTATTGACATCAATGACAACATATAGTATCACCACTTCATCATATGCCAACACAGAGTTCCACCACAACATTGAATTCCCATAACAATCTCATTTACCCTTTCCATGAATGTAGTAATACTTTCACCTTCTTCCATATTCAGCTTTTTATATCTCACCTGATAACCATCAAGTTTAGCAATCTTCACTATAGGGTCACCTTCATTAAGACTCTCCAACTTATCCCATATAGCCTTTCTAGATGATTTGTCTATTAATCCCATTATTTTCTGATCAGAAAGTGCACACAAGAGGGCTTCTCTTACTCTACAATCATTCTAAAGCTCCTTATCCAGGTTTGCCAGAGGAGGATTGCTAGATCCAAGATTATAAGGTGTGACACCATTCTGTGTGATCTCCCAAATCTCCTTGCCAAGACATCTAATATGAGTCTCCATCTGAATCTTCCATACTGTGTAATTTGTTCCATCAAGCCTCATAATATCCCTCTTAAAGATAGCTTTAGAAGAACTGAATGAACTTGAACTATTAGTCGCCATAGGATCTTCCTCAAGAGGTTAAGCTTTCTACAGAGAGGACCACAACTCTGATACCAATTGTTAGACAGTTCAAATAAGTGGAAAATAACTGAGAGGGGTGGGGGGTGAATCAATTGTCATAGATTACTAGAAGTATTAGCAATTTAAAACTTTAATATCAAAACCCAAAATAGTAATACCAAAATAGCATTTAAACCAATTAAGCATAAACAATAATCACAAAATAAAAACCATCCACATGACACCAAGATTTATACTTGGAAAACCCGGTAAAGGGAAAAACCACAGTGGGAAGCCTACCCACAGTCAGATAATACTTTTGCATTAAATATGTGAATTACAATTGAGGGGCCTGTGTTGGTATTTTGGTACGGTTTTGTCATTGATGTCAACACCTACTGAAAACTAGCACTTTGGAGATCTAGCAACATTCACCGCCAAGCAACTATTGCACAATTATTGGTATATGGTTCACCAGCAGGATATAATGTTCACTGGTACCTAGAATGATATGGAAGACACTTGGTAATGTTGAAGACATCATGTGGATAATTTGTTTTGAAGAATTAATCATTGGTATATTCATATTTGCATATTTTCTTTTACCAGAAAATAGGTCCAGGGTTATTTAGGGTTACACCAATAGGTTTATCTTTTCCAGATCAGCATGGCACACTATGGAGATGATTTATTATTGTTGTAAATTCATTAAGCCTTCATGTTCAATCAGTTATTGCATCGGATATTATATGTAAAATGTTTTTATTGTAATACCTTGTAGAGCCGACCTACTAAAATTGGTCTTAGGTTATGGTATAAATGTAAGACCTTATTTGTAAGATCGAATGTGGAATGCGAAAAAGAATTGTGTGAAGGTATATGCGAGATTAAGAAGAGGTATACATGAAGACATCATTTGAAGGTGAAGCTAGGTTTTTGTAGAAGCATATCAACATTACACCAGTACTGAATCTAGCATATGAAGATGCTATTTTGTGCAATACATTCTTATTGGATTTAACCATCCAACTGTAGTTAGTGTGACTCCCATTTTGTGTTTGAGCAGTGAGCTCTAGGTTGTTGGCCCTTTTGCATGTGTAGACCCCATTTATGTACACTTACTGTCTGTAGTAGTATCATTTGATTGTGGGTAAGGTTTCCCACTGTGGTTTTTCCCCTTATAGGGTTTCCACATACAAATATTGGTGTTATGTGTTGTGGATGACTTTATGTTTATGTTTCATGCATTAATCCTTACCGGTATAGTAATTTACTGTTAACACTGTCTACCGATATACTTAACTTGTTTACCAGAATTAAGAATTAAGCTGGTTAAATGATTTTTGGTTTAAATTTATTAGACAACTGATTCACCCCCCCTCTCAGTTTTCTCCGGGACCTAACAATTGGTATCAGAGCTTAGTCTCTTTTGTAGAAGTTTAACCACTTGAGGAGATCCAATGTCTAAAAATTATTTCAGGAAGGATAGTCCTAAACTTAATGGAACCAACTATGGGATATGGAAGATCGGGATGGTGACACATCTGAATTGCATCAGTAAAGACATCTGGGAAGTTACAAAGAATGGTTATACTGCTGTTGTAGCTGGTCAGACTGCTCCAACTACCTTAGCTAAAGATGAAGAGAATGATTGCAAAACAAGAGAAGCACTTTTGAGCGCATTATCAGATCAACAAATCATGGGATTATTAGATAGGTCTACTACTAAAGCTATTTGGGATCATTTGGAAACACTAAATGAAGGAGATTCCATAGTTAAGATTACAAAACTTGAAAGCTTCCGAGTCAGGTATGAACATCTGAAAATGGAAGAAGATGAAAGGATTTCTGCTTTTATGGAAAGAGTAAATGAAATTGTTTTGGGTATTAAATGTTGTGGAGGAACTTTGAGTGAGGATAAAATTGTTTCAAAAATATTAAGAGGTTTGCCACCGACATATAAAATGAAGGTTACTGCTATAAATGAGTTGAGAACAATGCCTAATACATCAGTAACTAGGGATACATTGATTGGAAAACTTTCAGCCTTTGAAATTGAGGAATTTGGTCCTATTGCTACTATAAAGATAGATTTGGCCTTTAAAACATCAACATCATCTACTCCATCATTTGACAAATCATACTGGAAAGCCTTTTATGCAAAAGAACTTGAAGAAACCAGGAAGGAGAATGAAGAACTTGAAGCACTATTTGCAAGGAAAATGCCAAAAGGTCCAGTTGGAAGTAAGTATGAAGGTAAAGCACCCTTTAAATGTTTTAACTGCAATAAGATTGGTCATATGGCTTCAAGATGCCCTAATAGACATGCTAGACTAAGAGAAGAAGCAAGAAGAACTTACAAGCCTAATCTTGAATATCAGAGATACAAATTTAAGAAGAACAAAGACAAATCTTGTTACATTGCTGATGAAGGTGTGACTGATGATTCTGATGAGGATCCAATAGACAATGGATGGGTTTTTGTTGCTATAACAGAGGATCAACCAGCACCTACTGCTCAACTGGTAGAACAAGCCCTAGCAACTAAAGTTGAAGCAAAGGATGAATGGATCATTGACTCAAGATGCTCACATCATATGACAGGAGACAAAGGCAAATTCTTGAACTTTCAAGAATACAATGGAGGTTTAGTAAGATTTGGAGATGACAAAGCCTATTCAGTCAAAGGTAAGGGTTCAATATCTCTTGATGGTATGCATAACACTGACAATGTCTACTATGTTGAAGGATTAAAGCATAATCTTTTAAGTGTTGGTCAATTAGTTGAGAAGGGATTTCAGTTACAATTTAAAAATGGAAAATGCAAAATCATGAATAGAACTGGTTTGGAAATTGCAACTGATAATCAGACTAGAGTTAATATCTTTTATTTGAATAATAGTAAAAAGGCATGTTTGATTGCACATATAGATGAAAGTTGGTTATGACATAAGAGACTATGTCATGTAAACTTTGATTGCATGGTAAAAATCAGTACTTCTAAGGTAGTAAGAGATCTACCTAAAATTGTGAAACCTCATAATACAATTTGTAAGGAATGTCAATTTGGAAAATAAGTTAGAGCTAGTTTCAAAAGTATTCCAGAAAAATCCAATAATGCTCTTGATTTAATTCACACTGATTTATGTGGTCGAGCTAGAACAAAAAGCTTACAAGGTGATAGATATTTCATGCTAATTATTGATGATTATTCTAGAATGTGTTGGGTTACTTTTCTCAGAGAAAAATTAGAAGCACTTGGAAAGTTCAAACTATTCAAAGCAATGGTTGAAAATGAAACTAGTAAGAACATCAAATGTTTAAGATCAGATCAAGGAGGAGAATTCACATCTAAGGACTTTAATACATTCTGTGAAATGAATGGAATCAAAAGACATTTATCAGCACCTCGGACACCACAGTAGAATGGAGTTGTTGAAAGGAAAAACAGAACTATCTTGGATGCAGCAAGAAGTATGTTATCAGAAGAAAATCTACCACATGTGTATTGGAGAGAGGCAGTTAGCACTGCTGTCTATACATTCAACAAAGTTCACACCAAAGGTGAAACTGGTAAGACCCCTCATGAACTATGGTTTGGTAATACTCCTACTCTTAAGTATTTTAGAATTTTTGGAAGTAAGTGCTATATTAGAAGAGATGAGTATATTGGTAAATTTGATCCTATAAGTGATGAAGGAATATTTCCTGGTTATTCATCTAAGAGCAAGGGATATAGATGTTTTAACAAGAGATTGTAGAAAATTGTTGAGAGTACAAATGTAAAGATTGATGAACAATTCAGAGGAACTTCAAGGTATATAGACTCTGAACCGGCAACAAAAATTGTGACAAATGAACCTACACCAAATCCACCGGTACAAAATGAAGATCCAGTTACCCCGGTATCATCAGAGGATTCCACAGTAATTGAAGAACAACAACAAACTAAGACACCCTGGTATGTACGATTGAATCATTCTGAAGGTCAGATAATTGGAAACAAATTTAAAGGAGTTATGACAAGAGGAAGATTGGCAAATGAAGAGGTATGTCTTATTTCTCAAATTGAACCATCATCTATCAATGAGGCATGTGAAGATAAATTTTGGATTAAAGCTATGGAAGAAGAATTAGGACAAATTGAGAAAAATAATACTTGGACATTAGTTCCCCGGCCTAAAGATAAAAATGTAATTGGAACCAAATGGGTATTTAGAAACAAACTTAATGAAGATGGTAAGGTTGTCAAAAATAAAGCAAGACTAGTGTGTAAGGGATATTCTTAGAAAGAAGGAGTTGATTACAATGAAACCTTTGCATCGGTAGCCAAAATTGAGGCAGTCAGACTATTCTTGGCTTTTGCAGCTCACAAGGACTACAAAGTTTATCAAATGGATATTAAACGTGCATTTTTTAATAGAGATCTTGAAGAAGAAGTATATATTGAACAACCTGATGGATTTTCTTTAACAGATGACAATGATATGGTTTGCAGGTTAAGAAAAGCTCTGTATGGATTAAAACAAGCCCCAAGAGCTTGGTATGCAAGGTTGGATAGATAAGTATCTTTTAAAGATTGGTTTTACCAAAGGAAATGCAGATAGCAATTTATATTACAAAATAACTAATGATGACATCTTGATTATTGAAGTATTTGTTGATGATATAATCTTTGGAGGAGAAGATGGATTATGTAAAGAATTTTCTATTAAAATGCAGTAAGAATTTGAAATGTCTATGATTGGAGAAATAAAATTCTTTTTAGGATTGCAGATTTCATAGACTGATAAAGGTATATTTTTGAGTCAATCCAAGTACTTGAAAGAATTACTAAGGAAATTTGGGATGGATAACTCTAAACCGGTAAGCACACCTATGACTACAAATGACAAATTATCTCAAAGGGATGAATCTACACCTATTAATCCAACTAGATACAAATCTATGATAGGAGGTTTACTGTATTTGACACAAACTAGGCCTGATATTATGAATGCAGTATGTATTGTTTCTAGATTTCAAAGTAATCCTAGGGAAAATCATGAGTCAGCTATAAAAAGGATTTTCCGGTACTTACAAGGCACAACAAATCTTGGATTATGGTATCCTAGAGATGAAAATTTTGATCTATGTGCATACACAGATGCAAATTGGGCAGGAGATGTGGATCATAGAAAAAGCACCACTAGAGGAGCATTCTTTCTTGGAAAAAGATTAGTTTCTTGGTTGAGTAAGAAACAGAGTTGTACATCTTTATCAACAACAGAATCAGAATATGTTGCAACAACAACTAACTGTACACAAGTACTGTGGCTTAAACAAATGTTGAAAGACATAAAGGCAAAATGCAAGGAACCCATTACTATATATTGTGATAACACTGCAGCAATTGATATATCCAAGAATTTGGTATTACATTCTAAAACAAAACATGTTTCTATCAAACTTAATTTTCTATGGGAAAAAGTTGAAGAAAAGGAGATAAAATGGTTTATGTGAATACTAAAGAACAGCTTGCAGATATTTTCACAAAACCTTTGCCTAAGGAGACTTTTGAATATCTCAGAGATCAACTTGGAGTCATACCACCACCGGTAGAGACTTAGACAGTTGATGATTATCATCAACCGGCAAAATAGAAAGACAAATCTTTTACTCCGGTCTTTTGATGAGGAAGCTACTTCTTAGGGGGAGTAGTTGGTATTTTGTATGAACTTGATTTTTGTAACTTTGGCATTTGATGTCAAAGGGGGAGAGTTATCTATGGAAAAACACATTATCTTTTGAGGAGAGATTGGTACTAAAGATTAATCTTTGGATAAACACATGTTGCTCCTAGGGGGAGAAATTGTTGTTTAAAGAAGATTGTTGGTTTTCTGTATTTGGCATTTCTATTTTGGCACTTTGATGGTTTTTCCATCTTGTGTTGCCATCAATGCCAAAGGGAGAGATTGTTGGTATTTTGGTATGGTTTTGTCATTGATGTCAACACCTACTGAAAACTAGCACTTTGGAGATCCAACAACATTCACCGGCAAGCAAGTAACTATTGCACAATTACTGGTATATGGTTCACCAGCAGGATATAATGTTCACCGGTACCTGGAATGATATGGAAGACACTTGGTAATGTCGAAGACATCATGTGGATACTTTGTTTTGAAGAATTAATCATTGGTATATTCATATTTACATATTTGTTTTTACTGGCAAATAGGTCCAGGGTTATCTAGGGTTACACCGGCAGGTTTATCTTTTCCAGATCATCATGGCACGCTATGGAGATGATTTATTATTGTTGTAAATGCATTAAGTTGACATGTTCAATCAGTTATTGCATCGGATATTATATGTAAAATGTTTTTATTGTAATATCTTGTAGAGCCAACCTACTAAAATTGGTCTTAGGTTATGGTATAAATGTAAGACCTTATTTGTAAGATCGAATGTGGAATGTGAAAAAGAATTGTGTGAAGGTATATGCGAGATTAAGCAAAGATATACATGAAGACATCATTTGAAGGTGAAGTTAGGTTTTTATAGAAGCATATCAGCATTACATCGGTACTGAATCCAGCATATGAAGATGCTATTTTGTGCAGTACATTCTTATTAGATTTAACCAACCAACTATAGTCAGTGTGACTCCCATTTTGTGTTTGAGTAGTGAGCTCTAGGCTATTGGCCTTTCTGCATGTGCAGACCCCATTTATGTACACTTACTATCTGCAGTAGTATCATTTGATTGTGGGTAAGGTTTCCCACCATGGTTTTTCCCCTTATAGGGTTTCTACATACAAATATTGGTGTTATGTGTTGTGGATGACTTTATGTTTATGTTTCATGCATTAATCCTTACTAGTATAGTAATTGATTGTTAACACTGTCTATCGGCATACTTAACTAGTTTACCGGTATTAAGCATTAAGCTGGTTAAATGATTTTTGGTTTAAATTTATTAGACAAATGACTCACCCCCCTCTCAATTGTCTTTGGGACCTAACAGCTTGCACTTGCAGAAAGGTCAACAACTTAGAGTGCACTACTCATCACAAAAGGAGCCTCACTAACTACATAGAAATTCAGACTACAATCCGAAGAAGTGTTGACCTGCAAAAGATAGCGTCTCCTATTCCTGAGTATAGTTCCAGTTAAGCTCAATACCAAAGGAATGAATCCTCTTACATAAACCCAATTCAATCTCCAATGATCGACCAAATCCTCTACCTAAATGATATTACATTATTTGCATATTACCTTCATTGACCATGACCTCTAACATAACCATGATGATCTACAATGAGATCTTACATCTATATATACAAACCCTCGACCATAAACAATTAGGTTGGCCACCAAATAATAAACCAATTACATAATTACAAACCATGTTGGCCTTAGACTGAACAAATAATATCCAACACATTAGACATCCCAGAAACACATTGAGAGATCCAACCCACACGTTACGTTAAAGTCGGTCCATAACCTAAATCAACTAGGACCCAATATAGGTCCACATGATACAATAATGATCTCCATCCACCAAGTCTCAAACATGATCACCAACAACATCCTGAAACTCCATCAGAAGCTACATCGACACCACTTATGAAATTCATCAAAGATCTTCATCAAAAGCTTTGCCAGTAAAACCCTCGTCAGAACCAAAAACTAAGCTTCTAAGCAAGAAGGATAGGATCCGATCACCAGACCAAACCAACTGACTGAATATGAGTATGAGTTTCATGACAAGCCAATTCAATCACTAAACTATACTGAAGCCTACTGGATCATGTCAGATCCAAAACAACTAGAATCCACTCAACCTACTGAGACTAGAAGGGTGTCAGTAAAGCATCCAAACAACTAGTGTTGGAATCAATGACAAAACATCAATGCAACACATAATCAATTCCACCAAATGGTCAATAGTATTTTGGTTGCTCAACTTGATACTACACTAAAGCTTCAAAGTTTCCAATTTGATATGTCTGAGGAGCCTCCTCATGCAGATCAAGACAGGGAGATGGTATACTTGTCACCATCATGTGAGTTTGAGATCTTTTCCTTTGGTCTCAACTCATACTTAGAGTGGGGAAGTAGTGATGGTGGTTCCCCTCCCCTTGTTGAGTGTGCTTTAGAGACCTATCTTATGTGGATTCCTAGTAGCAGCAAGGTAAATGGTGAGTTTTCTTGTCACCACATCAGCATCATGTGTGCTTTGTTGTATACATGCATGATGCTTCATTTGTTGCAGTTGGCTAGTGACTGTAACCATGAACTGAGGGAGATTATCTCCTTCAAAAGGATCATTTTTTACAAAGGCAGAAGCTTTTGTTTGCCTCTTATTGTAACAATGTAAATATTAGTTTGTTTTCTCCATGCTTTCCAAGAAGTGCACGCGCATAGTTCATCTCTTCTAGAATGGCCAAATTTTGATTTTGATGTAATCCAGGTTGCAGAGGAAGAGATTATCTTTTTGTTTCAATCCTTGACTCTATGCCTAATGGATATCTAAGACTTTTGGTCTTTCCCTAAGCAAGTTAGGGCCCCCTCTTAGTCGCTAGAAATATTGGCAATTTTTAAGCCAAACCCTTGCAAAGATCATTTAAGAGATTTTAATGTCAATAATACGTCATGTTAGTCAGTGTGGCTAACATGTTGTGTTATCATACTCATTAGAGTTAGCTAGTCTTTTATTTTTCAGAGTGCACATAACATGAAGGTTATGTGGGTGTCAATATAATGAAGGTTATGTGGGTGCCAATAAAATGATATGTTATCGACCCATACCTTGCAATAACACCAACATCCCATGTGAAAAAAAACATCGTGTTATTCACCATATTGTATCGACATCTCGTGTTATTGATCATCACGTGTTATTGACTCCATCAAGCTATTTACTGCAGTGTGTTATTCGACTAGTAGTAAGTTCTTTTTATTATCCCGTAGGGTGAACAAAGTGATCGTAAGTGTCATACGAGATAAGAGAGAAGAAAATATAGTTCTCCCCTTCCTTACCCCACACCAAGATCAAGGTAAAATGCAATATCATGTGGGATAAGAACGATAAGCATTTTTCTTATCTCGCAAGGCATAGAAAGGAAAATGAGGGGTCGTGCAAGATAAGGAATAGCAAAGTAGGTGTTCTTTTGCTATCCCGCAGGGGAGAACTTCAATAGACAGGGGTCATGCGGGATAAGAAATGTAAGGCAATTTTCTTATCCCACAAGGCAAGGTGATCAAATAAAAAGGTCACGTGGGGTAAGCAGTTCCAAAGGCAAAATATGCGGTCCCCCTTATCCCGCACTAAAAACAATACAAGACAAGAGCCATGCTGGATAAGAGGGTCAAAGGGCAGATGGATTTCTTCCTTATCCCACACCAAAGAAAGGCACAAGAGATGGTCAGTGCAGGGTAAAAAAAAATAGTAGGCAGGACTTTCCCTGTTATCCCGCAGGGGAAAGTGGAGGTCCAGATGGTTAGTGCGGGATAGGAGGGTCAAAGGATGGATGATGGCTGTGATGACTCAATGGCCATATTAGCGGTGGTGGATGACTTTGTGGGCCCGATGGGCCCAATTTTCATATATAGGCCTTTTCACCAAGACACCTCTTGGCAACAAAGGGCAATTTTTGTTTGGCCAAAAGGCCATGTTACTTTGAAATATTGGGGTGGGGCTAGTTGCCTCATGGTGCAGTCACGATTGTCCATGATCACTTGAAGCCTGATATGATGGCTACAACTTTTTCTTTCATTGGACCCCCTAGCACTCTCATGGAAAGATCTCTCTTGTCCATTTGCATGCAAGATCTCCAAATCAATGGTGGACATTTGAACTTGCAGGGTTGTTGGATTTTGAATGCTCTGCATGTGGGCAGTTGTTGACCTGATGGTCGAGATTTTGTTCTGCGTGGTTGGTGCCTGATATTTGATCTAGTCTCCTTCCAACCATTGGGGATCACCTTTTTTACTCCAAATTGGACCTAGCAGGCCAATTTTTGACGCCACTATGCCCTCTTCAATGCAGAATAAAAGAGTTTTTGTCCCTGCAAGTGTTCTTGGCCATTCTTGTTCACACGGATTTCTTCATCGATGGATTTTTTTTTCTCTTTATGAGATAGAGGAGATCTTGTAGAAGGATCCAGCATGTCATCAGATCTCAGATCTGATCTCCTCCTCTTCTACAGATATTTTGTAACCTAACTGTAGGAAGGTTAGGGTTTCCTTCAGTAGTTCAATTCTAATTTATGCCTCAACTATAAAGTCAAATTTTGTATATTTTCCAAAGGATCTTCTCCTTTTTTTCTCTTACAGTAGTCTATGACTCGTACAAATATAAAAAATTACCTTGCCTTTGCATTAATAAAATTTGCTTGCCTTACCTAGTTTCAGTTTATGCAAATGTGTTTATTTTTCTTACCTCTTTGTGTGAATGCATCTTTTTCTTGTTTTCTCAGCATCTATGATAGTGGTGTCTCCCCTTAGAGTGGCATCTAAGAACATTGTTCACTCCTCTGCCATTGTTAAGAATTGCAACCTTGACTTAGTCTTAGAAGGCTAGATTTAGATAGGAATTAGTGTATCTTTTGGGCAATTTTATTGATGTTTTGTGTAGTTATAGGTGGGGGTATATCAATTTTTGGTCTAGGTGCAAACCTTTTTTCCCTTCTTTCATTCAACCCTTCTCTCTCTCTCTATATCCCTTTTCTCTGTCAGAATAGTAGATTAGTTTTACCAGTGTTGGGGTGGTCCACCACCTTTCATTTTGGATTGAAGAGGAAGTCGACCTTCTCTAGAGATTCAACCTCACATTTAGCAAGGTCCCATACTTGAGAGGTTGATTCAATGTTTCACAAGGTTGATGATCAAGGTTTCTTGGGTCATCAAGTGTGCACAATTTTGTGACAACAAGAATACCTTGGAGAAAAAGGATGATATTTTAGTAAATGAAGTTGAAATGACTAAGAATTATTTTGATAATAGATTACCTTCTATTAATTTCAATATCCTTCCTCCTAGAGATGAAGCATTAATTACATATGATAGTCTCTTTCCTAGATACCTTAGAGAAATAAGATGATACTATTTCCCATAATTGTAATTCTCTCTCACCCAAAAATGAAGAGCCTAACAAAGATCAAATCAATAAAATTTATATTGCTGAGAAATTTAAAAATTTATTCCTGATTATCATGCAGTGCCCTACACATATAACAATGAGGTGTTTTCTTTAGACCATACCATATAAATTGAAGTGCAGTATTCTTTCTTAGTTCCTACAATCCTCTCTCCAATTCAAAAAATGCACCCTCTCCTACTAAATTAGTTCTTAAATTAGAACTCTTATAGGATGATTGGGGTTCCTTAGATTTCACACCTTCTTTTTCTAGAAAATCTAAGATGCTGGAATTTGATATTCAAAATGTTTCTCCTAAATCATGTCTAGAAATTGATTAGGCCTTTTTAAAATTCAATCCAATTCCACCTAAGAGAAAAGCCCCTCTGGATCCTACACATGGATTTAATGGACAAGTTTTAGGATGTGTGCAACAAAGTTGTGAAAGTCATGATAAATCACACTTTTCTAGTGAAAAGCTAGGTCACCAACCTCTTCCTTTGTCAACATCTCCTTCTACATTGTCTAGTGAACTCACACCTTCTCATTCCAATTTTGTGTTACAATAGGGAAAAAAATTGTCTAACCTTCTCCATACCAATTTAATCTCTCTCCTTTTCCCTAAAAGAAGAAGGAAACATAAACAACCTCTTGAAAATTATTCTTTTTGCAAGTATCATGAAATTCATGGCCATTCTACTAATGAGTGACAAGATTTGGAAATAAAAATACAACATTATATTGATTCGGGTGTTATTAAAATAACATCTAACGATGAATGGTATATTTCTCATGATCATTTCAAATAACATTCAAGTTCCTATTATGTTGCTCCTCACTATGTGACATTATTAGCCTACCTATTAGGGGATCATTGTCATTCATGGTGATACAATTTGAAGTGCAATCATATTTAGTGAGAAACATAATAGTCTATTTATTCTTGTCTCTATGCTTGGGGGCAAGAATATTATCTTCTCTTCCTAAGGTTTCACTATTTTTACTATGGTTTGCATTATTTATAACTTGATGTCCTTTCTTGCATTGAGTTATCCTTCATGCAAGAACATGTTTTTTCGTTGGTTAGGACCTATTCCTTGATTGAAACGGTATATCTTTTATGAATGATCTCTCTTTAGAGAATTTTTGTGATCCTTCTTTTATCTCTCTCTTGCTCTTTGAAGATTACCTCTTCTTTTGTGTTGCATTTTTCATAAAGTGATGTCCTATCTTGCATAGAATTATCCTTCATGTGAGTACATGTGTGTCCCTTGTTAGGTCCTATTCTTTGTTTGAATGGTACATCTCTTATGAATAATCTCTCTTTAGAAGTTATGTAATTCTTCTCGTTGTCCTTACACTTGGGAGGCAATGATTTATTTCTCTCTCTCTCTCTCTCTCTCTCTCTCTCTCTCTCTCTCTCCTTTCTAAGGATCCACTTTTACTTTTTTGAATAGTGTTTTCTTATGATTTGATTTCATTCCTTGTGTGAAGCTATTGTTTTCTCAAGGATTATATCTTATACAAGAGGTGTAAGTCCTTAGCTACAACCTCTTCTTCACTTGGCAATGTACACTTATCATAAACTTATTCCTCACATTGGATCAAAAGTATGTCATCCTTCATCGAGAATCCCTTTCACCTAACAATAGGAGGAAGGTATGCATTCTTTTTCTCCTTCCCTTCTTTTGGTAGAAGATGTTATGTTTGTTGAAGATAGATCCTCTTGGAGGTAGATGTCTTTTGAGCAAAGATCTCTTCTCCTCCAAGGATCTCCTTTACACTTGTTGCAAGATATCTATTTTTCAACTATCTTATCATTTCTTAAAGAGTATTCCCTCCCTAGCTTGGATTTATGACATTTTTGCCTAAAGGATATCTCCTTGGTGTTGAAGGTAAGGTATCCTTGTTTCTAGCTTCTTGAAGACATCAACATAGGGCTATGTTGACATCTTAAGGAGGGGGCACCCATTGTTGGCAATATGTTGGATTTGGTTAAGTGTTGTCATTGATGTCAACACTATCCTAGTTGGAAACTATCCCAGTTAGTCTTTTTGATGATTGTGGTTTTGGTTGTGATTTTGATATGGTATGATCAGATCTCTAGAATTGGTTTTAAATGTTTATTCTAATAGTTATATGCTTGCTATATTCTGGTGGTTTCATAATTTGGTTATCACTTTTGGTATTTACCTTTACCAGCTCATTCTGGGCTTTCCTAGATAGCTTTTGTCTTTACCGACTTCAAGCATTCCCAGTTAGCTTTACTGGTATGTTGTTTTGGTGACTTGGTCAGTGGATTTTGGGTCTGGCTTATGGAATCAGTTTCTATCATTTTGTTGGTACTTCTTTATCATATCTCAAGTGTTTGATGAATTTGCATTGGATGGCGTGCTATTATGGTGGTCCTATTTGGATTTGGTTAAAATTTCACTAAGGGTTTCTATCAGCAAGTGAAGCATGTTGGATTTTGGTCTTAGCAGAATCCTTAACAGATAGAATTATTTGGTTACTTGCTTTACGTCCATGCTATGTAATGTAAATCATAATATAGGTCTAGTGGTATCATGTGATGTAATTTTTGTAATTATGGGTTTATGGGTTTAGGGTTTAGCCGACCTTGTCAATAAGGTTGATGAACTATATTTATAAGCGACTTATTCATGTAATTTGGTGTGCAATGATTATGGTTGGTTAAGTCTGCATTATCACATAAAGGATTATGTGTGAATATATTCATATCAATTCAGGGAAGGTTGGAAAGGTTTTGTATTGCAAAGAAGACATTAGTGCTTAACTGGAACTGTATCAGACATCAGTAGATACTACTTTGATAGTCCATTTCTTTTTGGATTGTAGTTTGATGTTTATGTAATTTAGTGAGACTTCCCTTTGTGATGAGCAGTGCGCTCTAGGTCGTTGGCCTTTTTGCAAGTGCAGACCCCATTGTAATTATTCATAATACTACTGCAAAGTATTCATCTAATTGTGGGTAGGGTTTCCCACTATGGTTTTTTCCTTTTCGAGTTTTTCACATTAAAATATTGGTGTTATGTGTGTTATACTCTCATAATATAACTTTCATGTGTGTTGTGCTCTAGTATAAGGTTTTTAATTGAATTAATTGTTGTACTTGTGAGTAAACTGATTCACCCCCCCTCTCAATTTACTATTGGTATCAGTGCATTCTAACAATTGGTATTAGAGCGAGGTCCTCTTTGTAGAAGCTTAACCACTTGAGGAGATCTGATGGCAACTGCATCTAGTTCTACATTCAACCCTTACCAGAAGGAGAGTCCAATATTTGATTGTACAAATTACAAAATATGGAAGGAGAAAATGAAGATTCATCTCAGATGTCTTAGAGCTGAAGTTTGGGAGATAGTGGAGAAAGGGTATATACCTCATGATCTTAATTCTGGAACACCAACACTTGCTGATGAATAGAAGAGAGCTAAAAATGATGTCAAAGCAAAAGAAGCATTTTTAAGCGCCCTATCTGATGAAAAGATATTGAATTTCATAGAGTTGGAGAATGCTAAGTAGATATAGACAAAGCTTGAAACTCTTTATGAAGGTGATCAGACTGTGGAAATTACAAAACTTGAAGGTTTCCGAGTAAGATGTGAAACTTTAAATATGGAAGAAGATGAGAAGATAAGTACTTTCATGGATAGAGTCAATGAGATTGTCATGCGTATCAAATGTTGTTGCGGGTCAATCAGTGAAAATGAAATAGTGTCAAAAGTTCTAAGAGTTCTACCTCTGGCTTACCAAATGAAGGCTACTACTATCAGTGAACTCCAGACAATGTTAAGTACCCATATGACCAATGATACACAACTTGGGAAATTGATTACTAGTGCAGGAGGACCTAGCCTCATTTTCACCACAGGTTTGATAGCAAGTTTGGTTTTTTATTAGTTTTAAGTTGGAAAGTTTTATAAGATATTTTTGAAGTTGTTCTAGGTTGTTTGGATGAGTTTTGAACTCATTGTGTGGTCTTGGTTTCTTGTTTTCTGCTTTTTGCTCAAAATTGCCAGTTTGGAGTTGCCTGGCAAAATGTTGGGAAAAGTGAGTTTTTAATGTGTTTTTGTTTTGAGAAGTGTTTAGGCATGTTTTGTGCTTGTTTTTTAGGTGTGATTAGTGTTCTAAGATGATTTGTGGTTTTTGAGATCAACCTTGCATCATCTAGGCTTCAATAGTTGTCATTTTAGACATGAAAATGTCAAATTTGTGTACTCTTGGACATGTACCTAACCATACAAGAGGATAAATGACTTGGAGAGGTATTTATTCTCCTATTTGAACCATTGTAAGGGTTGATCATTCAGATATATCAAGCATTTTGCAAGTTTGCTCTACTTTTTACCTTGTTTTCCCTATGTTTTGACTCCATGTGAGCAGCAGTCCATACACCTGTTGTACGTGACTATACTCTTTTTTCATTTTCTAGTACTCTTATGTTTCATAAAGCTTTTCCCTTTGGTGGCATTGAATTTCATTAAGTTTTGAGTTTTTTGCAAAATTATCTAGTTTTGACAGTTTCATTGCCTTGTCTAGGAAAATTGGCAAGGATGCTTGACCAACTTGGCTTCTTGAAGCCCTAAATGTTCATGGATTCTCAAGAACCAGTTTGTCAACTTGTAAGATATGTATATACTTGTTTTTCTTTCCAAAATGTAGGTGTAAGAAGTTTTGTGGCCATGGAGCCCTAGGCAAGTGTGCCATTTGGCTAGGGTCATTGAGTGAGTAAGGTGTTAGATTACCAAGCCAGAGAAACTATGGAGTTGAAGCCCTTGAGAAACCAAGAAGTGTTTGACATAGGGAGTTGGACTATAGAGGATTTATAGGTTGTCTATAAACCTTTTGCACTCTGATTTAAGTAACAAAACCTTGAAACTAGCAAGGACCTATTACTTAGTGAACATACAAGCCACTTGGGCCACCTTCTTGCATTATCTCCCTATCATAGTGGTATCAAAGCTCAGTTACACTTGGGAAGAAGTAGAAATTTGGCAACCATGGTGACAAATGCAGAGCTAGCAAAGAAAATGGAAGACCACAAAGAAGAAAATAGGTTACTCAGAGTGAAGCTAGACCTCCTAGAGCAGAAGTTGGGTGAAGTAGAAGTGAATGCAGATGAAGTCAGCAATAAGATAGAAGGAATAGAAGACAGGGGTAAACTATTAGCTATAGAGGATGAAATCCCTCTACCAGACCTTGTGATAGAGAATGAACCCTTTTTGAAAGCCTTGAAGGCTATGAGTGGGAGAACACTAGAAGGAGTCACACTATTCAATGGTAAAATGGACCCAGAAGTGGTCATGGAGTGGATTGAGGGGCTTGAGAACCATTTTGAATGTGATGGTGTGACAGAGGCCCAAAAAGTGAAGGTGGCTAAATCCAAGTTGAGAGGAGCTGCCTTAACATGGTGGAAGTTCATTCAGGATGAATGTGAGAAAGAGGGAAAAAAGCCCATAGCAACTTGGAAGGGAATGTTGTCCAAGATCAAAGAGACTTACATTCCAGAGGATTATGAAATACAACTCCATAGGAAAAGGCAAAACCTTAGCCAAAAGGAGTTAGATGTCAGTAGTTACACCAACGAGTTCCAGAAGCTATGCCTTAGGTCAAAGATCCAAGAGGATGAAAATGTCAAGGTTGCTAGGTATCTCAATGGTTTGAGATGGAACATACAGGAAGAGTTAAGCTTGTTGTGTCCTACAACAGTTTAAAAGTTCTACCAACTTGCACTCAAGGTAGAGGAAAGAAGTAGGAAGAAGAAAGAGTAGCATAAAAGAGGTAGAGGAAGAGGCAGAGATGGTAGAAGCCATCGAGGTAGTTTTGGGGGAAGACACCTAGATCAAAGGTCCTAGGGAGAATCTAAGCTTATATAGAAAAGCGGGGATTCTCAGAGCAAGCCCAATTATAGGGGTAGGGGATCAAGCAACCCAGGAAGGGGTAGATCTAGTGGCCCAGGTAGAGGGTCTTACTTCTCTAAAATGAATGCTATAACTGTTAGAAATTGGGTCATCCTGCTTATAGGTGTCCAGAAAAGCCTAGTTCTTCCCATGGAGGTGAAAAGAGAGTGAACTATGTTCAGGAGGAAGGAAGTAGTACAAGAACTCCAGCAATGCACCTAGCACCTGAAGATGGTGAGAGTCTAATGATGAGGAGGGCATTGATGCAAGAACCTCACAAGTGTGAAGTGTCTCAGAGAAGAGCATTGTTCAGGATAAAGTGCAAAATCTTGGGCAAGGTATGTAAGGTGGTTATAGATTTGGGTTCCACAAATAACTTTATCTTAGAGGAGGCAGTTAGCAAATTGAACCTACCTAGAATGAGGCACAGTGAACCCTACAAGGTAAACTAGTTAAACAAGGTGCAACATGTCCTAGTTAATGAACAAGCATGGGTAGACTTCAACATAGGTGAATACAAGGATAGGATACTATGTGACATCCTTCCTATGGATGCTTGCCATCTACTATTGGGTAGACCTTGGCAATTTGATAGAAGGGCACACCATGATGGTGAAAAAAACACATATTCCTTTCAAAAGAATGGTATTGTCTACAAAATTCAGTCCCTTAGTGAAGAGACAGAGAACAACAAACCACAAGCACCTAAAGTGTTGTTAGTCAATGAAAAAGAGTTCATCCAAACCATTTAAGAGGGAGATGGGATTGGTTATGCACTTGTAGTGAAACCTAAGGAGGAGAACAAAGATAAACAAGTTGAGATCCCATAAGAAGTGCAGAAAATTCTTGATAACTTTAAGGACATCATCAGTGATGGACAACCAACAACATTACCTCCTCCTAGAGCCATTAGTCATCAGATTGAATTTATACCAGAAGCTTCTTTTCCAAACAAAGCAACTTATAAGATGACTCCTGAATAGAACAAAGAGGTAGCTAGGCAAATTCAAGAGTTGTTGGATCAAGGATTAATAAGAAAGAGTATAAGTCCTTGTGTCATACCCACTGTGTTAGCGCCTAAGAAAGGGGGCACATGGAGACTATGCACAGACTCCAGAGCCATCAACAAAATCACAATAAGGTACAGATTACCTATTCCTAGGATAGAAGATTTGATGGATTGTTTAGGGGGTGCGAGGTATTTCTCCAAAATAGACTTAAAAAGTGGTTACCATTAGATAAGAATAAAAGAGGGTGATGAGTGGAAAACTGCTTACAAAACAAATGAGGGTCTTTATGAATGGTTGGTTATGCCTTTTGGACTCTCTAATGCTCCCAGTACCTTTATGTGGTTAATGAATGAAGTATTGTAGGACTTTCTTGGTAAGTTTGTGGTAGTCTACTTAGATGACATTCTCATTTTTAGTAAGACTAAATTAAGAGGAGCATTTGAAACACTTAGCTATTGTTTTGGAAAGATTATCTGATGAGCAGTTAACCATAAATCTTGAGAAATGTGATTTTATGAAACAAGAGCTAGTCTATCTTGGTTTTGTTGTGTCTAGTGGAGATCTTAAGATGGATCAATCAAAAGTTGTAGCCATAACAAGTTGGCCAACCCCACAATCAGCCAGTGCAGTTAGAAGTTTTCATGGTCTAGCACATTTAAAAAAAAAGTTTATCAGAGGGTTCAGTGAAATTTGTGCACCCATGTTAGATACAATAAAGGGTGGTCATAAGGTTAATTTTAAATGGACAAAAGTAGCCAATAAGGGGTTTGAGTTACTCAAAACTAGAGTTGCTACACAGCCAGTGTTGATCCTTCCTAGTTTTGATAAACTCTTTACTATAGAATGTGATGCCAGTCATCTTGCAGTAGGTGCAGTCTTGAGTCAAGATAATAGACCAGTTGCTTTCTTTAGTGAAAAATTGAATGATGCAAAGAAAAAGTACTCATCTTATGATTTAGAGTTATATGCATTGGTGCAGGCACTCAGGAAGTGGAGGCATTACTTGCTTCCTAAAGAGTTTGTTGTGTATACAGACAACCAGGCAGTCAGTTTCTTGAATTCTCAAGATAAAATCAACCATAGGCATGTGAAATGGGTAGAATACCTACAAGCATACACCTTTACTCTTAAGCACAAGAAATTCCAATGTAACAAAGTAGTTGATGCTTTGAGTAGGAGATTGTTGACTATTCAGGAGATCCAAGTTAAGAGTATTGGTATTGATTGCTTTCAAGGTTTGTATCCTAATGATGATGATTTTGCTATTGCTTATAAGGTTTGTCTTACTTTTGAGAATCATTTCCATTGTGAGTATGCTGACTATACATTGTATAATGGTTTGTTATTCAGGGGAGGACAATTGTGTGTTCCTAAAGGTTCCATGTGAGAAAACCGTATCCAAGAGAAACAAAATGGGTGTTTGAGTGGCCATTTTGGTCTCAATAAGACCTTAGAGTTGGTTCAACACTTCTATTACTGGCCTAAGATGTAGAGAGATGTCAGAAGGTATGTTGAGTAGTGTATGATATGTCAGAAGGCCAAAGGTAATAGCACTAATGCTGGTTTATATCAGCCACTTCCCATTCCTTCTAGGCCATGGGAGTGCATCAGCATGGATTTTGTTGTAGGTTTACTAAAGACAAAAGCAAGGTATGACAATATCTTTGTGGTTGTTGAAAGATTTAGCAAAATGGCTCACTTTATACCTTGCAAAACTACTAATGATGCTAGTCATATTGATTTCCTTTTCCTTAAAGAAGTTGTTAGAATACATGGTTTGTCATCTAGCATTGTGTCAGATAGAGATGTTAAGTTTTTGGGTCACTTTTGGAAGACTTTGTGGAAGAAATTGGGTACTAACTTGTCTTTTGGCTCAGCTTACCATCCATAGATAGATGGCCAAATAGAAGTGGTGAATAGAACATTGGGCAATCTACTCATATGTCTCACCAAGGAGTATGGACAAAGTTGGGATCAGCTCATTCCATAGGCAGAATTTGCCTATAATGACAGTGTAAACAGATCAACTGGTAAGGGTCCATTTCAGATTGTTTATGGTATGCATCCAAAAGGTTTTTTTGAGTTACATGATGTGACTAACTTGCAACATGTTAGTGGGACAGCAGAGGATATGGCACAATCTCTGAAAGAGATCCATGAACAGGTTAAGCAGTCTTTGTAGGACACCACTGCAAGAGTCAATGCAAGGGTGGATGCTTCAAAGAGGGATGTACAATTCTTTGTTGGAGATTTTGTGATGGTGCATCTCAACAAGTCTAGATTGCAAAAGGGAGTTCCTACCAAGTTACAGATGAGAAGAATAGGGCCTTGCAGGATTTTGGCTAAGTATGGTCCTAATGCTTATAAGATTGATTTACCTGATGATGTTTCCTTGTCTCCTATCTTTAATGTTGTAGATTTGGTACCTTTCAAGGGGCAGCCTCCAAAAGAGACTCAGAGAGCTTCAGGCATTTCACATTCCCTTTTTGATCTATCTCTCCCCTCTTCTTCTTCTCCCATTCCTAAACAGGTACTTGATTCTAGAATCATCAAGAAGACTAGAAAGCATGACTACTTTGAACATTTGATCAAGTGGAAAGATCAACCAGCCTCTGAAGCCACTTGGATACCTAAAAGTGACTTCCACAAGGCTGGTATTCCTCTCTATTTTCTGCCCAAAGGAGTCACATGACTTCTTTGTCATCGGGGGAGTATGGTGCAGGAGCACCTAGCCTCATTTTCACCACAGGTTTGATAGAAAGTTTGGTTTTTATTAGTTTTAATTTGGAAAGTTGTCTAAGATGTTTTTGAAGTTGTTCTAGGTTGTTTGGATGAGTTTTGAACTCATTGTGTGGTCTTGGTTTCCTGTTTTCATCTTTTTGCTCAAAATTGCCAGTTTGGAGTTGCCTAGCAAAATGTTGGGAAAAGTGAGTTTTTAATGTGTTTTTGTTTTGAAAAGTGTTTAGGCATGTTTTGTGCTTGGTTTTTAGGTGTGAGTAGTGTTCTAAGATGATTGGTGGTTTTTGAGATCAACCTTGCATCATCTAGGCTTCAATAGTTGTCATTTTAGACATGAAAATGTCAAATTTGTGTACTCTTGGACATGTACCTATCCATACAAGAGGATAGCTGACTTGGAGAGGTATTTATTCTCCTGTTTGAATGATTGTAAGGGTTGAGCATTCGGATATATCAAGCATTTTGCATGTTTTCTCTACTTTTTACCTTGTTTTCCCTATGTTTTGACTCCATGTGGGCAGCAGTCCATACACCTGTTGTATGTGACCATACTGATTTTTCATTTTCTAGTACTCTTATGTTTCTTGAAGCTTTTCCATTTTGTGGCATTGAATTTCATTAAGTTTTGAGTTTTGTGCAAAATTATCTAGTTTTGACAGTTTCACTGCCTTGTCTAGGAAAATTGGCAAGGATGCTTGACCAACTTGGCTTTTTGAAGCCCTAAATGTGCATGGCTTCTCAAGAACTAGTTGGTCAACTTGTAAGATATGTATATACTTGTTTTTCTTTCCAAAATGCAGGTGTAAGAAGTTTTGTGGCCATGGAGCCCTAGGCAAGTGTGCCATTTGGCTAGGGTCTTTGAAGAAGTTTGATGCTTTGCTCTTCCAAAGCAATTGTATTCATCAGATAATCAGACCTATTTTTATGTTTAAGGTTGAATGTAAAGGCAAAGAGGCTTTCTAAGCCATAAAGAGGTTGATTGCATTTTCAGTTTGTGAAAATGATGTAAAAAAAAATAGTGAGTCACTGTTTTGGAGTTGATTTCCACTCATTTGCTCACTCTCCACCATATGTTGGTGCTTGTAAAACCTTGTATCTTGTTCTAGTTGCTTGAAAACAAGAACAAGGAGTGGTTTAGACCCTACCCATGGGTTTTGAGTTTGCCAAGATCAATTGATGATCCTTGAGGCAAAGTTGTAATGCCCAACTGGCTGTCACAGTCAATTATGACTGATTTTTGCATTTTTGTTGAAGATGTTTATGTATTCTTCCTTTCCCAAAACAACAGGTACGAAGCACAAAAAATATCCAAAGGTAGAGAAATGAATAAAATCACCAATTAGACCTTTAAAAAAAAAGGTTTTGACAATGGAAAGTGCAGGTCCAAAGTGAAAAAATCAGTGAAAGGGCAAATTGCAGTGATACTTAGTTTGACAGTGCATGTTTCATTGTTTGTAATTGCCTAATGCCTTTTGTGTACAACTAATATGATTCATTTCTTGTCTCTAATGTTATTCATGTTTACATGCTTCAAATTGTAATTGGTTCTCATGCAAAAATTATGTTTGTAAAAAGCAAGATTGAAAAGTTGTCAATGTTGCATACTCCTTATGAGCAACTTTTTGTAAAACCATTATTCTCTTACCTTTGGAGGTGTAAATTTCTTTATTGTGGCCTAAATAGCATGTGACATGATAGAACCAAGTTTTTATGGTTCATATCAAAGGTCTCTAACTTGTAAGACAAATTTTGCCATTAAAACCCTTGCAAACCCTTTCTTTTGCACCCATTTTTGGGACAGTCATGGAGAAGGCCTAATGAGCCGTAAAACTTAGAAAATATTCAAGAAATCTCAAAAGGGTATCCGAATATGAATTCCTTTTTGTCTGGAAGTCCATCGTTGGAGCAGGGTGAGCATAAAACACCAGAAGGAGGGCTAATTCCTTGTAGCCAATTTTAGGCCTAAAACTTGGATTTTTGTCAAATCGAGTACACAAAGGGAGGTTGTAAAACTTAAAAATAATAAAGTCCAGTTGAAACAAGTTAATCTTGCATTCCTTTAACACTTTGGGTGAGATAGACTCCAAAACTTAGGTTTTAGCACTTATGAAGGACTTCTACACCTCAAAACGTAGAAGACCAAAGACACCCATTGGGGTAAAACTTGACACAACTTGTAGATCAACAAATGGAGACCTTGTGAAGTTAGAGTATAGATCAAGATAGAGGAATGAATACCAATTGAGTGAGTAAGTTGTTAGATTACCAAGCTAGAGAAACTATGGAGTTGAAACCCTTGAGCAAACAAGAAGTGTTTGACTTAGGGAGTTGGATTATAGAGGGTTGCTAGGTTGTCTATAAACCTTTTGCACTCTGATTTAAGTAACAAAACATTGAAACTAGCAAGGACCTATTACTTAGTGAACATACAAGCCACTTGGGCAACCTTCTTGCATTATCTCCATATCATAGTGGTATCAGAGCTCAGTTACACTTGGGAAGAAGTAGAAATTTGGCAACCATGGTGACAAATGTAGAGCTAACAAATGAAATGGAAGACTAGGAAGAAGAAAATAGGTTACTCAGAGTGAAGCTAGACCTCCTAGAGTAGAAGTTGGGTGAAGTAGAAGTGAAGGCAGATGAAGTCAGCAATAAAATAGAAGGTACAAAAGATAGGGGTAAACTATTAGCTATAAAGGATGAAATCCCTCTACCAAACCCTGTGATAGAGAATGAACCCTTTTTGAAAGCCTTGAAGGCTATGAGTGGGAGAACACTAGAAGGAGTCCCACTATTCAGTGGTAAAATGGACCCAGAAGTGGTCATGGAGTGGATTGAGGGGCTTGAGAACCATTTTGAATGTGATGGTATGACAAAGGCCCAGAAAGGGAAGGTGGCTAAATCCAGGTTGAGAGGAGCTGCCTTAACATGGTGGAAGTTCATTCAGGATGAACGTGAGAAAGACGGCAAAAATCCCATAGCAACTTGGAAGGGAATGTTGTCCAAGATCATAGAGACTTACATTCTAGAGGATTATGAAATACAACTCCATAGGAAAAAGGTAAAACCTTAGGCAAAAGGAGTTAGATGTCAGTAGTTACACTGAGGAATTCCAGAAGCTATGCCTTAGGTCAAAGATCCAAGAGGATGAAAATGTCAAGGTTGCTAGGTATCTCAATGGTTTGAGATGGAACATACAGGAAGAGTTAAGTTTGTTGTGTCCTACAACAGTTCAGAAGTGCTACCAACTTGCTCTCAAGGTAGAGGAAAGGAGTAGGAAGAAGCAAGAGCAGCATAATAGAGGCAGAGATGGTAGAGGCCATCAAGGTAGTTTTGGGGGAAGACACCTAGATCAAAGGTCTCAGGGAGAATCTAAGCTTATAGAGCAAAGCGGGGATTCTCAGAGAAAGTCCAATTATACGGGTAGGGGATCAAGCAACCCGGGAAGGGGTAGATCTAGTGGCCTAGGTATAGGATCTTACTTCTCCACATTGAAATGCTATAACTATCAGAAATTGGGTCATCCTGCTTATAGGTGTCCATAAAAGCCTAGTTCTTCCTATGAAGGTGAAAAGAGAGTGAACTATGTTGAGGAGGAAGGAAGTAGTACAAGAACTCCAACAATGCACCTAGCACCCGAAGATGGTGAGAGTCTAATGATGAGGAGAGTATTGATGCAAGAACCTCACAAGTCTGAAGTGTCTCAGAGAAGAGCATTGTTAAGGATAAAGTGTAAAATCTTGGGCAAGGTATGTAAGGTGGTTATAGATTCGGGTTCCACAGATAACATTATCTCAGAGGAGGCAGTTAGCAAATTGAACCTACCTAGAATGAGGCACAATGAACCCTACAAGGTAACTTGGTTAAATAAGGGGCAACATTTTCTAGTTAATGAATAAGCATGGGTAGAGACTCAGAGAGCTTCAGACATTTCACATTCTCTTTCTGATCTATCTCTCCCCTCTTCTTCTTCTCCCATTCCTGAATAGGTACTTGATTCCATAATCATCAAGAAGACTAGAAAGCATGACTACTTTGAACATTTGATCAAGTGGAAAGATCAACCAGCCTCTGAAGCCACTTGGATACCTAAAAGTGACTTCCACAAGGCTGGTATTCCTCTCTCTTTTCTACCCAAAGGAGTCACATGACTTCTTTGTCACCGGGGGAGTATGGTGCAGGAGCACCTAGCCTCATTTTCACCACAAGTTTGATAGAAAGTTTGGTTTTTATTATTTTTAAGTTGGAAATTTGTCTAAGATGTTTTTTAAGTTTTTCTAGGTTGTTTGGATGAGTTTTGAATTCATTGTGTGGTCTTGGTTTCCTGTTTTCATCTTTTTGCTCAAAATTGCCAGTTTGGAGTTGCCTAGCAAAATGTTGGGAAAATGAGTTTTTAATGTGTTTTTGTTTTGAAAAGTGTTTAGGCATGTTTTGTGCTTGGTTTTTAGGTGTGAGTAGTGTTCTAAGATGATTGGTGGTTTTTGAAATCAACCTTGCATCATCTAGGCTTCAATAGTTGTCATTTTAGACATGAAAATGTCAAATTTGTGTGCTCTTGGACATGTACCTGTCCATACAGGAGGATAACTGACTTGGAGAGGTATTTATTCTCCTATTTGAACCATTTTAAGGGTTGATCATTCGGATATATCAAGCATTTTGCAAGTTTGCTCTACTTTTTACCTTGTTTTCCCTATGTTTTGACTCCATGTGAGCAACAGTCCATACATCTATTGTACGTGACCATACTATTTTTTAGTTTTCTAGTACTCTTATTTTTCCTTAATCTTTTCCCTTTGGTGACATTTAATTTCATTAAGTTTTGAGTTTTGTGCAAAATTATCTAGTTTTGACAGTTTCACTGCATTGTCTAGGAAAATTGGCAAGGATGCTTGACCAACTTGGCTTCTTGAAGCCCTGAATGTTCATGGCTTCTCAAGAAATATTTGGTCAACTTGTAAGATATGTATACACTTGTTTTTATTTCCAAAATGTAGGTGTAAGAAGTTTTGTGGCCATGGAGCCCTAGGCAAGTGTGCCATTTGGCTAGGGTCTTTTGAAGAAGTTTGATGCTTTGCTCTTCCATAGCAATTGCATTCATCAGATAATCAGACCTGTTTTGATGTTTAAGGTTGAATGTAAAGGAAAAGAGGATTTCTAAGCCATAAAGAGGTTGATTGCATTTTCAGTTTGTGAAAATGATGTAAATAAAAATAGTGTCACTGTTTTGGCATTGATTTCCACTCATTTGCTCACTCTCCACCATATGTTGGTGCTTGTAAAACCTTGTATCTTGTTCTAGTGGCTTGAAAATAAGAACAAGGAGTGTTTTATGATCCTAACCATGGGTTTTGAGTTTTCCAAGATCAAGTGATGATCCTTAAGGCAAAGTTGTAATGCTCAGCCGGCTGTCACAGTCAATTATGACTAATTTTTGCATTTTTGTTGAAGATGTTTATGTATTCTTCCTTTTTCCAAATAATAGGTATGAAGGAAAAAAAATATCCAAAGGAAAATCAATGAATAAAATCACCAATTAGACCTTTAAAAAAAAAGGTTTTGACAGTGGAAAGTGTAGGTCCAAAGTGAAAAAGCAGTGAAAGGGCAAAATGCAGTGATACTTAGTTTGATAGTGCATGTTTCATTGTTTGTAATTGCCTAATGCCTTTTGTGTAGTGCTAATATGATTCCTTTCTTGTCTCTAATGTTAGTCATGTTTACATGCTTCAAATTGTAATTGGTTCTCATGCAAAAATTATGTTTGTAGAAAGCAAGATTGAAAAGTTGTCAATGTTGCATACTCCTTATGAGCAACTTTTTGTAAAACCATTGTTCTCTTACCTTTGGATTTGTAAATTGCTTTATTGTGGCCTAACTAGCATGTGACATGATAGAACCAAGTTTGTATGGTTCATATTGAAGGTCTCTAACTTGTAAGACAAATTTTGCCATTAAAACCCTTGCAAACCCTTCCTTTTGCACCCATTTTTGGGATAGTCATGGAGAAGGCCTAATGAGCCCTAAAACTTAGAAAATATTCAAGAACTCTCAAAAGGGTATTTGAATATGAATTCATTTTTATTTGGAAGTCCATCGTTGGAGCAGGGTGAGCATAAAACCCCAATAGGAGGGCTAATTCCTTGTAGCCCGTTTTAGGCCTAAAACTTGGATTTTTGTCAAATGGGGTACACAAAGGAAGGTTGTAAAGCTTAAAACCCATCAAGTCCAGTTGAAACAAGTTAATATTGCATTCCTTTAACACTTTGGGTGAGATAGACTCCAAAACTTAGGTTGTAGCACTTGTGAAGGATTTCTATACCTCAAAACGTAGAAGACCAAAAACACCCATTGGGGTAAAACTTGACACAACTTGTAGATCAACAAATGGAAACCTTGTGAAATAAAAGAATAGATCAAGATAGAGGAATGAATACTAGTTGAGTGAGTAAGGTGTTAGATTACCAAGCTAGAGAAACTATGGAGTTGAAGCCCTTGAGCAACCAAGAAGTGTTTGACTTAGGGAGTTGGATTATAGAGGGTTGCTAGGTTATCTATAAACCTTTTGCACTCTAATTTAAGTAACAAAACCTTGAAACTAGCAAGGACCTATTACTTAGTGAACATACAAGCCACTTGGGCAACCTTCTTGCATTATCTCCCTATCAACTACTTTTGAACTTGAAGAACTTCGAGATCAGAGTGCTACTAAAACTAAGACTATATTTAAAGCATCTGCCTCTGGTAAGAAGAAGATGGATTGGAAAGAGATGTAAGCTAAGGATATCAAGGAAATTGAGAAAGAAGAAAACTGGAAGAGTTAGAAGCCCTGATTGCTAAAGAATTCCTCAAGGACCAGCTAGAAGTTGTTGGCAGTCTACACTCATCGGATTTATTTTGTTGTCATTGATGGCAACAAGATTAGATGGAATTCATATACCAACATTAGGAGGCATTTATGGGCAGACACCGACATTGGAGTATCCAGGATTACACAGGCACTGGCACCGACACCGACACTAACATCAGCATCAAGTACTTCAGGGAAGTTGACATCAAGGAAGATTCATTTAGAAAATCATTTTGTAATTATTGTCGAGGCCAACATTGAATATGTTTTGTAATGTATTGTAAACTGACATAAGGTATACTATTTTTAATAGGTATATAGGTCAGTCTGGTAGGTCATTTTGTAGTATGTGAGATAGGAGAATATAATAGAACTGTATAATTCAAAGTATATGTATGTAGAGCATTTGTATGCGAATGTTATATGATGCAATGATATGTAGATAGTTTGGAAAGCATTCTTAGAGGAGAAGAGATACTGGTAGTCGCATTGAGGGTTTATGAACTGGTACAAAGCAGAGCTATAACCAGAACTCTATTTGGCATAGCAGATGCATTTTGTGAGTTCATTTTCATTGTTTTACTTCAGCAGAAGGTTGTAGTCAGTGAGACTCTTTATTGATGAGGAATGTACTCTAGGCAGTGTGCCTTCCTGCATCTGCAGGCCCCCATTATATGTAGTATCCTTTCATATGGCCAGTGAACTGATATTGTGGGTCACAAATCCCACTGTGGTTTTTTCTCTTTGAGGTTTTCCACGTATATATTATGTGTGTTATGGTGTTCATTTATGTGGATGGTTTATTTTCTTCAAGTTATATGTTTATTTGTTTACCATTATATGTGTATGGTATTAAAGGATAAAATCTTATCTTACTGGCAGAACACTGATTCACCCCCCATCTCAGTGTTCTTGGATCCCAACAATTGGTATCAGAGCCTGGTACCTTGGAAGAAGTTTAACAGCTTGAGGAAGATCCTGAAACTGGAATCTTTGAACATGGTTACGGAAAAGAAAATTGAGATGGCTCTTGAGGATTATGATGCTAAAAAGATGAAGAACTTGAAATTGCAAGATGAATTAAATTCTACAATTGAATTTATTCTTATCATGCAAGAAAGGTTGTCATCTACTCAAGCCAAGAGAAAGGAACTTTTGCAAAACCCAGATGATGAAGAAAAAAATGCACTTAAGGAATAATGTCAAAAACTAAGTCAATCAAACATGCTCATGAAGAATGAAATGCAAGACCTGACTATGAGGTTATCAAAACATATTGAGGATAGAAAGAAGGATTATAATCTTGTTATATCTTTAAAGAACAAATTTGATGAATGTGGCAGATTGACTCATGAGAATAATCTATTGATAACTGCTTTGGCACACTCCTGGAACAATGAACAAGAACTTGAAAGACAAATAACTACTCAGAGAGATGATCTGACTACTGCATGTGAGTATAAAGAAAAATTTAGGATTAGTGCTACATAGTTGGATGACTTATTAAAAAGACAAAGGCAGATTGATGATTCTAGAGGACTTGGATTTGTACAAGGTGAAAGCTCCGGTATTGCAAATGAAGATCAGACAACCGGTATGCAGAACTCATCAGAACAAAGGAAACCGGTAAGGCAATCTAATGCTTATAAATTCAATGGTAGATGTTTTTTTGCAATAAATTTGGGCATATGGCTAAACAATGTAGAAATAGAGCAAATCAAAACTACAATTCTATTCCTAGTCAAGGCACAAATTACAAGAAGTATGGTCATAAGTCAAAAGATTGTAGAATGAATGTTAAATGTCATGCATGTGGAAAGTTTGGACATTTTTCTAATCATTTTAGGTCAAGGAATGACACTGAATATGTCACGGCAACTCAAAAGAACAATGTTACATTTTATGCATGCAACAAAATAGGTCATATTGCTTGATGTTATGATGAAAGAATAAGTATCCAGTAGATTATTGAGAAGGGGGGTGAATCAATAAACTAAAAAACTAATACAAACTTCCCAATCTCAAATTCAAACTCACAAAGTAAACTTTCACTGTCAAGTTCAATACTCATAAGAATACTCAACATCAAATGGTTAACTATTATAACAACTTAATAGTAAACAACTTCAATCTTGTAAACATCAAAATGCTTAATCATATATCACCATACTTCATCTCTCAATGCTTCTAGTTATCATGCCTTATCATAAGTTAGTCAAATCAGCAAATAAGATCATAACCACAAAAATATTCACCATTTTACACAATTGTTTATGTGTGGAAAACCCAAATAGGTAAAAACCACGGTGAGATGAGAATCACAAGGATAGCTATATGAACTCTTTTTAAGTTCACCCTATTAGGACCCAAGCATGTTAAAGCTTTTACAATAAGTCTTGTTAAGAATTGATCCTATTAGGAATCAACCGGTTAAGGGATTTACAAAATGCCTTGATGAAAAAGCAAATACCCTATTAGGAGTAACCTCGGTAGAGGATTTGAGAATCCAAGATAATGGATCACCTTGTTAGAGCATTTAAGAAGCAGCCAAGCTTGTTAGAGCTTACCCGGTTAGGGGATTTCACTTATGCTGTAATTATTAGAAAACAACAGGTTTTCTTGATCTGTTTGAATAACACTACATTTTCTTGATCAGATCCTTTTAAGCTTTAATCTATTTTTACTCAAACTGTAGATCAATTCTCTAGTTAGGAAACCACACACTCAATTGATTTCAGCCAACACTTTGCCAACAACTTTACAAACAACTTCATCGACCTTAAATACAAATCAATTAGGTTGATAACACAACAAAAACCTAATTCTCTCATAGAGATTACAAAAAAATTGGTTCAAGTGTGACCGTTGGATTTACATAGCAATCTATACACATTCTTCAAGAAAATTCCAACCGCTCCATGATCACCACTTCATTGGACTTGTAACTCATCACGCACTATGCATTAGATGCAATCCACTTTGCTCATTCCCTAGACAATAAAAAAATGAACAAACGCGCCAGAAATAATCTAAAATAATCCTCATACAATGATCACACATGTCACTATCATTACCGCTCATCATTAGATCTTAAACCAACAAACTTGATCGATTAGTGTTTAACAAAAATAACTGGTAGGGTTTACCAGTTACATTGCATAGAAAGGGGTTTAACCTTATACACTAGTTTACCGGTTTAACTTAAAAACTAACATACTGGTTTACAACATCTTCCTCAAATCTCTTCCTACTAGTTACAAGACAATATCAATAACAACAACAATATCAACAATATCATAAATACCATTACTGGTTCAATTGACATCAATGACAACATAACATATCATTAATGCAATATTCATGCAAATGCCAACAATCTCCCCCTTTGGCATTGATGGCAATACAAATATCAATGCCTCTGATTTCTACTGTGATTGGTGATTGGTGAATAGGAATCCTAGTTTATATTGCCAAGTATTCACCATGCTTTGTCTATCTTCAGCCTGTCGCTGGTTTCCCTTTGCTAACCACATAATTATTCTCCTAATCACATAATTCTTCTCCCCCTTTGACAACAATGCCAAATTGAAGGTAAACACATGTAATATCAAAATTTCACTATGCATCAACAACATACTGCAATTTGATGCTCCCCCTGTAGAATACATCCACTTCTTCATCAACCCATGTAAAATTTTGTAAGTGATTCAGGGACTGATGCAATCAACATCATGCTCAACTAACTTCATGAAGAGGGACAACCCCCAACTGACTTCTAAGATACTCAAAAGTGGTCTTAGGCAAAGGTTTGCTAAAAATATCTTCAAGTTGCTCCTTGGTAGAGACATTCTCTAAGATAGCTTCTTTACTTTGAACTTTTTCCCTCAAGAAGTGATACTTCAATTCAATGTTCTTGGTGTGAGTGTGCAAAACATGATTCTTAGAAATATTTAGGGCACTTGTATTATCACATAAAATCTTTATAGGTTCTAAGATCTTCATCTTAAAACCTTCCAAAATGTACCTTATCCAAATAGCTTGTGTGCAATTCATAAAAGCTACAACATACTCAGCTTCAATAGTAGATTGTGAAGTACAACTCTTCTTCTTACTACTCCATGAAACTATCCTTCCTCCTAGAAAGAATGCTCCACCGATAGTACTTTTCCGGTCATCAACATTTCTTGCCCAATCAACATCTGTGCATGGCTTCAAATCAAAGTTTCCTCCATATGGATACCATAATCCATAGTCAACAACACCTTTTAGATACCTAAAAAATTCTCTTGGTTGCAATCAGATGTGCTTCCTTTGGATTCTTTTGAAATCTTGCAACTATACCAACCACATGGGCAATATTTGGTTTGCTGTGAACAACATAGTGTAATTTTCCAATCATTGACCTATATTCCTTTTCATCAACAGACTTAGATTCATCTTCCTTGGATAACTTACAACCTATAACCATTGGTGTGCCAACTGGTTTACAGTCACCCATGCCAAAAGTCTTCAAAACCTCTTTCACATACTTATATTGAGTAATGTAAATACCATTCTTCATTTGTTGTATTTGGAAGCCTATGAAATTTTTTATTTCCCCTACTAAAGACATTTCAAATTCATTTTTCATTTCATCTGCAAAACTGTTTCTCATCACATCATTACCTCCAAAAATAATATCATTAACAAATACTTCACTGACCAGCATTTCATCTCCTTTAGACTTGAGATAAATATTACTATCATCATTGGTTCTTACAAAGCCTATCTTCATCAGATGTGTATGAAGTTGTTCATACCATGCTCTAGGTGCCTTCTTTAATCCTTACAAAGCTTTATGCAATCTACATACCATGTCTTTCTCATCAGTCAATGCATAACCATCTAGCTTCTGTATGTATACCTCTTCTTCCAATATCCCATTCAAAAATGCAAACTTAACATCCATCTGGTATACCTTGAACTTCTTATGGGATGCAAATGCAAGTAAAGTTCTCACACCTTCCAGTATTGCTACTGGTGCAAAATTTTTGCCATAGTCTTCACCTTCTTCTTGAGCATAACCCTTGCAAACTAATTTTGCCTTGTTACGAACTACAACACCATATCATTTAACTTGTTTCTGAATACCCATTTAGTACCTATAACATTCTTGTTTACCGGTCAGGGTACCAGAGTCCAAGTGTTGTTCTTTTCAATTTGATCCAATTCCTCCTCCATAGCTTTAACCCAATAATCATCACCAAATGCCTCCTTAGAACTTCTAGGTTCAATGGTGGAGATCATGCAAGAGTTCTCTCTTATTTTTCTTCTAGTTCATACTCAAGCATCCTTATCTCCAATAATCTTCTTAGGACTGTGGTTTAGTCTCACATAGCTAGGAATAGCATGACCATTCTCTTTAGGTTCAGCTTCTTCATTATCATCTTCTTCTGAATTTATTTGTTTTAGTTGAATAAGTACATCAGGATTTGCTTTACTGGTGTCTGATTTAATAGTTTCAGGTTCCAAAAGAAAAATTCAAGGATCTTCATCCTTTTTCTCTGAACTGGTTCCTTCTGAGACTTTAGGACATTCATCTACATGAACATCAACACTCTCAACAATCCTTTGTGTCCAGTTGTTGAAGCATTTATAGGCCTTACTCTTGGTGGAATAGCCAAGAAATATGCCTTCATCACTCTTAGCTTCAAACTTGCTAATATAATCACCTCTTTTAATAAAACACTTGCTACCAAATATCTTAAAATAGATAACACCAGGTGATCTTCCATACCAGTATTCATAAGGGGTCTTGTCCTTACCTCTTTTCATCAGAACTTGGTTCATTGTGTAGACAGTTGTACTTACAACTTCTTTCCAAAATATTTTCACTGCATTTCCTTGTATCAACATTGTCCTAGTAGTTTCAACCACTGACCAGTTGTTCCTCTCTGTTATACCATTCTGTTGTGGTATCCTTGGTGCAGAAAGCTACCGCTTGATACCATTCTCATCCACAGTACTTAGTGAATTCCTCAAAAGTAAATTCACCATCTTGATCTGCTCTCAAACATTTAATCTTTTTGCCACTCTCTTTCTCAGTTAAGGCCCTAAATACCTTGAACTTACCAAAAGATTGATTCTTATCCTTCAAGAATGTGACCCACATCATCCTTGAACAATCATTAGTGAAGATCATGAAATATCTATCACCTTGAATGCTTCTTGTTCTTATTGGTCCACATAGATCTGTATGAACCAAATCTAACAAGTGCTCTGTTGAGAAGGACTTGCTCTTGAAAGTTGAAGAAGTCATCTTTCCTAACTAACATTCTTTACAAAGAACATTAACCAGTTTGTCTAGCTAAGGCAGACCTCTTACTATCTTGGACTTGCTCACTTTGACAATGTTATCAAAGTTTATATGACAAAATCTCCTATGTCAAAGCCAACTATCATCTATCTTTGTAATAGAATAGCTGCTAACTTTAGGATTAAGATAAAATAGATTACCTCTGGTTTGTTTCTTGGTTGCAATAAATTCACCTTTGTTGTCAAATATTTTCCACATACCATTTCTAAACTCAAGTGGGTATCCTCTATCATTAAGTTGTGCCACACTCAGAAGATTGTGCTTTAGGCCTTCAACCCAATAGACATCATCAACACTACTCTTCCCATTAAGAGAAATAAATCCTTTACCTTTAACCATATAGGGTGAGTCATTGCCAAATCTGACAACATCACCATCAAATTTCATCAAGGAAATAAATTGGCTACGATCACTGGCCATGTGATGTGAATAGCCACTATCAGTGATCCAATCATCATAGTTATCCATCCTCGACACTAGTGCCTTTTGATTTGATAGCTACAAACACAATATCTTCACTAGCATCATCATCAAATTCTTCATCAATAATACCACTATCAATAGCAATAAGATAATCTCTCTTGCCTTTGCCCTTATACTTCTTGAATTTGTCTCTCTTGTATTCATTTTCACCAGTAGGACAGTTAGCTACTATATGACCAATCTTGTTGCATGCAAAACATTTTAAAGGTAGTTTACCTCTATATTTTCCAGTACCTCTAGGCAGTCGTTTTACCAACAATACTTCAAGCTCCACTAAGATATGTTCATCATCAACATCTCTACTGGATCTAGATTCATAACCATGACAAGTATCTCTACTTTTTCTCACAGATGGGTGAGAGACAGAAGCTCTAAATGCAGATTCTGATTTCTGTACACTACCATCATAGCCATTTAATTCAGAAGTTGTAAGTTTGCTAATGATAGAGTCAAGAGTTACCTTAGTTTTATCAATGGAGTTCAGCTCCTGAATAGCTACAACTCAGATAGTATACATCGGTAATAGGGTTCTCAATACCTTACTGCTCACTGTGGCATCTTCCACTTTCCCTCCTGCACTCTTTATTTTGCCAACTATCTCTTTTATCCTTTGACCATACTACTGGATATTCTCACCTTCAGACATTCTCATGTCATCAAAATTTCCTCTTAGGCTCTCCTCTTTAGCAATCTTAACATGTTCATCACCGCTATAAATCTCTTCAAGTTTTTTCCATACTTCATATGCAGTTTCAAGACCATGAACATCTACATATTCAGCATTAGACAGGGAACTAATAATAGCCTCCAATGCTTGATGATTTTCTTGTTGTTCTTTCTTTTGATCATCAGTTAAAGTTCCAGTAGGTGCAACATACTTAGTTTCTACATGGTCCCAATACTAACTTCCTAGACTCTTAATGTAAATCTTCATTCTATCACTCCATATCCTATAGTTATCTTTGTTGAACTTCGGACCTTCCTTCTTCATCATGATCTACAAGATCTTTTCCTCAAGCGGTTAGGATTTTAGGTTAAAGAGGACCTGAGATGCTCTAATACCAATTGATGGTATGATGAAATAATAAGTATCTGGTAGATTATTGAGAGGGGGGATGAATCAGTAAACTAAAAATTTGATACAAACTTCCCAATCTCAAATTCAAACTCACAAAGTAAAATTTCACTATCAAGATCAATACTCATAAGAATACTCAACATCAACCAGTTAACTATTATAACAACTTAACAGTAAACAACTTCAATCTTGTAAACATCAAAATTCTTAATCATATATCAACATACTTCATCTCTCAATGCTTCTAGTTATCATGCCTTATCATAAGTTAATCAAATCAACAAATAAGATCATAACCACAAAAACATTCACCACTTGACACAAATGTTTATACGTGGAAAACCCAAATAGGTAAAAACCACAGTGAGATGAGACTCACAAGGATAGCTATTTGAACTCTTCTAAAGTTCACCATTTTAGGAGCCAAGCCTGTTAAAGCTTTTACAATAAGTCTTGTTAAGAACTGATCCTGTTAGGAATCACCCGGTTAAGGGATGTACAAAATGCCTTGATGAAAAAGCAACTACCCGATTAGGAGTAACCTTGGTAGAGGATTTGAGAATCCAAGATAATGGATCACCTTGTTAGAGGATTTAAGAAGTAACCAAGCTCGTTAGAGCTTACCCAATTAGGGGATTTCATTTTTGTTGTAATTGTTAGAAAATAATAGGTTTTCTCAATCTGTTTGAATAGCACTACATTTGCTTGATCAGATCCTTTTAAGCTTCAATCTTCTTTTACTCAAACTGTAGATCCATTCTCTAGTTAGGCAACCACACACTCAAATGATTTCAGCCAACACTTTGCCAACAACTTTACAAACAACTTCATCAACCTTAAATACAAATCAATTAGGTTGGTAACACAACAAAAACCTAATTCTCTCATAGAGATTACAAACAAATCGGTTCAAGTGTGACCATTGGATTTACATAGCAATCTATATACATTCTTCAAGAAAATTCCAACTGCTTCATGATCACCACTTCATCAGACTTGTAGCTCATCACACGTTATGCATTAGATGCAATCCACTTTTCTCATTCCCTAGACAATCAAACAAATGAACAAATGCGCCAAAAACAATCTGAACTAATCCTCATACAATGATCACATGTGTCGCCATCATTACTGCTCATCATTAGATCTTAAACCAACAAACTTGATTGGTTAGGGTTTAACAAAAAACAACTAGTAGGGTTTATTGGTTATATTGCATAGAAAGGGGTTTAATCTTATACACCTATTTACCGGTTGAACTCACAAACTAACATACCGGTTTACAACATCTTCCTCAAAGCTCTTCCTACCGGTTACAAGACAATATAAATAACAACAACAATATCAGCAATATCATAAATACCATTACTAATTCAATTGACAACAATGACAACATAACATATCATTAATGCAATCTTCATGCAAATGCCAACATTGCTAAGTACTATAGAAGCAAGACTCAACCAATTAGCAATGATAAAGATAATGAGAAAGGAAAGAAGAAGGTAGATGAAATACAACAAGATCACACCAAGAGATGGGTTAGTTAATCTGAAGAACCAAGTGGAAATGCAACAACACGGGTAACTCCATCGGTAGAACAAACCATTCCTGCACCGACAGGAAATTCCACTGGTAATTGAGGCATAGGCCTTAGGGGTTAGAAAATTCATTTTAATATTGCTTATTCCCCTGGAGGAGATCAGAAGAGATTTGGAGAGTTGAGTTCATCATTCTTGAAGGTTCACCCAACATAAGACTGTGAAACTGACATACCAGTAGGTATGCAGATCGAGGAATCAATCACCGGTCTTGGTATCGACAGAGATGAGAAACTTTGGGGTTATTTAAAAACATTCCAAGAAAACATGAGGCAGAGGGAGAAGTTATCAAAGAACATTGCAGATAAGTACTCCACTGATATCTATTTCATGGTGAAGACCGATGAAACCCTCATGGAAGCAATTGAACCAATGACCATATGGGTCAAAGAACTTGGATATGAGGTAGATGATAACATTCTGGACCTCTATGCAAAAATGTTGCTAGATGCCCCATTGGATGACAAAACAAAGCATTTTGGCATGACAGAAGAGAAGGCCTTTGAAGTCAAAATTGGCTTCAATGGGAAGAGAAGAGAGAAGAAAATAGACAAGATCTTTGCATATATACAAGATGTAATTCATCAGATAGACAATCAACTAGGTTTTGGATCCAAACCGGCAGCAAAACAAATAGTAGCTAGTACTGCAGAAGTAAAGAAGCCTGAAGCTTACATTTCTACCATCACTTCTGATTCTGACCCTAAGGGCAATGAACCTCTAGCTTTCAGAAGGGTACAAAGGAAGAAAGTAGATCAGCCACCGGTAGAGCAGAAGAAGGTGGAGCCTAGGAGGAGACTTGTTAGAAAGGCAACTAAACCTACTACACTACCACCTCCGGCAAGGAAGCCTATACAAAAGAGAAAACTAGTTACATCTACTCCGGCAACCACAAGTAAAAAGAAGAAGAGTGATGATACTGAGTCCAATAAGACCAAAATGACTTGTACTGAATTAATTGATGAAATTACAAAGGATGGAATGTTAAAAAATGTATCCATTTATTATGAAGATTTAGAGGATGATGAGCAAAATTAGATTGAAAAGGCAATTTTGTTATACATAGATATATATAAGAAAGCCTTAGTAGAAATTTTGAATGAAATTCCTCTATCACTATACAATAAATTAGATGCTAGAAGACTTGATGCAATCAAGAGGGATAGAGAAATTAATGAAGTAGAACTTTTGGAAATGTGTGGTTCAATAAACAATAAGGAAATGAAAAGATGCATAGATGTTGCAAACAGAACAATATTTAGTAGCAAACCCCAACAAATAAGCCTAATGATGTGCAGAGTTAATGAAGTGATAAATGAGACCAGTAAGGGTTGGATGAAATTCTTCCAGAAGAATCCATATTTTCTTACATCTCATGAAGAGTTTGTTAAGGCAACAACTTCCACCATTCCTGATAAATCAAAAGGGAAAGGTATTTTGGGAAGTTCAACTCCAATTTTGACTAAACCGGCAGTAACTATAGATATACAAACACAACCGACAGTAAAGGAAAGTGTACAGTATGTACCGACACACACTATTTTTGAGCAAGGAAACGTACAGGATACTATGAATATTTTGGATAATACTCCATCGGTAGTAATTAACACTGCACCAAGTGGCAAAGCCACCAGTGCTAAAGAAGATAAGGTAAAGGGAATTGAGTCTACATTGGCAGTTCATATTGATTCCCTGACACATGTTTTGGCAATTGACACTTCTCAAGTTGAGAAGAAACCAGTCACTGAGATGAGTCCAACTGGGTTAATGATGATGGCTACTCAGAAACTATTAAAGGAGGGATCTGCAGATAAGGGAATAATAGATCAATCAATTAAAGTGTTGCATAAATTAATCCCTGATTGTCATATTGAGAATGAAGCAAGCCCTTCGAGAAAGCTTAAAACACTAACAAAGTACATGTCTAATAATTTTCAATATCTATAGCAGATATCAAACTAACAGGCATTAGTAAGATTTAATGTGGCTATGTAAGTTGCCTTTGACTAGATCATTGAAATAGAGAAAAAGAAAATTGAAGCTAAACTCATTCTTATTGATAATTGTTTGAAACAATGTACAAATATCTACAGGGTCTGTTGCAACATAGAAATTCTTACGGAAAATGTAGATAGAAGATTAAAGGAATTACATGATAAGGTAGCTAGAATTGCAAATTATTTTGATGGATTAACCGAACTAACAACATCTATTGATGGAAAAAAATTGTCCTTGGAGAACCAAATTTTTTCTTTTGAGAAGGAGAGATATAAAATCATTCGGAGAGCAAGGAGTCTTAGAGGATTGGTGAGTCCCAGATTGGATTCATTGGGTGTACATAAAAGAGTGTATGGACATGATTTCTAAACCCACACTGGCAGAAGTCAAAGAAAAGGAAACACTGACACACTTACTAAGTGGACTATCATCCATATCTGAAACTTTCAAAACTAGTTGGGATACATACCTACAGTTGCTGGATAAGGCTTACCTAGAAATTTTGAAGTTAGTCAAGCTCTGGTAAAACAAACAGTATTTATTCATTATTTTGTTCTAAATTCTTTCAATTCTTTCACCAGTCTTTGGCATTGATGCCAAAGGGGGAGTGTATATATGTGAAATATCAAAAAAATATCAGATAGGAACATATGGGAAGGACATTAGAATATCAAGAGTGTATTTCTCAGGGGGAGTATATTTCAATTGAACGGGCAGGGAATCCATTTTTCACATGATTGTTGCCATCAATGCCAAAGGGGGAGATTGTTGGCAATTGACACTCATCGGATTCATTTTGTTGTCATTGATGGCAACAAGATCAAATGAAAGTCATATATTGACATTAGGAGGCATTTATCGGCAGACACCGACATTGGAGTATCTAGAATTACGCAGGCACCGACACTGGCACTGACATCAAGTACTTCAAGGAAGTTGACATCAAGGAATATTTATTTAGAAAATTATTTTGTAATTATTGTCGAGGTCGACATTGAATATCTTTTGTAATGTATTGTAAGCTGACATAAGGCATATTGTTTGTAATGGTATATAGGTCAGTCTGCTAGGTCATTTTGTAGTATGTGACATAGGAGAATATAGCAGAACTGCATAATTCAAAGTATGTGTATGTAGATCATTTGTATGTGAATTTTATATCATGAAATGATATGTAGATAGTTTGGAAAACATTCTTGGAGGAGAAGAGATACCGATAGTAGTGTTTAGGGTTTATGAACCGATATAGAGCAGAGATAGAACTAGAACTCTATTTGGCATAGCAGATGCATTTTGTGAGTTCATTTTCATTGTTTTACTTCAGTATAAGCTTGTAGTCAATGAGACTCTTTAGTGATGAGCAGTTTGCTCTAGGGAGTGTGCCTTCTTGCATGTGTAGGCCCCCATTATATGTAATATCCTTTCATATGGCTAGTCAACTGATATTATGGGTCTCAAATCCCATCGTTGTTTTTCCTCTTTGAGGTTTTCCACATATAAATTCCATGTGTTATAATATTCATTTATGTGGATGGTTTATTTGCTTCAACTTATATGTTTATTTGTTTACCAGTTAATATGTGTATGGTATAAAAGGATAAAATCTTATCTTACCAGCAGAACACTGATTGACCCCCCCCTCTCAGTGTTCTTGGATCCCAACAGAAGTAAGTATGAAGGAAAATCCCCTTTCAAATGTTTTTCATGCAAAAAGGTTGGTCATTTTTCATCTAAATGTCTTGAAAGAGATGCTAGGAATCATGAAATATTTGTGAGGAATTATAAGCCTAATCCTAAATATTAGAGCAGACCTAGATTCAAAAGAAATAAGGATAAATCATGTTATTATGCTGGTCATGGTGATTTTGGTATTACTAATGATGATGATGGTGATGAACCTATGAGTGGATCCAGTAATGGTGCCTCATTCGGCAAATATTGGGTCTTTATTATTGTAGTGTCATAAAATTGCGACCCCTGCAATTTTAACCACATTTTGGGTTCTTACCTCAGTGACGACATCTCCTTCCTAACTGCGACCTATTTATGCATTTGCAACCCTTTTCTCTTCCTCCTTCATATCTTGTGTCTTCTTTAGACCATGTCTGGGCCCTAAAATAGGGTAGGTGAGGGGCATGGTGCCCCTTTCCTCACCCCTTAGGGTGGTCCTATGTTCAGTCTGCCTGATCTCCTATGCATTTCTTATCTTTGGGGTCTGATATTCCTCTTTGTCAGCCTTTGGTGGTTGAAAATTAATCCTTGAAGCATGTATAAAAAGGAATTCAATATCCTTATTCAAGAATGGATAGAGGATGGATTAATGCATGATAGGAGATAATAGAGAGCATAAGGAGAAGATACAAGATTTCAAGGTCATCATCAAGCATTCAAGCATTCAAGTCTTCTTCGTTCATCCATTGGAGCAACATTACAATATTCATTTGCAAGCATGTGTGTGTGTTAGATTTTTCTCATGTTACATGCCATTTCATACAACATTTTTGGTTACATTCAAGAAGCAAAGAAATCATCATCAACAAGTTGCAGATCTACAAGGTATACATTTCTATTGTTTACATTCAAGCATTTGCATTTACTTTCTTTCAAGGCTGATTCCTCAACTAGGGTTTGACTAAGGCAAACCCCTATCCACAACCATTCTCCCTCTCTTTTCTGTGTGTAGGTTGCAGGTGCGTAGTTGTAATTGCAGGTTTGGGCTTCATTTGCAGAGAAGGAAGAACCCTTTTCATTTCATAGATTTTGTGGCTAACCATGTACATTCTCGCCATGATCATGATGAATTTTATCTTAATTTGTAGGGCAGATCCGTATCAGCCTAATTAGCCCAGGTCCAAAGTTACAACGCGATCTCAAACTGGTAGCTCCTCATCTCACTCATTTTCTCTCTCTTTTCCACATAGTCAACAAGCCAACTTTCTCATTTACAAAAGAGGGTAAATCACACTTCAACCATTTACAATTCACTTAGAATTCACATCCTTATTTCCCTCAGATTTGAATCTAGCAGATTCAACCCCTCTTTTGAATGTAAAGTTTCTTCTCAAAGTTAAAATCATCCTAGTGGCTTCCTTTCTCTCTCATAGGTGGGGAGTCACTAGGATCCAATTTTCCACTTTACAATTGTTATTAAGGATGATTCTCTAGAATCTGTCATTGAAACAACACATACTGATGAAAAGGCTTTAGCTGTCAAAATTGAAGAGAAGGATGAATGGTTATAGATAGTGGTTGCTTGCATCACATGGCTAGTGACAAAAGAAAGTTCTTATCATTGCAAGAATTTGATGGTGGATTGGTTATATTTGGAGACAACAAGGCATGTAGGATCAAAGGCAAAGGAACAATATCATTGGATAGTAAGACTAATATAGATAATTCTTATTATGTTGAAGGCGTAAAACATAATCTTTTAAGTGTAGGTCAAATGGTGGATAGAGGATTTCATTTGCAATTCAATGATGGAAAATGTAAGATCATCAATAAATCTAGTTTGGAGATTTCTTTTGGAAATCAGACCAAAGGTAATATCTTTCATTTGAACTCCGGTGAGAAGGCTTGCTTGAATACTCAGATTGATGAAAGTTGGTTATGGCATAAGAGGATGTGTCATGTAAATTTTGATTGCATAGTAAAGATCAATTCAATACCGGTTGTCAGAGATTTTCCCAAGATTGTTAAACCTCATAATCTGGTATGTAGAGAATGTCAAATGGGTAAGCAAGTTAGAAATTCTTTCAGAAGTGTACATGATAAATCTAATGAAATTCTTGATCTTATTCATATTGATTTGTGTGAACCGGCAAGGACTAAAAGCTTTCAAGGTGATATATATTTTATGTTACTTATTGATGGCTATTCTAGAATGATGTGGGTAGCATTTTTGAAAGAGAAATCTAAAGATTTTGAGAAATTCAAAATCTTTAAAGCTATGGTTGAGACAGAGACAGGAATGAAGATAAAGTGTTTAAGATCAGATAATGGTGGTGAGTTTACATCCGGTGAGTTCAACAACTTTTATGAAAGGAACAGTATTAGGAAACAAATTTCTACACCTAGGACTCCACAACAGAACAAATTAGTGGAAAGAAAGAATAGAACAATTTTGGATCCAACAAGGACTATGATGATTGAAGCTAAATTACCTAATATCTATTGGAGAGAGGCTATCAATACCACTTTATATACTTTCAACATAGTACACATAAAAGGTGATACTAGTAAGAATCCCTATGAACTATGGTTTGGTCATACTCCTACTATTAGATATTTCATAATTTTTGGAATTGAATGTTACATTAGAAGAGATGATGCATTAGGAAATTTTGATCCTAGAAGTGAAGGAATATTTTTGGGTTATTATACTAAGAGAAAAGCATATAGATGTTATAACAAAAGAGTGAATAGGATAATGTAAAGAATTTATTTTAAGGTGGATGAGAATGGTAGTAATCAGATCAAATCATTTGATTATGGTCTGGAAGATGAATTTATCAGACCTGAATCGGTAATGCAAGAATTAGTTAAAAATAGTGAACTAGTAACACCGGTAGCATCAAAAAATTCAATAGTGACAGATGGACAACAAAATGAGTCACCAAATCAAGAAAATTCAAAGACTCCCAAGTATGTAAAACTAAATCATTCTGAAGATCAAATCTTTAGGGATTATTGCATGGTGTGCGCCCTTGGTTTCCTTGTGTTGTGCACCATAGTTCTTGGGTTTGTGACATGGTATGCATTATTTCTTGGGAATAAGCTGGTTTCATGGCTTAGTAAGAAACAATCACACACTTCATTGTCTACTGTTGAAGTAGAATATGTTGCAGCTGCTACCAACCGTACTTAGATTTTATGGATGAAACAAATGTTAAAGGATATAAGGGTGAGTTATGATGAGCCTATTGTTATTCACTATGATAATAATGTAGCTATTGATATGTCCAAGAATTTGGTATTTCATTCTAAATCAAAGCACATTTATATAAGGTATAATTTCTTGAAGGAAAAGGTTGTAGCAAAGGAAGTCAGATTGGTTTATGTTCCTACTAAGGAAAAAATTATAGATATTATAACTAAACCATTTCCTAAAGACACTTTTGAATATCTCAGAGATCAGTTGGGGGTTACCAGTCCTCCGGAAGAGACTTAGAGATGCAAAGATGCATCAATCTGGTGAGCTTATCAGACATACTTTTTTGATTTGGGTTGATAAAGATGGTGCTACTACTCAGGGGGAGTAGTCAGCTGTTTGGTTTTGTACTCTTGGTTTAGTATTTGTCCTTTGTCATTGATGTCAAAGGGGGAGAAGGTATTCATGTGAAAACTGCTAGATCTTTTGATGGTGTTTTGGAGATTGTTGACATTCCTTGGCACTTGGATGTTTTTCACATTCAGTGTTGTCATCAATGCCAAAGGGGGATATTATTGGCAATGTGCTAGATTTGGTTAAGTGTTGTCATTGATGTCAACAATGTCTCCTAGTTGGAGACTATCCTAGTTGGATCTATCCCAATTAGTCTTGGTGATCATCGTGGTTTTGGCTGCGATTCTGATCTGGTATGATCAAATCTCTAGAATCGGTTTTGGATGTTAATTGTGATGGATATATGCTTTCTATATTCTGGTGGTTTCATAATTTGGTTATCACTTTTGGTATTTTCCTTTACTAACTCGTTCTTGGCTTTCATGGCTAGCTTTTGGCTTTATCGACTTCTAGCATTCCTCGTTAGCTTTATTGATATGTTGTTTTGGTGACTTGGTCAGTGGATTTTTGGTCCATCTAATGGAATTGGTTTCTATCAGGCTATTGGTACTTCTTGATCATATCCCGAGTGTTTTATGACTTTACATTGGATGGTGTGCTATTATGGTGGTTCTATTTGGATCCAGTTAAACTTTCACTAAGGGTTTCTACTGGCAAGTGAAGCATGTTGGATTTTGGTCTTAGTAGAATCCCCAATAGATATAATTGTTTGGTTACTTGATTTAGGTCCATTCTATGTAATGTAAATCATAATATTGGTCTGGTGGTATCATTTGATGTAATTTTTGTAATTATGTGTTTATGGGTTTAGGGTTTAGATGACCTTGTCAATAACATTGATGATTTGTATTTATAAGTGACTTATTCATGTAATTTGGTATGTGAAGGTTATTGTTGGTTAAGTCTGCATTATCAGAGAAAGGATTATGTGTGAATAGAGTCATATCATTCCAGCAAAGATTGGAAAGGTTTTGTATTGCAAAGAAGACATCAGTTCTTAATTGGAACTGTATCAGGCATTAGTAGATGCTACTTTCACAGTTCATTGCTTTTCGGATTGTAGTCCGATGTTTATGTTAGTCAGTGAGACTTCCCTTTGTGATGAGTAGTGCGCTCTAGGCTTTTGGCCTTTCTGCAAGTGCAAACCCCATTGTAATTATTCATAATACTACTACAGAGTATTCATCTAATTGTGGGCAGGGTTTCCCACCGTGGTTTTTGCCTTTCTGGGTTTTCCATGTCAAAATATTGGTGTTATGTGTGTTGTGCTTTCATGATATATCTTTCATTGAGTTGTGCTCTAGTATAAGGTTTTTAATTGAATTAATTGTTGTACTTGTCCGTAAATGGATTCACCACCCCCTCTTAGTTTACTATCGAAATCAGTGCATTCCAACACCCATATCACTCCCTTTGTATCATACTATTCTATACTTTTGCATATCATTTTTGCATGTCTTAAATGGGGTGTTCATTCTTGGAACTAAAGTAAAAAATCTCAGAGCGAGATGCTTCACACCCAAAAATAGAGGCAACATGTCTTAGATGGGGTTAAACATCACCGAAACTAGATGAAAGACTCTTACATGGGATGGCCTCGAAAGAAGGCATGTTTCTATCTTAAATGAGGCATTCCTTCTTGGAACCAGAGTAAAAACTCTTAGAGTGACATGCTTCACACTCAAAACTAGACACAACATTTGATTCACCACTTGGCATTTGTATTTACATTACATATCTTAACTAGGTTGAAGCACACTAAAAAACAAACAAAGTCTTATATGGGGTGCTATACACTTGAAACCAGACATCACTTGCACACATGCATGAGGATGGGTGGAACTAGCTAAAAACAACTAGACTATTCTTACTCTCCTCCCCACATGGATCACCTAGATAAAAACATGCAGAGGCAAGTTGTCCATGTCCTTTTACCACCATGGATCACCTAGATAAAAAAATCTAGGGGCAAGTAGTCCATGTCCTCTCTCACCATTCCTCTCATGGATCACCTGGACAAACACATCTAGAGTTAATTCATGCTCTCTCTTCTTCTTCTCATGTACTCATAGTTTTTCTATTGATAGTTCATGGATGATGCTTTCTTTTCTCTTTTATGTGATCACTTGTGTTCATGAGATGACACTTTTCAAGAATGATATTAGTTGTTGAGACATATTGATATCAAGGTCTCTTTGGCTTATTGACTTGAGGTCTTGTTTGTTACTCTTATCTTTTGTTGTGTGTCTTTTTATTTGCCCTTGCATACGTTTGAGTGAGTTAATATTCTAATATTAGGGGCTTGGTTCCTCAAAATTAGTGATATCTTATACTCCTTGTGATCTTGCTCTGCATTCCTAATCTTCTTCATCCCTCTTTCTTCTACTTTACCATGAGTATTTGTGTAATATCATACTCCCGCTAAAGTGGGGGCTAAATGTAACATCCTAAAATTATACCCCTTTCAATTTTGACCATATTTTGGGCCCTCACCTTACTGGTCTCATCCCCATTCTTGATCGGGACCTATTTATGCCTCCCCTATGCAACTAAATGTCATTTTTCTATCTTACAACTTGCATAACCCCTTGGCCCTAGCCTAAATTAGGGCAAGACCAAGATGCCATGCCTTGTTCCTCCCTAATAAGGACCTATTATGGCCCCTAGGCCCTATCTCAAATAAGAGCGGGAAATTACTTCACCATGTCGGCCTATGTTGGAAAATTAAACAATTGAAGACATACAAGTATATAAGGAAGTTTCCTCTCTCATTTGAGCATATATCATGACATAGTGGAGAAGGCAAGGAGACTACATTCAAGCATTCAAACATTCATCATCAAGTATTCTTTAAGGTTGCATATTCTTCATCTATCCATTGGATCAATGTTACATCATTTATTTGCAAGCATGTGTATGTTAGGGATTTTGCATGTTCATGCCATTTCATACAACATATGTGATTACATCTAAGAAGAAAAGCCTCATCATCATCTAATTCAAATATGAAGGTATACGTTTCCATCATTTATTTTAAGGTTGATTCCAAACTAAGGTTTGACTTAGGCAAACCCCTATTCCTATTATGAGTGTGATTGTCATTGTGCCAAAAGATTGACCTATTAATACCCAATACAGCCACTAGACTTATAGAATCCATAGGAGGGAGTTAATCCATGTCACAAACCTGAGCACTACACTGCACAACATAAGGAGACCAATAATGCACACCTTGCAACGATCCCCCCAGTGCAAGTGAGGGTTTTGAGCCCGTGACTAAGCTCTAATACCACTTGTTAAAAGTGTGATTTTCGTTGCACGAAAAGATTGACTTGTTAATTCCTGATACAACCACTAGACTTATAGAATCCACAAGAGGAAGTTAAGACATGTCACAAACTCGAGAGCTACACTACACAACACAAGGAGACCAAGGGCGCACACCTTACAAGAATTCCCAATCCCTTTTCTTCTTCATTCTGTGTGCAAGAAGCAGGTGCATAGTTGTACTTCTAGAATTAATCTTTATTTGCAGAGATGGAAAAACCCTTTTCAACATGTAGAAAGTTCAGAGGACCGATAGGAGGGTGACCTGGTCCGGACACACGGTCCTTGCAACTTTTGGCAGATTTCACAGAGCAGCTCTGAATCATCTCAAACTTCTCAGATCCTCATCTACAATGAAATCCCAAATCTATAGCTCACTATTTCCACTTACTTTATCTTCAATTTTAGCACTTAGTTTATTCAAATTACAAAAGAGGTTAAAAAACATTCCAAACCCAATCAATCTACTTAGTATTCAATCCTTGTATCATCTAGGATTGGATCTAGTGGATTCATCTCCTCTTTTGAATGTAAAGTCCTCCAAGTGAAAATTGGCTTAGTGATTTCCCCCTTTCATGTGGTGAATTTTCTAAGCTTGAATTTTCCACTTTACAATATATGTCCCTATCACTATCAAGAAGAGCATTGAGGACTGTTAAGACTTGCGGGTCTTGTTGTGTGGCCTCAAGTTTTTCTTGTGTTAAGTTATTCTGGATTTCTTTGATTGAAGGCATGTTTCTCATATCTATTGGTAATGTGGCACCCCTTCAAGGTTGTGATTGTGAGTATATTGATATGTTCATGTTCCAAGTAGGATTAAACAACAGGTCATTATTTTGATCCATCTAATTTTTAGCCTTTTGTGATCTTGTTATGGGCATAAAGACTCTCTAAAGTGGCTCTACGACTGACTATGATGCACTTAGAACGTAAATGTTGGATTCAGAGGAGTGTAATGCAAGACTTAAATCTATTGATGACCTACCAAGGATCTAAATGAAAGACTTGACTTTAAGACTGGCTATGTATGAAAGATAAACTTATACATATGATGACACTCTATTGAAGTTTTTGACAAGGAGCTTGTTTTTGTATCGTAAGCCTTTCGAGCCTTTGTCGAACAATTTCTTGTGAGGCTTCTCTTTCAATTTGAACTATTTTTTATATTTCTTTGTCAATAACAATTTAAACTCCTAAATACTAAGGAAAACTTGTTCTTAATTATAGGCAAGGGTATCCAAACCATCAATGATTTTTAGTTGATCGTCATTTGGCCTAAGATTGGGTTGTTCAAATAGGAAGAAACCATTACCTGGTAAACCCATGCTAAGATATGCTCTAAGAATTTCTATAGATGGAGGACTCTAGTAGATGTAAATGAAGACTATGCAAGGGCTACTTTGAGAGAGACCTAAATGAAAACTTTTGGACTTTCATGTAGCCTTTTGGAATATGCAAGCTTAACTCTATCTTGAGAAGGACACAAATGAAGACAATGAAAAGGATATTTGAATGCAAATCTTGACAAGCTTGAACTTATTTCTAAGTCTAGGGTGAGGACTTGTGCAAGGACATGTGCAGTATGATGATGAAATGAAGACTATGCATGGATTGTGCAAATCGAAGGACTAATGCAATTTATGAGACCTATGATGACAAAAGATATATATTTATTTTTTTTCTGAAAGTGGAAACCTTTTTTTATTGTTGTTTTGATCAACTTGTTGAGGTGATATTGTTTTGGTGACAAATTTTATGGTTTTTGAAAAAACAGTTTGTAAAAAAGTATGGCCAATGAATTTTTCCGACAGACTCTGTAAATCAGAGTTATGCAAGGAAGGGCCTGAATTAGCCCAGATAAAAAATGACTTTATACTAGTCCAAAACATAAGAAAAACACATAAAATCATAGTAGACAATGCCTTGGTTTGAAATTTGAAACCATTTAATGGGGCCTCGATAATAAAATACCAAAACAAAACAGACAGATAGAAAAGCAGGCAACACTAGCTCCACTCCACATCACACACTTCTCAAGCATACTAATTTCTCTTACCCCGAAGATCAAAATATCTTATCACTGAGGATTTTTTGTCTCACTAAGAAAGGTAAATGAGGGGTATCTATGGGGTATGATCCACACACCTGGAACCATCAAATATACCGATTTGGGCTGCTAAATTGGTTCTTTGTGTAATTTTGAGGGGTCCCAATCCAACAATGGATTCTCAAAGAAAACCACTTAAGGATTTAGTTGATCTTATCAGTGCAAAGAAGACCTCCACATACATCAATTTCACTCAACACTCTAGCCACCTAGCCAATGTATTTATATAGAAGCTCGAAAAACCCACTTGAGATTACACTGGGAGAGATGACATCCCCAACACATCCCAATTCGAAATACCTCAATGGGGTGATGAAATTCCTAGTCAGAGATATCCCTCTACTGCTAAAAATAAAAATTAAGTGTCGTTAACACTTTTCTCTTGCACCCTGGTCCATGAAAGGTAGGGGAGATTCACGTCTATTTTAAAACCCAAAACTAAGGTGTGAGATTCAAATGTCCATGTGAATTTTAAACATCAAAATGAAATGTGAGATTTGCATTGTTCTTTTTAGGCACCAAGACAAAATGTGAGATTTGTATTGTCAAATTTTTAGGCACGAAAATGAAATGTGAGACTTGTATTGTTCCATTTGAGGCACCAAAATGAAATGTGAGACTTGCATTGTTCCTTTTAGGCACCAAAACAAAATGTGAGATTTGTATTATTCATTTTAGGCACCAAAACAAAATGTGAGATTTGTATTGTCAATTGTTTGGCACCAAAACGAAATGTGAGACTTGTATTGAAACAAAATGTGAGCTAAAATAATCTAAGAAATCCAACATTTACACATGTCATTAGATTCATGAGAATATTTGACCAATCGACTCTTCTCTGTTTTTCTCCCCATAGGTTGCAAACAAAAAATTAGTAATACTAGAAAACCAAAATAAAAAAAGAAAACACAAAAATAGAAAGCATCCAAGTTTATCCAACGAATGCAACATGATGTCTTAATGAATGAAATTTTTTTATTAATCATATGAGAATTAGTGATAGGACGATTGTGAATTACTAATAGGATGGTTACAAGATGTTGTCAGTACAAATGCGAAACAATTAAACAGAGATTAAAAAAATAACAAAAAAACCTGCAAGATAGAAATTTATTCCAGAATTAGATTAACCATTAGCTCATCTTCATTCATCATGTTGTATCTCAAGACGTAAGTATGCACCCAACTATGGTATTTATAAAGGGAATTTTGTTCTTCTATCTCCTGGATTCTCCTTTCTATTTTTAAGATTCTCTGATAGGATATTTGTTGTCTTTCTTTGTCTGCTTTCCTTCTAGAACCTGAAATCTTAAATCTCACCTTTCTTGCCATAAGATCTAATACATTTTAAACAACATATGAAAGTGATATTTCCAGAATTAAAAAACTAATTATTGGTTAGACAGAAAGAAGAATTGTGAAAAGGAGCGACAAAAAAAAATTAGTGCACAACCAATCTAGAAGAATGCGAGACATTATCAAGATGATTGCAAATTTCTATTTAAATACATGCAAATTTATGCAAGTGTGAATGTGAGATGTTATTGATGAATGTGACACAGTGTTAAGACGAATGCAAAATGAATCAAGTTGATCCATATAGAATCTGCAAAAACCTGCAAAAAATCAAAGAAAAACATGTAAAAAATATCAGATGCTTTAAGTTTCACATTGGGTTCACCATTGTTTTCATGTCTAAAATCATTATTAAAATTAAGCTAACTAGGGTAAAAGGAAATCACGAATCCTTAACTAATAAAGCAATCCTAAACACAAATCAATGAAAGTATTAGCCTAATAAGAGATTTTAATCAAATAGATCTAATTAAAACTCCCTATTATCCATGTTGCTTCCATCGTTCTTCTCTTCCTTGAGTTATGTTGGCTCTCAGATATCTCATTGGTTACCTACATATGACACAAAGATTCAAAGTTTGTGATTGTTGAAAATGGAGAATTGATGCTGCTTTTATAGATTTTGGGAGAAGATTGGGTGAGAAATGAAACTCAAGTGAACTTATCTACTAATTGATAGTTAAATTGATTTGATTGATCAATTAACTCCTTTGATTAATTTTTTATGTGGATGGATTGAATATTTCACTAGATAGATCAGCTAGTTAATTGAGGTAACTAGGGAGATGACTGAATTGATTGGTTTGTTAGAAAAAGGTGATTAGGAGTTAAAAATGGAGATTGATGAGTTAACTAAGTTAATTGGTTAGTTAACTGATTTGATTGATCACTCATGATATTCAACATGTGTTGTAGGAATTTTAAATTGAAATTCATTTTCATTTTTTATTTCAATTTGAATTTTGATTTTTGAATGATGAAATTGAAATGCACATTTACTTGAAATTTGATGAAATTAGAATTTGGTGAAATTTGAATTTGGGAGAATTGGAATTAGATGAAATTAGTTGAAATTAGAATTTGGGGATTCGGAGAATGAATTAATTAATTTAATAATTTAAATGAAATTATTTAACCATTGGAAATGGAATTAATTAAATAATAAAGATTATTTAATTAAAAAATTAAATCGTAATTAATTAAATAATTAATATTTGAGAAAGGGTTAAAAAATTACTTGAAAAGGGGTTGGAAATTGAATAACTAGTAATGTGAAGGATGATGATTAAATTAGTTCAAAAGAATAAGATTAATTAGATTAATTAAAGAATTATAGAATTATTTAACTAATAAAGATGAATAATTAGTGTATAAGTAATAAGACATTTTTAGGTGTCTGCATCTAGCACTTAAAATAGTTTTGTTTGTAGTCTTTTAAACTATCAGATGATCCTCATTAGATCTTATTATATATCTATAACTATCATTTCTTTTTATATTAATAAGTGACAAAACAAGGGTGTTGACCCTGTAGAAAAGCAACCTAAAGAAAGCTTTAACCAACCATTAATAGAACATGGCGTCAAGGATGACATTGTTACTATTTGAGAACCTAGAATTTTTTTGGGAACCCTCCTCTCTCTTTCTGCTAGCAATTTGGTTGTTATAGTTTGAAGTGAAATATAACTGTTCGTGCAAAATAACAAAGTATGAAGTGAAATAGATCAACAAAATAAAATAGCAATCATCTAAAATACTAAATATATACACCTAAAAATGGTTTGAAGATAGTTAGTTAAATAAGCAATTACTTAATTAATCCCCCTTCCCAATTTAATTGAATTCATTAGCAATTTGATTAAATTCCCCCATTCACCTGCTTATTAATAAATCTAAGGATTTATTTAATAGGTTATTTTCAATAGTCCCCTTTGATTAATTAATCTTAATTAATTAATCCTCCTCCATTTAATTCATGTATTCTAATCTCCTAATTAATTAAAACAAATCAATTTATGAGTTGTTGAAAGTTAATTGGCCTTTTCCTATTATTTGAATTTTTAAATTCAAATTTCCCACATGCCTCCTAACTTCTAACCACGTAACCTAACCACCCCCTAACCTGACCATTCCACCCAATCCTGGGTTTAGCTAACCCCATCCTAACCTCCTATTGGTTGGATAATCTCCCCTTGAAACACATGGCACTTATGCCATATGTCTCCTCCCTTGGACACTTGCCCTCTTGTGAGCAAGAATCCTTGACACTTGTCACCACAGAGATGACAAGTGTCCTTCCCTCCAACCTCTTTTCCAACCTCCTCCAATTTGAACCTTGATATCTCCATACTCAATCTTGACCGTTGAATCATGCCACCTCACCACTGGCCTTGGAAATATTATAAATATCCCCCATTTTGGAGCACAAAGGATCCCATCTCATATCATTTAAGCATTTTTATTATAGGCACATCCCATCTTATATAATTTAAGAATTATTATTTATAGGCACATCCCATCTTATATCATCTTAAGCATTGTTATTATAGGTAGTTGCATATTAGATCTAGCTTAATTTGATCATCTTCTAGTATAATTGCTTAATCATATAGCATATCAATCTCTTTTTCTAGCTTAATTGCAACTTAATTTAACACAATCAATGCATATCATTAGCATAATTATCTTCTTGGATCAATCTAACTTAATCATGCATTCATCTAGCTTGCACAGAATATCATTTTAAATCCTCTGTCTTGGTGTAGTCAAGTCATTGGGATTGCTCATCTAGATCTGAGAGAAAATCCACACTTGCATCTCTTAGGAGGTGATAGGTCACTTTGTCATGGTTTATCTTTCATTTTATTTTAATTTTCTAACCATGCTTGTAATGATCTATTGAGTATTTTTGTTGTAGCTGCAAGTACCCTACTTCACACAGACGACATTAAACAATGACAATTATAATTTACATAAAACTAAAACTATCATTGTTTAGTATTTTAGATGATTGTTATTTTATTGTGTCTTGATAAATTTCACTTTAGACTTTGTTATATTGCTTATGTTTTAGGGCATGATGTCATTCCATCCCTTTTATGAATATGGTAAAATATATGTTGCTTTACAAATTAATATTTAAAATACTTAAGAAAAAAAAATAGTAGGATAAGTGCATGAAAATGGGGGGACAAAAGATATTAAATGTGGTCATTTTCTCTCTCAAATTGGTTAAACCTAGACTTAGATGAGTAATACAAGATATGCATATGACTATTTTGAAGGTAAGATAAGAACAAAAATTATAATACTCAAAATGTAGTTTTAAATTATTATTATTTTTAAAAAGTTAAGGTTAAGGAGATGAAATGTTGAGTGAACACAAAACCTTTCTTTTTTAATAAGAAAATATAGCATAGTGTACGCTATTCATTCTTCTATTTTTTTCATTTCATTAGACATTTAAAAATAATAATTAGTAGAAATATAGCCAAGAGTGAATACTACTAGCTGTGTATTTTTAATTTTTTTATTAAATTTAATTGTATATTTTTGTAAAGTGAATGCATCTTTAAACTTGCACCATTCATCATATATACATATACATATCTTCACTTTAGTTTAGGTGGATTAAAAGTTATAAAGAAAATAATACACGTGTGTTAGAGAAATATGAAGAAACTATTCAAAAGAAATAAAAATAAATACATTAACTTATTCAAAATATTAAAAAATTTCCTCCACAAGACAATATAGTTGTGGATAATTATCTACTAGGGAAGGAATCCAACCAATAGACAACTGTGAAGTGGAATAAAAAACAATAGGAAATAGATTGGATTGACCCATTTAGGTCAATCTAGTTTGTAGTGTTAGGTATGTGCACCAAGATGGTGAACAAAAAAGTGGCCACTAGCAAAAAAATGCTTAAAAAGGACAAAACATGTGTTAGGATAACCGGTGAACAAATGAGAGGGGGGGTGAATCAGTTGTTAACAGATTATAACTTTTAATCCACTTAATAAACTTTAAACAAATCAAGTACCGATAAAGCACATACAGATGTCGGTAGGAACAAATATCGGTAAACAATAGAACTTAACAATTAAACAGATAATCAATGCAAAGAAACCATACCACATAAGACCATGATTTGTACGTGCAAAACCCGGAAAGGGAAAAACCATGGTGGGAAGCCTACCCACAATCAGATGATACTTCTGCATAAAGTATGTGATACAATGAGGGGACTGCACATGCAGGAAGACACACTACCTAGAGCGTACCGCTCATTACAAAAGAGTCTCACTGACTACAGAGAGGAAACAACCATCTCAAGATAAATGGACTACAATCCAATAGAGTGAACTACCAGAGATAGCATCTACCATGTTTGATTACAGTCTCGATTAAGCTCAATACTGAAGGCTTTTGACCTCTTCCTTAATCCCAAGTCAATCACCTATGATTGATCAAGTCTCCTTCACATATGATATTGCATTCCAAGACCACGAACACTTATTCCATTCCCATGCCACACATGTCACAATCTACAATGAGATCTTACATCATTTTATACAAACCCTCAGGCCTAAACCAATTAGGTCGCCCCCCTAAAATATATTACAATAAGATCATTACATAAATTCATATTACATCGATATGCCATGTCGGCTTAAGACCAAAACAAAAATAAAAAATCCATAAATCATCTCGAAACATCCCAACAACATGTAGAGTACACGTTATCATGATACCGGTCCACAACCTAGATAAGTACTAGACCTATTCTGTGTCCACTATGCCAAAGCAATGTCTTCAAGAAATTGAGCCACGATCAAAGAACATCTTCAACATCCTAAAATCAATCTAAAATCACATGCAACCAATCATATTCCATAGATCCAAACATGCTGGAAGTGTCCAACAGATAGTCTCTTCTGTCGGTAACACTAGATCTTCTACCGGCAACCAAAACCTATCTGCTGGTAACCAACCATAACAACTAGTGTTGACATAATTGACACAACATCAATGCAACATATAATCAATTTATCCAATAATTCCAACAATCTCCCCCTTTGGCATTGAGGGCAACACTAGACGTGAAAAACATCTAAGTACCAAGAAATGCCAAATAGGTCTCCCCCTATGGAAGACATCCAATAATCTCCCGAATATCAATAATTTTCCCCCTGTGAATGATATCTCTGTAAAGTTCTGAATTTAATTTTTCACATTACTATCTCTCCCCCTTTGACATCAATGCCATAAATCTGACAAAAATATCAAAGCAAGAATATAAACCTTTGTATCTCAAAGCTGACTGCTCCCCCTGAGTTGTAGAACCACTCATTAGTGCCAGAATGAATAATGTCTCTGGTAATGCATGTTGAACTAATGACAAACTAAATCAATCAAGTCTCTACCAGAGGGGAAGAAACCCATAACCTGTCTCTCAAATACTCAAATGATTCCTTAGACAATGGTTTAGTGAATATATCTGCAATCTATTCTTTAGTGTTCACATAAACCAATTTGACTTCCTTTGCTTCTACCTTGTCCTTCATAAAGTTATACTTTATATATATATGCTTAGTCTTAGAGTGAAATATCAGATTCTTAGACATGTCAATAGCTGTGGAGTTATCACGGTAAATAACTACCGGATCACTACAATTTACCCTGATATCCTTCAACATTTGCTTCATCCACAAGACTTGAGTGCAATTAGTTGATGTTGCAACATACTCGGCTTATGCAGTAGATAAAGAAATGCATGACTATTTTTTTTTCTGATCCAAGAAACTAGTATCTTTCCAAGAAAGAAAGCTCCACCAGAAGTGCTCTTCCTATCATCAATATCTCCTACCCAATCTGAGTCAGTATATGTACATAAAGTGAAATCATCATTTTTAGAATACCATAAACCATATTCTATTGTTCCTTGCAAATACCAGAATATCCTCTTTATTTCACATTCATCATTTTCTTTAGGATTACTTTGATGTATTGAAACAATACTTATTGTATTCATAATATTCGGTCTAGTCTGAGTTAGATATAATAGACCACCAATCATAGACTTATACCTTGTCAGGTTTACCGGTGTAGAAGTATCCTTGATAGATAATTTCTCACTTGTCACCATAGGAGTACTTACTAGTTTGGAATTATCCATACCAAACTTCTTCAACAATTATCTTAGATACTTAGTTTGATAGATAAAATGCCTTTGTCATTTTGAGTAATCTTTAAACCTAAGAAAAATCTCATCTCACCAATCATGGACATTTCAAATTCATTCTTCATATTGTTAGTAGATTCCATGCATAATTTATCTTCTCCTCTAAAAATGATATTGTCAACAAATACTTCAATAATCAGAATATCATTATCAGTGATCTTATAATATAAATTACTATTAGCACTGCCTTTAGTAAAACCAAGCTTCAAATGATATTTAGCCAACCTTGCATACCAAGCTCTAGGAGCCTGTTTTAATCCATATAAATCTTTCTTCAATCTGCAAACCATATCTTTATCATCTGTCAGTGAAAATCCATCAGGTTTCTCAATGTATACTTCTTCTTCAAGTTCACCCTTCAAAATTTAACATCCATTTGATAAACCTTATAGTTCTTATAAGCTGCATAGGCAAGAAATACTCTAATAGCTTCAATTCTAGCTATAGGTGCAAATGTCTCACCATAATCAATTCCTTCCATTTGAGAATATCCTTTACAAACCAATCTAGCCTTTTTTCTTATATCTTGACCATCCTCATTCATTTTATTCCTAAAAACCCATTTAGTTCCAATAGCATTCTTATTTTTAGGTCGGGGAACTAAAGTCCAAGTTTCATTCTTTTCTATCTAATCTAATTAATCTTCCATAGCCTTTAACCAATGTTTATCCTTACAAGCTTTAAAAATAGTTGCCGGTTCAACTTGAGAAATAAGGCATACCTCTTCATTTGCTAGTCTTCTTCTTGTCATAACTCCCTTATTCCTATCTCCAATGATTTGATCTTCAGAATGATTTAATCTTACATACCTTGGTGTCTTTTGAACTTCAGGTTCACTTCTTTGATCATCAGTCACAGTTGAATTTTCTGATTGTGCCAATGTAATTGTCTCAGTTTCCTGTACCGGTTAAGGCATTGTCAGTTTAGTTATGATCATTTCCACTACGGTTTCCCTATCATATGATATAGAATGATTTTTGTACTACTCATCTACTTTCACATTAGCACTCTCCACAATTTTCTGCAATCTTTTGTTATAACATCTATATGCTTTGCGTTGAATTGAATAACCAAGAAATATACCTTCATCACATCTAGGATTAAAATTTCCAATTGAATCATCTCTTTTGATATAGCATTTACTTCCAAAAATTCCAAAATACTTAACAGTAGGTGTATGTCGAAACCATAATTCATAAGGGGTCTTACTGGTTTCACCTTTGATGTGAACTCTGTTGAATGTGTAGACCGTTGTACTCGATGATTCTCTCTAATAGATATGAGGCAATTTGGCCTCCATTATCATAGATCTTGTTGCATCCAAAATGGTTATGTTCTTTCTTTCAACTACTCCATTCTACTAAGGAATCTAAGGTGCAGATAACTATCTCCTAATTCCATTTGTTTCATAATAACTGTTAAATTCATGAGAAGTGAACTCACTGCCATGATCTGATCTTAGACATTTGATTTTCAATCTAGTTTATGTTTCAACCTTTACTTTAAAGATCTTGAATTTCTCAAAGGCTTCAAACTTCTCCTTAAGAAAATTCACCCACATCATCCTAGAATAGTCATCAATAATCAGCATGAAATACCTATCACCTTGAAAGTTTCTAGGACCACATAAGTCAGTGTGAATCAAATCAAGTACATCATTAGATTTTTCATGTATGCTCTTAAAAGAACTTCTAACTTGCTTTCTCAATTGACATTCCTTACATACTGGATTATGAGGCTTCATAATCTTAGGTATATCTCTAACTGCTTTAGTTGAGCCGATCTTAACAATACAATCAAAATTAACATGACACAACCTCTTATGCCATAACGAACTCTCAACAATATGAGCAATCAAACATGTCTTATAACCAGTGTTCAAGTGAAATATATTACCTCTAGTCTAAATATTAGATGCAATCTCCAAACTAATCTTGTTAATGATTTTGCATTTTCTATCTTTAAACTAAAGTTGGAAACCCTTGTCCACCAATTGACCAACACTCAAAAGATTATGTTATAAACCTTCTACAAAATAGACATTATCAGTATTATGCTTACCATCTAGAGAAATAATACCTCTACCTCTGATCATACATGCTTTGTCATCTCCAAATCTGACTTGACCGCCATTGTATTCTTGCAAGGACATAAATTTCCCTTTATCTCTAGTCATATGATGTGAGCATCCACTATCAATTACCCATTCATCCTTATCTTCAAATTTTGTTGCCAGGGCATTTTCTTCATTTTTGATAGCCAGTTTTGATTCATCTTCCTTTAAAGTATGGAACACACATTCCTTTCCATTGCCAGATCCACTAGCAAAATCTTTCATCAATTCATCTCCAGAGTCATCAGTTACTCCTTCCTCATTCGCTATGTAGCATTGTTTACTTTTCTTGAATCTATATCTATTCTAGTTAGGCTTAAATGATTTCTTAACTCTTTCCTCAAACCTTGCATTCCTTTGAGGAAATCTAGATGCAAAATGACCAATCTTATTACATGAAAAACATTTAAAAGGTGCATTTCCTTCATACTTACTTCCTGTCAGACCTTTAGGTACTGTTCTAGCAAATAAGGCTTCAAGTTGCTCAAATTCTTTATATTCTTTCCTCATATCTTCCAATTATTTTGCATATAAAACTTTCCAATCACTTTTGCCGGTAGATGATGATGATGATGCATGAAAAGAAGGTTCAAACTTCATAGCTCTAGAAGATCCAAATTCTTCAATCTCAAAGGGAGATAATTTCCCAATCAGAAGGTCTCTGTTAACTAAAGAGTTAGCCATTGTTCTCAACTCATTAATTGTAGTTTAGCAATTTTGACAGTAGGATCACCTTCATTTAGAGTTTGCAATTTGTCCCACATAAGCTTAGCCAATGATTTACCAGTAAATTCCATGATTTGTTGATAAGTAAGTGCACACAAGAGGGCTTCTCTAGCTCTGCAATCATTCTCAATATTCTTATCCAAGTCTGCAGGAGTAGGATCGCTAGATGCTAGATTATAAGTTGTGTATCCTTTCTCAGTGATATCCCAAATATCCTTGCCAAGACATCTAAGATGAGTCCCCATTTGAATTTTATATATCCCATAATTTGTTCCATCAAGCTTAGGGATTTCTCTTTTGAAAATAGTTACCAGTGGATTAGAAGTGTTAGCTACCATAGGATCTACCTCAAGCAGTTAATCTTCTGCAAAAGAGGACCAAAGCTCTAATCCCAATTGTTAGGATAACTTTTGAACAACTGAGAGGGGGGGTGAATCAATTGTTAATATATTATAACTTTTAATCCACTTAATAAACTTCAAATAGATCAAGTACCGGTAAAGCACATACAGATGCTGGTAGGAATAGATACTAGTAAACAATACAACTTAACAATTAAATAGATAATCAATGCAAAACAACCATACCACATAACATCATGATTTGTACATGGAAAACTTGGAAAGGGAAAAACCATGGTGGGAAGCCTACCCACAGTTAGATGATACTTCTGCAGAAAGTATGTGATACAATGAGGGGTCTGCACGTGCAGGAAGGCACACTACCTAGAGCGTACTTCTCATTACAAAAGAGTCTCACTGACTACAAAGAGGCAACAACCATCTCAAGATAAATAGACTACAATTCAATAGAGTGAACTACCAGAGATAGCATCTACCATGCCTGATTACAATCCCAGTTAAGCTCAATACTAGAGGCCTTTGACCTCTTCCTTAGTCCCAAGTTGATCACCTATGATCAATCAAGTCTCCTTTGCATATGATATTGCATTCCAAGACCACAAACACTTATTCCATTCCCATGCCACACATGCCACGATCTACAATGAGATCTTACATCATTTTATACAAGCCCTAAGGTCTAAACCAATTAGGTCGGCCACCTAAAAGATATTACAATAAGATCATTACATAAATTCATATTACATTGATATGCCATGTCATCTTAAGACCAAAAAAATAATAACAAATCCATAAATCATCCTGAAACATCTAGGTAACGTGTAGAGTACACATTATCATGATACTGATCCATAACCTAGATAGGTACCAGACCTATTCTATGTCCACTATGCCAAAGCAATGTCTTCAAGCAGTTGAGCCATGATCAAAGAACATCTTCAACATCTTGAAATCCATCTAAAAGCACATGTAACCAATCATATTCCATAGATCCAAACATGTTGGAAGTGTCCAACCGATAGTCTCTTCTGCTGGTAACACTAGATCTTCTACCGATAACCAAAACTTGTTCGTCGGTAACCAACCATAATAGCTAGTGTTGACATCAATGACAAAAAATCAATGCAATACATAATCAGTTTATCCAATAATGCCAACAACACGTACGTGTTTTTGATAAATTAAAAAAATTTGTACCTGTTAAGGCTTGGAAAATTTGAGCCAAAACCATATGTGTTCTTTGAATTAAAAATGCATATGTGCTATTTAAAATAAAAACATGTACACACTTTTATGCAAAAAACATGCACACATTATGATGCATATGTGTTATGGTTAGCAAGAAAAACATGTATGTGTTTTGCTTACATTAAGCTAGAAAAGGAAAATGGCCTTAGATGCTATTTCCTTTGGCCTTCCCTAATTTTTTCTTAATTAGGATATATATACATAAAATATAACATTTAAGTATAAGCTATATATGTATATATTAGTAGCATGTTTGAGAGTGGGTTCAAATCTCTAGGAGTCATAATGTAGATTCTAGATTTTATAATTTTTCAAACTTAGTCAAATTTCAGTAATCAGTAGGCTCCTATCATCATTCTATTTCTATCTCTTTATCTCAGTCTCTTTGTCTCCCCAAGCTCTAGACCTATAGATCTATTTTGCTATCTCTCTTCTTTTCCTCCATCTCTGCCTCTCTCTATCTTACTCACTCCTCCCTCCCCAATCTCTAAATCTTATAATTTCTTAGACAAACAAATTTCAATAAATACTATGCTCCTATTGTCATTTCCTCTCCATCTCTCTCTATTTCACTCTCTTTGTCTCCCTCGATCTCTAGACCTATCTCTCTTCTTATCAATCTCCATATCCCTCTCTCTCCCCCATCTCTCTATATCATTTTCTCCTCTCTCCCTAATCTCTAAACCTCTCTCTCACCCTTATACATTGTATCTCCCCTCTCTTCTCTACCGACCTCACACTCATTCTCTCCTCTCTATCCCACCTCTCTCTCCCTCTCTTCACCTCTCTCTTTCTCTCCTTGTCTCTCTCTCTACTTATCTCTATCTCCTCTTTCCCTCTCCCTACATACCTCCCCTCACTCCCTTCCTTTACTTCTCTCTCTCTCTCTCTCTCTCTCTCTCTCTCTCTCTCTCTCTCTCTCTCTCTCTCTCTCTCTCTCTCTCTCTCTCTCTCTCTCTCTCTCTCTCTCTCTCTCTCTCTCTCTGCCCCATGTCTAATTATCTCACTCTCAACCTTTCCCTCTATACTAACCTCTATCTCCCCTCTCCCTCTCTCTACATACCTCTACATTCCTCCCTCCCTACCTCTATTTATCTACATAAGTATCCCTCTCTCTTACTCCATCCTTCTCTCCTTCCCTCTCTATTTCTCTTCATCTCACTCTCTTGTCTCCCCCAAACATTATACATATTTCTCTCCCTATCACTCTCCCTCTTTCCCCTCTCTCTACCTCTCTCTATCTCACTCTCCTCTCCACCCAAAAAATAGACATAAATCTTTCCATCTCTCTCTACATACTGTAACGTCATAAAATTGTGACCTTGCAATTTTCGACTGCATTTGGGTCTTTACATTGGCAGATGAATCTCTAAGACTGATTGGAGACCTGAGACATGCTCAAACACCTAAAACTTGCATTTTCTGCCACCCTGCATTGCGTTATTGTCATTTTCTATCCTAAATTAGGGTAGGAAAGGGGCGTGGTGCCCTTTTCCCCCCTAGGAAAAGGGAATGCCCTATTTTGGGCCTCCCTTGACCTAATCCTGCATTGGGCTTGTCAATTGTGAGCAAGAAAAAGTTTTCCTATGTCATCCTAAGATGAAAAAAATCAATTAAAAACCCCTAATTGGCAAGTATATAAGGAGCATCTCCCTTCCTATTTTCATAAGTCTAATAAGAGAAAATTAAGTTCAAGAAGAGAAATCAAGAATAAGCAATCATAAGGTGAAATTTCCAAATGACATTGTCATCAAGCATTCATGCATTCAAACATCCCTTCAAGCATTGAGCATTTCAAGTCTCGTTTCAAGGCTAGGTGTTGCATTAAATTCAAGGATTCAACCACTGAAAAGGAGATCTCTACCTATCCTTTCAATCAATTCTATCAACATTTCAATTGCATCCTCTCTTGAGGTGAACTTTACTTCAGATATTTCCTTTCATTTACTTGCAAGTATTTTCAATCACTTGGTTAATTCCAAAATGGGGTTTGACCTGAAGGCAAACCCCCAATCCCAACAACATTTCCTCTCTTTTCTATGTGTAGGTTGCAGGTGCGTAGTTGTAATTGTAGGTTTAGACTCCATTTTCAGAGACAAAAAAACCCTTTTTAACGCGCAGATTTCTCAGAGGATTAAGTACACTTTCAACTCAGTCCCAACAACTTTTGCTCAAACTTGTAGGGGAGCTTCATATTGACATCTTACTACTAATTCTAGGTGCACAACTTCATCCCGCATCTCTATCTCAAGATATAATTGTTTCTTTGTCATGTTTACACTTGGTCTCAATTCGCTTAATTCAACTTGTCTATTTTAAAAGAGGCTTACTTTACTTTTCAAATTTATTGCAAACTCCCTACAATTCACTTAGCATTACATCTCTTTCCATTGAGATTGGATATAGTGAATTCAACCCCCTCTTTTAAATGTAATGTGTGTGAGAAGTTGAAGGGAATCCTTTGTGAGACTTTCACTCCTTTCTTGAGGGTAAAAATTTCCACTTGATCTCCTCTCATCACTTTTCACCACATTACATTTTGGTGAACACGATGTCTTACATGCTTTACATTTAAAATTATTGAATATTTTTCATTTACAAGTTTAATTTCCTTACCAAACTTAGTGGTTAATTCATTCAAAGCCCTAGTTGTCAAATTGAACTTGTGTTTTACAAAAAATGCTATATATTGTCTTAGATCTACAAATTGCATTGCTTATCAAATTCAATTCTTTCATTGTCTTCTTCAATTTACAAATCAAATTTACAAAATTAAGTCATTAATTGTCAAAACCCTAATTTTCAAAAATCAACTTGAATTTGTGCAAACATTGGATTCACATTTAATTTTCATATTTAGGACTATTTTCAAATTTGTCTTCTTGCCTAAAATTCAAATTTTCAATTTCCCTCCTTTTTCCAAAATTCAAAATTTTGAAATTCAGTGGTTAGGCCCTAAAACCCTAATTTTCAAATTTATTTGGATTTTCTGCAAATTTCAATCAATTTTAGTTTTCTAAATATTATTCAAGGTGATCCTATCCATTAGGTTTTACCTTTTTCAAATTTTCAATTCAATTTTTTATCTTTTTCAAAACCCTAGTAGGGTCCTATTTTGACATTAAAAACTCAATTTCACCTATCTAAAGCTCGTAAAATCAACCAATTTTTGGGGGCTAGCTCTCAAATCATTGTAGCTTTCATCCCTAAAAAATTTTGAAAAGGTTGGGCAGACCTAGTACACTTTGAACCTAGTCCCTGGCTTTTTTCCTGAAAATTTCGAGAGACTGTTATGACTATATCTAATTGCTTAAATCCAGAAAAGTCGCTGATTTTGTCAAATTTTGATCCCTCTAAAATAAAAAATACTTCCCAATTTCAACATTACAAATTTCAAGAAAACATTTAAAATTAAGTGGTTAATTATAATCTGTCATGATTTTAAAAACTTAATTTTGTCAATTTTAATTAAGTGGTATCCGATTGGCCCTAATTTTAAATTTCAATCTCTTTTTATCATAAATTCTCTTGAAAAGTGTGTCATTTCTTCTTTCCACAAAATTCAAATTTTCTAATCATTATATTGCATTATTCAATTTTACAAACTTTGTTCCCAACATTAAAAATTCAAATTTTCCCTCTAGTGCATGAGTTTTACAACTATTAGTCCTACCTATACTGTCCCTGTTAGACAAATCATTAGAATTAAGGCTTCCCAAGGTTTAATTCTTGGAGAGATGGAGCCTAATTTGGGTGACTTCTTCAATGAGAATAATGCTAATTCTTCCCATCCTAGTAACATCTCGATCTACCGAAATGACGATTCTAATGACAAAGAAGAAGTTTTGACTAGAGTTTCCATATATCAACTTTCAAAATTGGACAATCAATTTGACAATTTCCAACAATGGATGTCCCAAGAATATCCTAATAGTGAAGCTCTTCCATTAATTGAAGGTCTAAAACGCAAGATTCAAAGTGATAAGAATGGAATTGAATAATTGCGTGGTATTTCTCATATTGTTGATTCTAATGTCATACCTATAAAGAGTTGTGTTGAGACCTTAGGTTATTCACAACCTCCTACACAAATCAATCATTATATTCCTTTGACCACTCCAATGACTAGCATTCCTACATTCACTTCAAACATCATGGCTACATCAACTCAAAATGTTATACCTACAACCATTAGTCATGGGGAAAATCCCTCTTCCTCAAAAAATCCTCCATCTTTATCAGTGGTCCTATTGTCTCTCAACCAATAAATGTAACACAAGGGGGTGATTCATCCAATCATTATATCCCTCCTTTTAGTGTCCCATTTCCTACTCAATCATCACCTATTCCTACTTACCATACTATTCCACCACCCTATTTTCAATCAATGCCTTCTTTCAATAACATCACACCACCTTCTCAATCAAACATGTCTAACATAAATTGTTCAACAGAAGCAACCATTAATAGCCTTGCCCAAACTGTGTCATCATTGCAACAACAAATCTCTTCTATGATTCAATCCAAGTTTAATCTACCCATATTTAATGTTGCGAGCCCACTTTCTCTTGATATTGTTAGAGTTTTCCCTCTTAAACACATTGAAGTCCCTCAATTGGAACTCTATAATGGAAAGGTGATCCTTTAACACATGTCAAAACATTCTGAACCTTGTGTACTAACTTTTCTTATGATCAAAGATTGCTTGCCAAATTGTTTACTAGAACACTAAGAGATAAGGCTTTACAATGGTATTTCTCTTTGTCTTCCTATTCTATTACTTATTTTCAACAATTAGAAAATTCTTTTATTCAACAATTTCAAAACATCATAGGTCCTAAAATCACTTTGACTAATTTAATGCATCGTAAACAAGGTGTTAAAGAAAAAGTGATTGATTTCATTAGTAGATATAAGCATTTTTGTTCTCAAATTTCTTTTCTAGTGCCTAATAATGATATTCAAAGAATTTTCATTTCTAATTTGCAAAAGACATTAGGGACAAACTTCTCCTTTCTGAGTTTACTTCCTTTCCACAGTTATGTGCAACACTTCACAATTATCAACTGACTATGAGTCAACTGGAGCAATCTACTCCTATAGCTCTGAGTGATAAGGGTGAGAGTGCTCAACAACCATTTGTGAAGTTCAAATTGAATTAAGGCTTCATCAAATTCAATGACACCATCAACTACAATAATGTGAATGCTACAATAGGTGTGCCTCCTATTTCTAAATTTTTCCAAAGATAAAGACAATTTACTCCGTTGAATGAATCTTTGCATAACATCATGTCTTAGTTGTTACAAAGAAATGTTATCAAACTCCCTCCAATATAACCAGTTGACCCTTCTAAGGTAGCCTCACGTTACTTTGAAAATAATTCTTTTTGTCAATTTTATCGTCAACGTGGTCATGATACTGAGAAATGTTTTGTATTAAAAAGTAAGATTCAAGACTTGATTGATAATAATACTATATATGTGGCAAGTGTGAATGATAAGGGAAACAAATCAGTAGCTCATCCTAATCAAAATCTTAAGATTTTTATTGACCCTTTACCCTCTTATAACTCTAACATGATTGAAACTACACATACCTCTTTCTCTCCTTCTGATCTCACTACCACAGCTCCAAATTTGGTGAATATGGTAGAGAAAAAAGAAACACCTAAGGATCAATGTATCACATTTGACCCTAGTGAGACCATTAGAGGACCTGATGGTCCTTTATACATAGTTGTGAAGATCCAAGGAAAACTTTATCGAGGTGTGCTTATTGATCCCTCTTGCATGGTTAATCTCCTCACTGAATAATATCTTTATACTTTACATTTGCATAAAGAAATCTATGATGATACTAATGTAGTAATTAAATTATTTGATGGATTTTCTTTTCCTACTATTGGTTCTATCACACTCCCTATTGAGGTTTACTCTAAATCTATAGATGTCAACTTTGTTATCATTCCTTCATCTGAACAATTTTGGGTGAAGTTAGGTTACCCTTCTTTATCTTTCATGAAGTCTATTGCCTCTCCAATCGATAAGTTTTTGAAATTTCCCCACAATGGATAAATCATAACTGTTAACCATAGCCTATTTCGACCAACCAAAAGAAGCCCAAGTGTTCCTATTAATTACTTTTGGCCTCAACAATTTCAATCTCTTCCAACAAGAAGTGATGCTCTCTTTCAATCTTATCAGAAATGGAAGAAAGATATGATCTTATCCTTAAGTAAACCTAGAACTCCAACATTTTATATCCCCACTATTGTTGAAGATGAAGATCTTACTCTAATGGATAGATCTAATCTTCCTCATAAAGAAGATTCCCAACCTATTCCTATGGATGAAACTATACCTTCTCCTAAGAAGAACAATAATATCCCTCCTAAGGTTAGACCTATACCTCCTCCTCATGATGGACCTGGTCTCCTTCCTACACCAAACATTCCTCCTTTGTATAGTGCAGTTCCACTCCTCACTCTTATAGAGAGAAGAGACCTGCCTCTCCTCTTGTCCAACCTAAAATGCCTCAACCTAAACCTCCAACTACCAAAGATGAGAACATTCCTCTTTCAACAAATATTCCTCCTTCCTCTCAACCTTCCGCTAAGACTCAATGAAATCGTCATGCGAGAGATCACCAACGAAAATGGTGTGCTAGAGCTCATGAAGTTGTTTCTCAAACTATTCAATATCCTAAAACACCAACAATTGATATGATTCCCTTTTCTCCTAAGCAAAATCTTAAACCTAAATCTCCAAATCATAAGTTGCAAAAAACATGTGATGGTTTTACTTTTATTCATATTAGACCTCCCCTTTCTATAAATCTTGATGAAGAATTAGGTGAAAATGTTATTCATGATGGCAATACAACTTCTAATGCTTCTGATAGTGAATATGAATATGTTGATATTGACAAACATTTCTTTTGAATTTTCAAAAGCCTTAAATCTAGCTCATTGAAATGAACAAAGTGACTTAGAACAAGAGCATAGTCCTTGTTTGGACCTTGTGATAGGTCCATCTCTTGTACTTGATATTTCTCCTCTAGTGTGTTTCCCGCCTTCCCGAAATAGTCATCACCAAGATTGGGAGGTGGATGTTGTGCTAGACTAGCTACATTAGCACCGTAGATCCTCTACGTCTCTATTTTCTCGCTCTTTTGTACCCATTCTTCTATGTGTATCCCTATTCTTCTATTTGTCGTCCCTAGTGATGTCGACTTGAGGATGATGCAAAGCATTGAGATCTCTTTTGGTCTCTTTCATGTTGACTCAAAAGACACATATTCCCTTTCTTTGGGGAATGAGGACTATTCTATGCATATATACATGATATACATGAGTTATCATACAGTATACTGACCCTGAGGAAAGTGAAGCCACCTCATGCATTCTATTTTCTATTCATTATCCATCGGTTTATTCCTTGATTGGGGGCTAAATCCTTGCGATAACACATTCCCTCTCTTTCTCTCTCTTTGGTGTATCCTACCTTAAAAAAATTGCTCCCGATAAGGTGTGCACAATCGCTTTAACATGGGGGCATATACTCTGATCATATTTTCCATCTTGATACTTAAGTTACTTAGTGAACTTGGCTTTGCATTGTAATTTTCGGTATCCTTACTTTTCATGACTCATAGTGAGGGGAACCTTACTACTTGCAGTCATGGTTCTCTCCCTCTTGATCTTCCCTTTTACTTTGTCAATCGAAGTTGTATGATCCTTAGTCCACTGGGGGCTTGGTGTATCTTACCTCCTTGACATGGTGAAATTATTTCAATCTTGTTTCCTTGTACTTTACTGATAGTATTAGCATACACTTATACTCCCGCTAAAGTGGGGGCTAAATGTAGCGTCATAAAATTGTGGCCTTGCAATTTTTTACCACATTTGGGTCTTTGCATTGGCGGATGAATCCCTAAGCCTGATTGGAGACCTGAGACATGCTCAAACACCTAAAACATGCATTTCCTACCACCTCGCACTACCTTTCTGTCACTTCCTATCCTAAATTAGGGCAGGACAAGGGCGTGTCACCCCTGTCCTTGCCCTATTTTAGGCCTCTCTTGACCTAATCTTGCATTGGGCTTGTCAATTGTGAGCGGGAAAAAGTTTTCCTATGTCGGCCTAAGATAGAAAATCAATTAAAAATCCCTAATTTGCAAGTATATAAGGAGAATCTCCCCTCGTATTTGCATAAGTCTAATAAGCGAAAATTAAGTTCAAGAAGTGAAATCAAGCATAAGCAATCATAAGGTGAAATTTCCAAGTGACATTGTCATCAAGCATTCAAGCATTCAAAAATCCCTTTAAGAATTGAGAATTTCAAGTCTCCTTTCAAGGCTAGGTGTTGCATTCAAGTCAAGGATTCAATCATTGAAGAGGAGATCTCTACCTATCCTTTCAATCAATTCTATCAACATTTGAATTGCATCCTCTCTTGAGGTGAACTTTACTTTAGATATTTCCTTTCATTTACTTGTAAGTATTTTCAATCACTTGGTTAATTCCAAAATGGGGTTTCACTTGAAGGCAAACCCCCAATCCCAACAACATTTCCTCTATTTTTTGTGTGTAGGTTGCAGGTGCACAACTGTAATTGCAGGTTTAGAATCCATTTTCAGAGATGGAAAACCCTTTTTGGTGCATGGATTTTTCAGAGGACCATGTACACTTTCAACCTGGTCTCAACAAATTTTGCTCAAATTTGTAGGGGGGCTTCATCTCGACATCTTACTGCCAATTCTAGGTGCACAACTTCATCCCACATCTCTGTCTCAAGATATAATCGTTTCTTTGTCATCTTTACACTTGGTCTCAATTTGCTTAATTCAACTTGTCTATTTTAAAAGAGGGTTACTTTACTTTCCAAATTTATTGCAAACTCCCTACAATTAACTTAGCATTCAATCTCTTTCCATTGAGATTGGATCTAGTGAATTCAACCCCCTCATTTAAATGTAATGTGCATGAGAAGTTGAAGGGAATCCTTTGTGAAACTTTCACCCCTTTCTGGAGGGTAGAACTTTCCACTTGATCTCCTCTCATCACTTTTCACCACATTACACATACCTCCCTCTTACTCCATTTATCTATTTTTATACATAGATATCCTTCCCTCCTCTCTCTCCTCTTCTATCTCTATTTATATATGTCTCCCCTCTCCCTCCTTACCCACCTACCTCTATTTCTCTAAATAAATCTCAATCTCACCCTCTCTCGCTATTCCTACATCCCTCCCTCCTTTCATCTACCTCTCTACTTATCCATCTATGTGTACTCTTTATCTATCTATTTGTACTCTTTATCTCTCATCTCCCTTTCTCTATTTATCTCCTCTCTCTCTCTCTCTATCCATTTATCTTCCTTCCTCTCTTTATCTCCCCTCTCCCTCTCTCTACCCACCTCTCTTTTCATCCCTCTCTACTTTTATCTCCTCTAACTCTCTACCTCCTTCCCTCCATACTATTTATGTCACCTCACTCTCTCTCTCTCCCTCCCTCCCGCATTCCCTCTCCATACTATCTCCCTCTCTTTAACTACTTATATCTATTTACCCTCCCTCTCTCCAACTCTCCCCTCCAAGTCTATCTATCTCACCTTTCATTATCTCTCTCTTTCCCTCTCCACCTCCCTCCATCTATTCCCCCCTTCTCATCTTACCACTCTCTCCCCTCTTCCTCTATCTTCTCTATATATATCTCCCTCCCTACAAGACCTTTATTTCTATCTTTTATTCTATCTCCTAAACCTTCTCTTACCACTTCTATGAATCTCACCTCTCTCCCCACTCTCTCTCTTTTTATTACCTCTTTCTCAATGTACATATCTCTCCCTCCCTACCTATTTCTTTACCTCTCTCTCTCTCTCTTTCCCTTTCTCTCTACTTATCTAAATTATCTACCTACCTCTTGTGCACTCCTCCTATACTATCTTTATTTAAATACCTAGATAGAGAGAGAGAGAAAGAGGTGGAGAGAGAAGGAGAGAGATAGAGAGAGGTGAGATAGACAAAAGTGGAGAGGATATTTGGAGTGAGGGAAGGTATTCAAAGAGAGGGAGGGTGGATAAATACAATTAGTTGGAGAGAGAGTATAAAGAGGGAAGGAGAGATGGAGAGAGAGAGAGAGAGAGAGAGAGAGAGAGAGATAATTAGGGAGGGAGTGAGGGGATGTATGTGGAGAGAGGGAGAGAAGAGATATAGATAAATAGAGAGAGAGGGAAGGAGAGGGAGATCTAGGGAGGTGGAGAGGTGAGATAGAGAGGAGAGAATGTGTGTGTGGTAAGTAGATATGAGAGGGGAGATGCAAAGAAGGGTGAGAGAGATAGGTTTAAAGCTTCGGGGGAGAGGAGGGAGTGAGATAGAGAGATGGGGGAGAGAAGGAAAGAGAGAGAGTGATAGGAAGAGAGATAGGTCTAGAGATCAAGGGAGACAAAGAGAGAAAAAGGTAAATAGAGAGAATAATAATAGGAGCTTTGAAAATACTAAAATTTGATTATTTAAGAAATTATAAGATAGAGAGAGGTAGAGAGAGGAGAGAGTGAGATAGAGAGAGGTAGAGAGAGGAGAATGAGATAGGAAAATAGATAGGTCTAAAGCTTGGGGGAGACAAAGAGTGTGAGATAGAGAGATAGCAAGAGAATGATGATAAAAGTCCACTAATTACTGAAATTTGACTAAGTTTGAAAAATTATAAGATCTCTTAAAATCTAGAATCTACATTATGACTCCTAGAGATCTGAAACCACTCTCTAACATCTTCCCAATATATGCATAAAATATAAATTAAGGTATAAGAACATGTTATATTTCATATATATATAGATATATATATATATATATATATATATATATATATATATATATATATATATATATATATATATATATATATATATATATATATATATATATATATATATATATATATATATATATATATTCTAATTAAAAAAAACTAAGGGCTTCCAAAGGAATTAGCATCTAAGGCCATGTTCCTTTTCTAGCTTAATATAAGCAAAATGCGTACGTGTTTTGCTTGCTAACCATAACACATACACATTACAACGCATGCATATGTTTTTTGCACAAAATAATGCACACATTTTTTTCAAATAACACGTACACATTCTTAATTAGAATGAAACGTATTTTTTTTGTCTTGTACTTAGCCTTCGATGACAATCCTTAAACTTGGGAGCTTCATTTCCCTTATTTTTGCATGTTTTCTTCTTCCAATTTGGTTTCTCAACTTCATTGTCATTGGTTTACACATTATCAAGTGAGTATTTGTAAAATTACCACCATAATTTCACTTGTCTTCTGATCTTTCTAACCATATATTTTTTTAAAGATTTGAACAACATTAACATATTAATTCTTAATCTCTTTTACCAATGTCTCTAGAGTTCTCAGAGACATATGTGCACCATTTTTTAATAATTTTTTAGCTACTTGTCCAAATTTGAAACAAATTATATATTATTGTTCCACACTTCATTCTTTACACTTTCAATTTTATTTTTTGAATTATCGATTATTTTGGTACAATTTATGTAATGCACACAACCAGGTACCCGATTTTTAGGATGTGTCTACTTCAAAAAATCATTTAAAAAAATACTTAACAAATAATTACAAAAAAATATACAACTTCTAGTACTCATTTTTAACTATCTTTCTAGGTCAAAGGATTTTTCAAAATACTAAATGTAACTATAACTTTTTTTTAAAACTTTACTATTTTGGAAACTAGATTCAGTGTACTACAATTCTTGTTTTTTTTGGTATCTTCAAATTTTGAGTGGAAGAGTCTCAAATTGATTTTCCAAGTTTAGGGTTAGTTGATTCGAGAAAAAAAAAAGTAGCCATTTATACCCCCCTTTTTGTTCACCATCTTAGTGGACTTACCCTATTAAAATCAGTGCATTGTAGTATACTTTTTGGATTGGTTCAAATGAAATGTCTTTGTGGTGGCTATGGTTGGCCAATTATGTATCTTTTATATATTATTAATAAAATATTTTCACAAATTATGTCGTGGTTTCTGGATTAAAAAAATAAAAAAATTGTATGGCTAGAAAGTACTAAATTATAAGGGAAAAAGAGATGTCCAACCTTTAGGCTTGGAAATCTAATCTTAAATAGGTGAGATAATAAAAAAAAAAGAATTCAAATAATTAAAAATGCATATATGTTATAATGTGTATGTGTTGTATAGCAAGTACACATTATGTTTTGTCAAAAATAATGTGAAATATAATGCACTCACATTATGTTTTAGATTGTCTTGTGCAAAACATAATACATATGCACTATGGTTTGGATCTAATGCAAGATACAACATACATGTATTATAGCATATACACATTATAACTTGGATCTAATTCAATCTAATTCAAGACATAACACATGCATGATGCAACTCATGTTGCCGAGAACCGGAATCCCCCTGGCCCCGATTGAAGATACCTTCATTTGGAAAGAGACACAATCGGGCTATTTCTCGGTCAAATCTACTTACAATCAGCTCATCAAGCACCCTGTGGATGTGGAATGCTGGAAGAAAGTCTGGAACCCTCAACTAATCCCTAAAATTATTTTTTTCTGGTGGGCCCTCATGCATGGTAAAACCCTTATGCTGGACAATCTGAAAAAAAGGGGATTCCATCTCCCCAATAGATGTAGCTTGTGCAAAGATGATGAGGAATCTATCGACCACCTTTTTGTACTCTATCCCTTTGTAGCTCACATTTGGTCTATCACTCTTCAGAAATGCGGTCTCTGCTGGGTCTTTCAGAAGAATATAAAAAACTTTGCTTTCAATTGGACCCCCCCCTCCCATCATCCCCTCATCATTCAACTCTGGAAATAAATCCCACCGCACATCTGCTGGGCCTTATGGAAAGAAAGAAATAACAGAATTTTTAGAGACACTGAGACACCCCCGGACTCTATGGCTCTCATCTGCTTTAAGATGATTACGAAAAATTTAGAAGTCACAAAATGGAAAATCCCCCCCTATCCTCCTGATGAGGTGGACAAGAAGATCGATGTTTGCTGGAAGCTCCCCCCTATCTTTGACCATGTCAACAACAACACCAAGATTAAGAGATGGATGACTAGATGGTCAACCCCTAGACTTCATTGGTTCAAACTAAATTTTGATGGCTCTGCTCAACGCAACTGTCAGGCTGGTGGCGGAGTCATAAGGGATCATCTTGGGAACATGGTTGTAGCCTATGCTGGCAACCTAAGGGATAATATGGTCACTCAAGCTGAAGGAATGGCCCTCCTTTGGGGTCTGAAAATGGCTAACTCCATAGGAATAAAGCATCTCGAAATTGAAGGAGATTCTCAAATCATTATTGATTCTATCAAAGGAAACACTTCAGCGGGATGGAGAGTGGAACCTATTCTGAGGGACATCAGGTGCTTTCTAGTCAAAATGGAGGACTTCACTATATACCACATATTCAGAGAAGGAAATAGAGCCGCCGATTCCATGGTGGCTAAAGGAAGACTGCAGAATGGCTTACGATGTTGTAGGGACTCCAATCTGCTGCCAATCACCATTAAGGAAATCTTGGAAAAGGAAAAGGCCTTTTTCAAGGAAAGGACAACCCCCTCCACTCAATGAGGAAGGAAACCTTCTTGTATTTTTTAAATTGGCATGGAGATCCCGCCAATTTCCACCCTAGATGTCCACGTACCAAGGGTAGGCTGAGTCATCACAACCACATGGGATGGATTCATGATGAAAGTATAGACATCAGAAATGTTTACCCCCTAATTATTACCCAAACAGAGCCAACTAGTGATGGCAAAGGCGGTGTTGGGAATCTGTCAACTCACATTGGCTCGAGTAAAGACTCGCACGCTCTGAGTAGATTTTTGGATATCAATATCTACGGGATCATAAAGGGTAATAATCACTCTGATTATTATGACCATTCACTTCAAGTCCGGCACACCATTCTCAACCATTCTATCTCGCATTCGCCTTGGCTCTATGTTTTGGTTTTTCAAATTGTGAATCTAGAGGACTCAAGAATGGGGGGGATGGGCTCAAACTAGAACCCAATAAAGTGGACGAGTTCAAAGCCAAACCGGCGGCCCGATTTGTGTGCACCGAAGGTGGTATTTACAAATTCATAGAAAATATGAAGGGCAACGACAAGAGGCTCTCCAAACCATTTGTGACTTCCTAGGAGGACAGAAGGGTGACCATGGGGGGAATCTCTTTTGAAATCAATGAAGAGGTTATTGCTCAGGTGACGGGTCTATCAATGGAGGGAAGGAAATGGAAAAAGCAGAGCCGAATCACGGATTCTACCAGCCTCAACCAATTTTTCTGCCATGGAGAGAACCCTATCAAGAGGGCTAGAAGTTTCAATAGGGAGGAGCTTCCTCACCTATGATGAAATATTTTACTCTGGAGGGTAGGTATGGCATTTTTTACTACTACCATCTCCCGTTCCTGAACCATTTGAGGAACAAAGAACTTATTTCCATTCCGTTCTTTCTTCTGCACTCGATGGATGCTAACATTAAGGATATAGTCGAACCTATGAAGAAAGGGAAAGAGTTTCCCATCCTGCATCAGGGCCTAATGCTCTGCCTGTATAACTTTCACCTTGCCCTCTGCCCGCTCTGTTCCATTTCTGTGTAGAATGTCAGCCCCTTAACCCAACCCCCAGCCAATATTGACTCAAGCCCTCAGTGCCTGGAATTTGGATCCTCTAGCAAGAAATCCAAGAATCATTCCACGAAGGAGGTGAGGACCCCTAAAAGAGTCAAAATCCAGGAGATTAACTTGGACTTGGACTTGGACTTGGACATTACCGAAGAAGCCAACACCCCCTGCCGCTTGAGCAGATTGGCTACTAAACCCTCGGAGAAACCCCTGCGAGACCCCTCTTCCTCACATGACACGGGCAACTCCATTCCGTATGTCAAAGCACCCCTGACCTAGCACAAACAGACCCCCCATTCTGTGAGCTCCACCCAGGTTTCTAAAAGCCCCATCTCCTCTATGAATCCAGAGCCAACCAATTTCCCTTCCCCAACTTTTAGGATTGAAAAAATGCTGGTGGTTGAAGAGTCCAATAGCATGAAGGAAGAAGAGCCCAACCTGACTGAGCTCAAAAAAAAGATAGAGGCCCTCTCTGATACTGTACAGGTGATTACCAGTAGACTAGAGGCGACGGAGTCCAAGATGCACGATGTGTCCAAATTCACACTGAATGTCATGAGATGCTCGGCGACGACACTCTACCTGTTGCAGGATACCGCGGCCAAAGGGAAAAGCAAAGAGGAGGACGACTACAAAGGCCTGTCCAAGTTTCAAGTTCCTCATGAAGGAATGGGCTCAAAAGCTACTCCCTAAGAAGAGCCAAGGGAAAAAGAATTAATTGTCTGCATGTGGTGGTGTTTTTGGTCTATGTTGTGTAGCCGCGGGTTGGATAAGCCTAGTTTTGGCTTATGTTTATATTTTGTTGGTTATAGCCCTGTGTGGCTTATGAACTATACTCTGACTGGGTTTTTTTATTGCTGATAAACTCTCATATTATGGTTTTTGTTTTTGATAGAGGTAAAAGGCTGCTACTTTGTTGTTAATGTGCAAACAATGGCCCTGCCACTGCTCTCTTAATTGTACCTATGGGTCAGCCCCCTCGTTTTTGGCTGCTTTTATTATAAAAGACACATGCATGATATATTATATACATATTATAGATCATACACATTTTGCACAACATTAATGTTTTATATTAAGTACATACATTTTTTCTTTAAATCTCATAACTAACCACTTATTTATCTCCCATTTCCATATACTTATCCAAAATTAAAAAGATTCTCAATTCAAATATTAATATATTAATTCAAAACATTTTTAGGAATAATTTTTTTAACTTGTAATATTTTATTAATTCTTTATTTTATAATTTCATATTGAATACTAAGTATTGATAATTCATATCTACATAATTTTTTAAATTACTGTTATCTTTAAATAAATTTAATAAATTCTTTTGTTTAATCAATTTTGTGGTTGGTATTTCAAATATCATGATCTACAATATCTTTTGTTTAATATAATTTCTTTCTTGATCTGGTCTCCACTATAAGAACATGAACAAGTAACTTTTTATTCTCTATTCAGATTTCCCATTACAAATAACTTTTTTAACAATTTTAATATCACGAAATGTTAAAGAATCCATAATTTAAAAATTAACTTGTAGAATCCAGAAAATGAAAAACTTTTTAAATTTTTTTAACAATTCGGTGTAAGGGATGGAACCCACATGCGCCCCCATAAGAAAGTGAATTTCATTTGCAAATTATTTAAATTGAGACCAATTTTTTTAAAAATTTATCCAATCAAAACTACGTTGAGTTCTCTTGAGGTGGTAATCACTAGTATAATATTATTTTTTAGCATAGTCTAACAAATATTAAATAATATATAATCTTTTATAAAAAATATTACAAGGCAAGTGTACATAGTGAGAATATTTGTCTTTATAGTGTTGAAATAGTAATATTTGTTGGTTAGTTGATATATGAGATGACATATTCAAGAAGGTATATCAAATAATAGTTGGAAATTAATATATTCTTACGATCTATTTTATTAGTGATTGAAGATTATAGTTGTTAGTAAATTGAACTTGTTTGTTCTTGAGAATAAATATTTGTTAAATATAAATTATAAATTACAAAGTACAATTGATAGTAAACAAATACATAAAAGAAAGAAAAATACTAAGCTAATTTGAACTCAATTCATTTGTTTCATTGTAAAATTTGTGTTGAAGGAGTTATATGAAATTATTAATGATAATTATCAATCATGAACAAAATAAATTATAAAAAAACCATCATTCCAACAACTACATATTTTCCATTATTAACTTAAACTTGATATCACAATTATAAAAAAATGGAAATTAAAAACATTTGACAATCTTGTAACTTCAAAATTTAAGAGATAGCAAATTCTTACAAAAATTATAAATATAATGTAATAGATTATATGTTGAACCCAAGGTAGGATTGAGAGGGGGGACGAGGTGAATCAATCCAAAAAAAAAATTAAATGCAAAACATAAACAATTACACAACAATTTATATCCCACAATATAGCACCAAGATTTATATGTGGAAAACCCACACAAGGAAAAACAACGGTGAGCACCTGCCCACAAGAATATATCCACTCAGCTCCGGACTTGCACACCAAGGCTAACTACTCATGGGGAAAGATACAAAGAGGAATTGCAAAACTTAAATGTAACTGCACTCAAGGTAAGACACAAAAAAATCGATATGAAAAGAAGGATCTCCTGATCATGAAGTTGTCCTTGAACTCTGCATCAAGCGACCAACATCAACACACACACAAATCTAATCTCATCTGCCAACACTCTATCTCAACTCTTTGTCATAGTCTCAGCATAGCTTGCATATCATTCAAACATAACTCTTCTTTTTCTCTTCACTGAACCTTTAATCTTCACTATTCACCACATCTACTTTCACTCACATCTCATGCTCATACTTAACTCAATCACACTCATTCTTATATAGAAGATAGATCATCAAAGCTTAAACCAAGTTGATCTAAATTAAAATATACTTTTCGAATAAAAAACACACACACTGATCCACTTCAGGATAAAGAGAGGACCAAAATACATCTTATAAAGATTAATTCACCAATCTGTAATCACTAGAACATAACCAATAGGATATCCACACTCTATGAAACCATGTACGCAGGTGTAGCGTCCTAAAATTGCGACACTTGCAATTTCGACCGCATTTGGGTCTTCACGATGGCGATGCAATACTAAACCTGAATGGAGACCCCGAAACTTGCTCATGACACCAAAAATTGCATTTTTCCAGCACCCTGGCCTGATCCTCCTTGCACCCTGCTGTCCTGGGAGGTGGGACCAGAGCGCCTAGCACCCTGGTCCTTCGAGACCAGGGCGCCCAGCGCCCTAGTCCCCCAGGACCATGGCGCCCAGCGCCCTGGTCCCTGGCCCTATTTTGGGCCCAGTCTCCTATGGGACTTCGGGCCTTTTTGTTTGCGAATTGGAAAATAACATTTCCTGGTCGGCCTAAGGTCAGGAAAATCAGTCTTTTAACCCTAATTGGCAAGTATATAAACTACTTTTCCTCTCTCATTTGAAGGGGAGAAAAAAAAGAAGGTGAAAACGATATTCAAACATTCAAGCATTCAAGCATTCAAGCATTCCTTCAAGCAATTGATCATTCTAAGTCTCCATTCAAGGATAAGTGTTGCATTCAAGACAAGGATTCAACCATTGAAGAGGAGATCACTTACAACACATTACATGCTACAACATACAACATACAACAAACAACAACATCTATACCTTCGCATATAAGGATACAAACATCCTTACAACAAGGTATTAGTACTTGTTTTACATTACATTTACAGCATTTCTCATTTCTTGGTTAATTCCAAAACCGGGGTTTGACCTAAGGGCAAACCCCTAATCCCTAACCCCCCAATCGTCTTTGCTTTTCTATGTGTAGGTTGTAGGTACGCAGCTGAAATTGAAGATCTGGAATCCTTGTGCAGAGACGAACAGATCCCCCTTCGTTTCGCGGATTTTTCGGAGGACCGTGTGCACGCCGGGCGCCATTGTCCCATCAACTTTTGCTCAAATTTGCAGGACAACGCCGTCTCGACATTTTACTGCTAATTCCAGGTCCGCAGCTTCATCCTATATCCCTAACTCAGTTTATAAGCGAATCTTTCTCACTTTCTATGCATTCCTAGTTCAATCTTTCCATCTACATTCTTTACAAAAGAGGGTATCCTTGCTATCACAACCCTTGAAACTCATATAGAATCCAATCTTGCATTGCGTGGGATTGGATCTTGTGGGTTTCAACCCCTCTTTTGAATGTAAAGTCCCTCCTTAGTGAAAACCATCAACCCTAGTGACTCTCCCTTCTCCCTCCTCGGAGTTGGGGAGGGGAGAACGACTAGGGTTCGATTTTTCCGCTTTACATTTTGGTGAACCCAACGTGAACATCCTTTCTGATTATTCATAGTTAGATCTGAAAATTGGATTCCTTGATTACATTTCCATGTTTGATCTTTGGCAAAATTTTAGAGGTTAATTGCATAAAAACCTTAAATTTTCTTTTTAAGTAATTAAACTTGTGAAATGTTTAATTGTTGATGCTTGTTTCAGATCTGCCCTTCTATTACAAATTATCAATTCATATTTGTGCTTTGATTTTGAAAATTAAGTGGTTAAGTGTCAAAACCCTAATTTTTGAAACCCTCTTGATTCAACCTTTGTCTGACAATTTCACTGATCAAAACACCTCCAAATCGGCTGTAACTTTGGATTCTGCAATAAAATCACAATATCTTTCATCCCTGAAAATTTGGAAAAAAGTTGCGAGGACCGTGTGCACTCCGAGCGCCATCGTCCCCGACATTTTTTCTGAAATTTCGGGAGCGAGATCTTACTGTATTTTCTTGCTAAAATCTAGAATTTTGGCTGATTTTATCAATTTTAACACCTTCAAAATTACAGTCAAAGTTGGTCTAGTGATTGCTTGGATTGAGGCTTCTAATCATTCAAAAATTGTTGAAATTGAAATTTGTGTCAAAATTGTGTTTCTTACAGTCCTAAATCTGAAAAGTGTGTTAGCATTCATTCGAAATTTCAGTGATTTATTCAAATTTTTGCAATTTGTGACTTTTGAAATTAAGTGCTTAATTACAACAACTTTGATTTCCGCTTTCAGAATTGAATTTTGCATGAAATTGAGTCAATTTTCAAATTTCAAAACTTGCATTGCTTTTGGTATTCCCTCTAAAATCATAAAATTCAAAATTTCAGTTTCCCTCTCTTTTTCAAAATTCAAATTTTGCATTTTTCGACAATCTTGGTAGGGTTCAATTTTGAGATTGCAACTTTAATTTGGCCTATCTACGGATCATAAAATCACTCAATTTTTTCAGGTTAGCTGCAAAATCATCATAACTTTCATCCCTGCAAATTTCGAAAAAAGTTGCGAGGACCGTGTGCACCCCAAGCGCCACGGTCCCGGACATTTTTTCCGAAATTTCGGGAGATTGTCCTGATTGTATTTAACAGCTTAAATCTAGAAGATTGGCTGGTTTTACTGAAATTTGCTACCTCTAAAAATTCAAAATCTTCTCTCTCTCTTTAGTGCATGAGTTTTACAACAATAAGTCCTACTTACACTATTCCCGTTAGACGAAGCCTGAGAATTAAGTCTTTCCAAGGTTTAATTACTGAGGAGATGGAACCTAATTCGAATGGTCTTTTTAACGAGGACATGGGTAATTCCTCTAATCCTCTTAATGATGAAGAAGCTCTCCATGAGGTTTCTGTAGAACAACTTTCAAAATTGGATAACCAATTTGACGATTTTCGATAATGGATGTCTCAAGAATACCCTGATAGTCAAGCTCTTCCTTTAATTGAGGGTCTAAAACGTATGCTTCAAAGTGATAAGAATGGAATTGATATTTTGCGTGGTATTGCACACATTGTGGATTCAAATGTGATGCCTATGAAAAGTTGTGCCGAAACCTTAGGTTATACACAACCTCCTACTCAAGACAATCATTCTATTCCTTTGACGACTCCTATTGCTAGTATACCTACTTTTACATCAAACATAATGACTACTTCAACACAAGACATTCCTCCTATGATCACCAGTCATGGGGGCAATCCCTCTTCTTCAATTAACCCTCTTCCTTCATTCAATCCAACTTCTTCATTCATTCCTTCAATGAGTGTTCCTATTATATCACCACAAATGAACATGACGCAAGGGGGCAACTCGTTTAATCATTCCATTCCTCCTTGTAGTGTTCCTCCTGTCTAATCATCTCCTATGACTAACTATCATAGTGTCCCACCACCTTACTCTCTACCTTCTTTCAATAACATAACACCTCCATCACAATCTAACACGTCTAATATGAACTCTTCGACTAAAGCGACCATTAACAATCTTGCACAAACTGTCTCTTCTTTACAGCAACAAATTGCCTCTATGAATCAATCTAAGTTTAGTGTGCCCACATTTGATGTTGCAAGTCCACTTTCTCTTGACATTGTTCGAGCTATTCCCCCTAAACATGTTGAAATTCTGCATTTGGAGCTTTATAATGGTAAGGGTGATCCTCTAACACATGTTAAGACCTTTCAAACAATATGTACTGATTTTACTTATGACCAAAGGTTGCTTGCAAAATTGTTTACTAGAACATTAAGAGACAAAACCCTACAATGGTATTGCTCGTTGCCTTCCTATTCTATTACTTCTTTCGAACAACTTGCAAATGCTTTCATTCAACAATTTCAAAACAATATAAGTCCTAAAGTTACTTTGATTGATTTAATGCATTGTAAACAAGGTGTTAAAGAAAAAGTGACTGATTTCATTGGTAGATATAAGCATTTGTATGCTCAAATTTCCTTTCCAGTGCCTGACAATGATATTCAAAGAATCTTTATTTCTAATTTACAAAAAGATATTAGAGAAAAACTCATGTTTTCTGAGTTTACTTCTTTCCAACAGTTGTGTGCAACTCTTCACAATTATCAACTGACTGTGAGTCAAATGGAACAATCACATCCTATGACTCCGAGTGATAAGGGTGATAGTAGTCAACAACCATTTGGGAAGTTTAAACCGAACAGAGAGTCCATTAAATTCAATGAAAACATCATCAACAACAATGTGAATGCAGCATCAGGTGTGTCTCCTATTTCTAAGTTTTTCAAGAGAGAAAGAAAGTTTACTCCTTTGAATGAATCATTGCATAGTATTATGAATAAGTTATTGGAACAAAATGTGCTTACTCTTCCTCCTATAAGGCAAATTGATCCTGCAAAGATTAATTCACCCTATTTTGATAACAAATCTTTTTGTCAATTTCATCGTCAACCTGGGCATGATACTGAAAAATGTTTTGCTTTAAAGGGGAAGATTCAAGATTTGATTGATAATAATACTATCTCTGTTTCTGGTGTGAATGATAAAGGCAATACATCTGTAGCTCCTCCTAACCAAAATCTTCAGATTTTCACTGATCCATTACCTTCTCATACCTCTAATGCGATTGATACTACTGATTCCTCTGTCTCACCTGATGATCTTGTGTCCATGACTCCGAATGTGATTAACTTTGTAGAGCAGCAGAAAATCCCTAAAGAACCTTCCATCACATTTGATTCCAGTGAAACTATCAGGGCACCTGATGGTCCTTTATATATAGTTGCAAAAGTCAAGAACACACCTTGTCGTGGAGTGCTTATTGATCCTTCTTGTATGGTTAATGTCATTACTAAAGAATTTCTTTTTACTTTGCAATTGAATCAAGTTATCTATGACAAAACAGATGTGGTTGTGAAACTATTTGATGCATTTTCTTCTCCTGCAATTGGTTCTATTACATTACCTATTGAGGTCCATAACAAATCCCTTGATGTGGACTTTGCTATTATTCCATCATCCAAACAATTTCGTGTGAAGCTAGGCTATCCTTGGCTATCTTCCATGAAAGCTATCGCTTCTCCTATTCACAAGTGTTTGAAATTTCCCCATAATGGTGAAGTTGTTACTATCAATCATAGTCTCTTTAAACCAGCTGAAAGAACTTCTAGCGTTCCTCTTGATTACTTTTGGCCTAAACAATTCCAATCTCTTCCTCCGCGAAGTGATCATCTTTTCAAATCTTATCAAAAGTGGAAAACAGATATGATCCTATCTCTAAGTGAACCTAGAACACCCAAACTTGACATTCCTATCATTCTTGAGAAGGAAGTTCTTCCTTTGAAAGATAAAACTAATGTCTTTCCTCAAGAAGATTCCCAACCCATCCCTATGGATGTGACTATGCCTATGATTAATAAACTTCCTAAAAGTAGACCTATCCCTCCTCGTCATGATGGACTTGGTCTCCTTCCAAAACCAAATATTCCTCCTTTATATGGAGCAGTTCCTCCTCCTTCCTCTTATGGAGAGAAGAGACCTTCCTCTTCTCCTATTGTTCAGCCTAAGAGACCACAACATAAACACCCAAGTGATAAGGATGAGAACATTCCTCCTCCTCAATCTTCTCAACTTCCTACTAAGACTAGACGAAATCGTTCTGCACGTGAACGCCGGCGAAAGCGTCGTCTTAGAGCTCAAACTTTGCAATCCCCAAAAACACCTTCAACAAGCATTATTCCATTTTCTCCTCAGCTGACGATTGAGCTGAAATCTCCTAAACATAAGATGCATGATGGTCTTGATCCTGTGCGAGTTAAAGATCCTATTTTTATAAATCTTGATAATGATATAGATGAAAATGTTATTCATGATGAAAATGCTACTTCTCCTGTTCATTCTGATAGTGAATATGAACTTGTTGATATTGATAACCATTTATCTAACGAATTTCCTAAAGCACTTATCCTAGCTCCTAGACAAGAACACCGCGGCTTGGGATATGAACATAGCCCTTGTTTGGATCTTGTGATAGCTCCATCTGCTGTGTTGGATGTTCCTCCTCTAGCGTGTTCCCTGCCTTCCCGAAACATTGATCAGCAAGATCGGGGGGTAGATGATGTGCTAGACTAGTTTCATTAGCATAGCAGATTCTCTCCTCCTCTCTTTCGTTACTTCTTCTATGTGTTATTCTCATTCTTCTATTTGTTGTCCTTAGTGTTGTCTACTTGAGGACGATGCAAAGCATTGAGATCTCTCGATCTGTCTCATGTTGACTCAAAAGACACATGTGTTCCCTTCTTCTAGGTGACCTTCCTTGATTGGGGAATGAAGAACAATTATGCATACATACATATGATATACATGAATTATCATACAGCATACTGACCCCGAGGAAAGCGAAGTCACCTCGTTCTTTGTGTTTTGTGTCTATTATCCTTGGGCTTATCTCACACTTGGGGGCTAAATCCTTGTGATAACGTGCTCCTTTCCCTTTTTCATTTTCTTATATGTATCACTACCTTAAAGCAATCACCCCCGGTGAGGCATGTGCGATCGCTTTAACGTAGGGGGGCATACATCCCGTTCATATCTTTTCAAGATACTTGAAAATTTCTTGACAAATTTAGCTTTGCCTTGAAAATTTTTGATATCTTTCTTGCATGACTCATAGTGAGGGAACCTTGCTACTGACAGTCATGGTTCTCCCTCGTGATCTTCCCTTTTACCTTGTCAATCGAAGTCGTAAGATCCTTAGTCCACTGGGGGCTTGGTGTATCTTGCCTCCTTGACGTGGTGAAAGTTTTTCAATGTTGTTTCCTTGTACTTTACCGGAAGTATGAGCGTACGCTTATACTCCTGCTAAAGTGGGGGCTAAATGTAGCGTCCTAAAATTGCGACACTTGCAATTTCGGTCGCATTTGGGTCTTCACGATGGTGACACAATACTAAACCTGAATGGAGACCCCAAAACTTGCTCATGACACCAAAAACTGCATTTTTCCAGCACCCTGGCCTGATCCTCCTTGCACCCTGCTGTCCCGGGAGGTGGGACCAGAGCGCCTAGTGCCCTAGTCCTTCAGGACCAGGGCGCCCAGTGCCCTGGTCCCCCAGGACCATGGCGCCCAGCGCCCTGGTCCCTGGCCCTATTTTGGGCACGGTCTCCTATGGGACTTCGGGCCTTTTTGTTTGCAAATTGGAAAATAACATTTCCTGGTTGGCCTAAGGTCGGGAAAATCAGTCTTTTAACCCTAATTGGCAAGTATATAAACTACTTTTCCTCTCTCATTTGAAGGGGAGAAAAAAAAAAGGTGAAAACGATATTCAAACATTCAAGCATTCAAGCATTCAAGCATTTCTTCAAGCAATTGATCATTCTAAGTCTCCATTCAAGGCTAAGTGTTGCATTCAAGACAAGGATTCAACCATTGAAGAGGAGATCACTTACAACACATTACATGCTACAACATACAACATACAACAAACAACAACATCTATACCTTCGCATATAAGGATACAAACATCCTTACAACAAGGTATTAGTACTTGTTTTACATTACATTTACAGCATTTCTCATTTCTTGGTTAATTCCAAAACCGGGGTTTGACCTAAGGGCAAACCCCTAATCCCTAACCCCCCAATCATCTTCGCTTTTCTGTGTGTAGGTTGCAGGTACACGGCTGAAATTGAAGATCTGGAATCCTTGTGCAGAGACGAACAGATCCCCCTTCATTTCGCGGATTTTTCGGAGGACCGTGTGCACGCCGGGTGCCATCCTCCCGTCAACTTTTGCTCAAATTTGCAGGACAGCGTCGTCTCGACATTTTACTGCTAATTCCAGGTCCGCAGCTTCATCCTATATCCCTAACTCAGTTTATAAGTGAATCTTTCTCGCTTTCTATGCATTCCTAGTTCAATCTTTCCATCTACATTCTTTACAAAAGAGGGTATCCTTGCTATCACAACCCTTGAAACTCATATAGAATCCAATCTTGCATTGCGTGGGATTGGATCTTGTGGGTTTCAACCCCTCTTTTGAATTTAAAGTCCCTCCTAAGTGAAAACCATCAACCCTAGTGACTCTCCCTTCTCCCTCCTCGGAGTTTGGGAGGGGAGAACGACTAGGGTTCGATTTTTCCGCTTTACAGCAGGTACCAATCAAAACATACTCTCCAATGCAAACAACTCAAATTCATATCTCCACACCCTACAATGAGACCCCTAACATAACAACCACGCATTTGCAAATCGTATCTAGACCTAAGGATAGGTCAAACATAGAGTCTCACAGCTAGCAACAAACAATGCCACAAGACCCAGAGAACACAAAGATGTCTCTAGACAACAGAACCATCATATCCAAGATATTGAAATTGTATCCAATGAAGATATCAATAACTCTTAATCCCAACAATAAATTTTATATCCAAGCACTTCTGGAACAACCAACACAACTACTTCACCAACTATGCACCAATATAACTCTGCAAGACAAACATTCCAGACCATTCCAAAACAACAAGTTTGTTATAATTATTAAACCCCCGTTGGGCCATTGTGATTGTGGGCTTGCACCTTCGCTAATCTAATGTACTTGTGGGTTTGAACATTAAAATTATTAAATAGGGATGAGTTGCCCCATTTGTGACCTCACTGATTCATAGGCCCATGAGTTTGAGCCTTAACATTATTATATAGGGATGAAGTCCCATGTTTTTTACCTCACATATTCACAGCTCCAAAGGGGTGTTCATGGGTTTGAGGCTTAACATTTTTAAATGGGGATGAGGTCCCTTGTTTGCGACCTCACTAATTCCTATATGTTTGAACCTTAATATTGTTAAATGGGGATGATGTCCCCCATTTGTGACCTCATTATAGTTTAGGTCCCCTCTTTGTGACCTCATCAATTCATAGCTCCAAAGGGGTGCTCATGGGTTTGAACATTAGCATTGTTAAATAGGGATGTGGTCCCCCATTTGTGACCTCACCAATTCATAGCTCCAAAGGGGTGTCTACAGGTTTGAGCCTTAGCATTGTTAAATGGGGATGGGGTCCCCCTTTTGTGACCACACTAATTCATAGCTCTAGAGGGGTGTACTCATGTTTGAGCCTTAACATTGTTAAATGGGGATGAGGTCCCTTGTTTGTGACCTCACCAGTTCATAGTTCCAGAGGGGTGCTCACAAGTCTGGGCCTTAGCATTGTTAAATGAGCATGAGATCCCCTATTTGTGACCTCATTGATTCATAGCTTTAGAGTGTTTGTCGTGCCAGCATCACCAACCACGTTAACAAGTTTATCTGACACTTCAAAAAATGTAATATTCACGAATTTTTTAATTAGGATTATTTTTAAATATTGTATAAATGAATTAAAATATTATGTATTTATTTTCATTATTTAAAATTATAAGGCTCTTTATTTTAAAAGATAAAAATTTAAAATATGACAATAATATCATTTTTTTTATTAAGCAAGGAAGGGCCCTAATCCCATACAATTAAGAGCATAGCACAACAAACCAAAAAACAACCACTAGAACATAATAGATAATGACATAGGAACAACCATCAAACATACATAATAAAAAATAGATCAAGTACCATCAGAGTATCTAAGGCAAACATAACTGCTATAAAAATTAACTAGCCATTTGAGCATATAAGAGGCACATGGGACATATAAGATAATAAACATAAGTCTTAGAGAAACCACCATAGACTAAAGACAACCTATAACCAAGCCCACCCAAAAAAACTAACATACCTAGGACCAACAACCTATTTATTTTGGTCTTTAATAAGACCCCAATTCTTTTCCAGGATGCAAAGGTTCTTCTTCCAGTCTTTGGCATCAAGAACACAATCTTTAGGAACCTTCCCTTTCTTCCATGTTTTCTTCAATTTTCTCTATCCCGAGGAGAGAAAATTTTACTGGCGAAATTGCCAATTGGAAAATATTTTGTACCAAGCATCCAAAAAATAGCGAATTAGTTGGGCCCATCGAGGTGGTGGGATCACCCCAACTTTATGAATGTTCAATCAAATGCATTTCAATTCGCCTTCATTTTTATTAATCATTTGTAATGATTCATCTATTTTTGCCAATCGATGAAGCAATTTCACAATGGCGTATTTAATATTTTTGCCTGTATTTTCAGAAGTGTGCCTTAATGCAGTGATGTAATTCTCCAATAGAAATCGATGGTTCAGTTTGCATGAGGACCCAATTCACTTGACACTTTCAGAAGAGTGTCTTAATTCTCCCCCATATTCACCAATAACATTTATCTTTCAATGTTATGGGAGGATTGATTTTTCCAATTATATTATATGTCCACCCAATGGACGGTCCATAATCACCTAGTAAATTACAACATATATGTTTTGTCTATGTTTCATTCACCCTATGTTTCCATAAGACGTGTTAGTATTAAGTGGGATTCGCCAAATTTTTTGAATACTATTTAAAATTCCTACAATATTCGCCAAATAGGGATTGGTATAAGATTGTATGAAAGATCAAATTTATTTTTACACAATTTGTTTAGTTCAGAGCTCAATTTAGATCAATAGCCAAGTTACAGAAGGAACAACCATTGTTGCATTTTCATCTACTAGTGCTCTATGCTACTCTCTAAGAGCCTAAAGGTAGGTGATCATTTCTTTGAAGTGTTATAATATTATTCATCTCGATCTATTTTTAGGTCATTCTTATTGAGTAGGGAGACCTTAGACATATTTTGCAATTATTAGATCATTCTTATTGAGTAGGGAGACCTCGGACATATTATGCAATTTTTAGATCATTTTTATTAAGTAGGGAGACTTCAGACATCTAGATTCTAGGCCCTAGGGGCAATGAATCTTATAGTCTATTATTGCTTCTTAAACAAGCAGATAGTTTTTGCAGTCTTTATTTCATCAGAGATGCCAAAAGGGAAGAAGGGTAAGACTCCTGAATCTAGTGAAGGCCAAGAGAGGTCAATAAAATAGAGAGCCTTAAATTCATATTTTAGCAATGCTTGTGGTCAAAATGATAATCATGGAGGTACAACATCACAACTACGACATTCACAACCTGGTCAAAATGATGATCATGGAGGTACCTCATGACAACTACCACATTCACAACCAACACTAAGTATTGAAGAAGGTAGAAAATGCAATATCTCAGTTGACAATGAAGAAGAAAATTTGGTAGATACCCAAGGTAGTGGGAATGTGATAATTGACCTAGTTAACAATGTCATAGGCGTATATGATAATGATGGACAAAAGGAGAAAAAAAATCCAAATCAAGAATGGGTTGGGAGTGGGATATGGTGAGGCATTTTCAAATTGATTGGGTGTCAAAGTATCCATTCATTAAACTAGTGGAGAATCCAAACAAAGGTGACCCTCCATTAGAATTCATGTATAAGATTTGCAGTTGGAAATATAAAAAGGAGAAGAGGTTGTAACTGAAGCTTGACACCATTGAAAAGCATATCGGCAAATTTTACGAAAAGAAAATCGTAGATGGAATTGAAAAATCAGTGATAAGATGGAAAACAAAGGAGCAATGTTAGCATGTTAAGTGTGCCTTAGAATATTATGCACATGTAAAAATATAGGCAAAGCTTGCTGAATCTAGAGGTTCTCTCGAATCTATTTTTAAAAAGGCAATGGCAGTAGCACAACTGGGACAAATTGTTTAATTAAGTGTTGTTTTTCATATTTTGAATAAAGGGCACCCTATAACAGACTACTCGAAAATTAGTACTTTATTAAAAAAATTGGGCGTTCCTAACTTTCTTAATAATCATTGGTTTGTAAACAACGATTGGGAATGGGCAAGTTGTCTTGCTAAGGTCGAAAAAAAAGATATAAAGGAAATAATTAGAGAGTCAAACTTTCTTGCATTGTCTTTGGATGAAGTTACGATAATAGATAATATGTCTTGGGTATGAATGCATGTTTATATCGGAAAGAATCATGTCTGCCAACCTCATCTACTATGTGTTTCTAAATTGAAGGAAAGTGTGACAATAGAATCTCTATTTCAATTAGTTAAGAATTCTTTAATTGAATATGGAGGTATGGATGACTTGACAATTGCAAAAAAGCTGGTATGTGTAGGAGCGGATGGAGCTTCAGTAATGCAAGGTCATAAGAATGGTCTTTGCATAAAGCTACAAATTTCCTATTCACCCTACATGACTGCCATTCACTACATGGCCCACATAATGAATCTAACTTTTAAAATTGTGAGCAAGTATCCTGTAGTAACAAATGTTGAAGATTTAATCAGAGAGCTCTACTCATACTTCGATACAAACGGTTTTTGGAATTTCAAAATTTTGCTGATGGAATAACCAATGGGAACAAGCTTCTTAAGAATGTCAATAACAAATGGATCTCCTTGCATGGTCTAGCACATCAAGTTTATGTTGAATATCGATCCTTGATTGGAGTAATGTACTAACATCACAACATAGTAGACAAAGCTCTTGACCTGCTTCGTAGGTTAAGTGATATAGAGACAATCCTAACTTTAGTAGGTCTTCTCCCCATGCTAAAGGAAATGAACCATCTTATGAAAAAATCCCAAGAAAGAACTATGTATATTGCAGAATATGCTAAGCTATGTAAATTGACATGCATGACCCTCGATAATCTCTATCAATCAGAAACATTTGTACAAGTAAAATTTGCTAGCTGGCAGACATTAACAGATTTGAACAATCCTAACATTTTTTTTTGAGTTTAATGCAAATGGGGAGTTATATGTCAGTGTACGTGGATTTGAAATACCAATGCACCACCTTGCCACAATCACAGGACTAAGAAAGCACTCTAAGAAGCAACAAGTAAGTGTCACAAGGAAAGATTTTAGCAACATTGTTGATTTTGTGACTGCTAGTCTGAAGAAAATGGCTTCTTTTGTTTCCTTAGAAATTAGAAAATGATTCCCTCCTGATGATTTACTTGAAGCCATGTCTATTGTGTTTCCTCAATATTTGGAACTCAACAGTCCAGTTTTTTTTCATCATAGGATAATGTCTTTGATAAAGCATTTTTGCAAATATGTAGAAATCATTGGACAAAATATAGAAGGAATATTAAATGAAACAATTCTTAGAGAGCAATCAACCCATTTTTCATTAACTATGAGGCATCAATTAGAAGAGTCAAAAAAAGCAAAGAACCCCTTGGAAGAGAGATCAGTAACAAAGGTTTGGATAAAGATAAGTCAGAGTGCACAATTGGCTGATTCATTATTAGAGTTTGGTAAACTTGTCGATTTATGTCAAAACATGATATTGGGTTCAGTGGAGGATGAGAGAGTTTTCAGTGCTTTGGGGTTCTTAAAATCAAAGATAAGGAACAAACTAGACAAGAATTTGGAAAATCGCTTGCGGCTATATACATCGAGGTATGATGTCTGAAGTTTTTCTTATGAAAGGGCACTGGGAATCTGGAAGTCCAAAAATGAAAGAAGAGGGTTGGACAACACTTCAAACCAAAGTGGGACTTTTGATAGTGATAGAATGAATGCCACTAACACATGTACTACTATTTTTGAGATGAGATTAAGCGAAGGAATGTAGTGTGAAGAAAACATAGACAATATTCAAGGAAGCCCTCGATTTGATGATCGGGATGATGAGATGATTTGAAAAATATAAGAGATTTAGCACTAACAATTACTAGGTATTTATCAAAATTTTCGTTTTATATTTCTTAATGTGTTTCATTTGTGACATTACAAAATCCTAATTGTCAATGTCATTTAATATTAATAGGCAATTGTATTTTTCAAATTTCTATTTTCAAGTTAATAAATTAACGTACTACTATTTTTCAGTGTTCAAGAATAAGTTTGCATTATTTATACGATAATTTTGATTCAACATTCAAGAATCAAAGAAGTGTAGTGTTGCATTAGTAATTACATCATGATCATGGAGACTGTCAATTGCATTAGTATCAAAAAATATAATTAATATTTGATATCGATCATAACATGAGATGAATTTTCCCAATTGCAACTTACTACTTAGTACTTGATCTATATATAGAATCCCTTTGAATAAAGTAAGTTATTTTAATCTTCTACTTTAGAAGAAGCCGAAACCCATTCAAAATTTCAAACTCAACAACACAGTGTAGACATATGAACCAAAAAATCCTCAATTTCATTCATTCATATAAGATTCTGGATAACAACTGTAGACTTTTTGTATATTATTTGCCCTTGTTGAATTAGTATATCTACTTCTATTGGACTTTTATGATATATAGATCACAAGTCAAGATAAACAATATTAAAATCATTGAATTGGATTTAAAGGTGCTTTCATATATGCAGATTTTATACATATGATCCCTTGCAAAATTTGTTGCAAACAGGACACATAAAGTCATAGTATTGTACTGCAAAACTCCTAAATTCTATTGTAGTCCTCTATATTTTGGTTTTTTTGGAAGAAGCCCCCAAAATAAGGCCTTGAAAATCCTTTTTATAAAACAAGGATGCAACAAGATTTGGGCCTTTTACAATTTCAAAATGTAGGTAACCAACTAACAAGAAAAGACAAAAAAATTAGCTCTCTGATAGGAATATCAACAGATGCTCCTTTGTCTTCTTCCGTAGGTTGTAGATTGCTGGATAAAACTGAGATTCCCAAAAAGAACTGCAAACTGTGAAATCAAAATTTTTAAATTTTGAATTTATAAAATGATAGAAACAAGAAGAAGATGGGGTTATAATACCCCAAATTCATGTTGCTTGAGGTCTTGGATGACCTTGAGATGCTTTTGGTACTCTTCATCTACAATCTATGTCCTTGCTACCTCCATTCCGGTCATTCCACTGTCAAGTCTTGAGAGTGCATCCATGTATGACCCTAGCTTTTTACTAAATAGTGTGTTTTGTCATAATTGATGAAGATAATGGTGGGGAGATTGTTGGCATATGGAGATGATGATGAGATGAGAAGATGACCAGTAAAGTTATTATTGGCATAACTTGTAAAGTTGATGGAGATTGTTGGCTAGATGATGATGATATAGTTGTAAGTTGTTTGATGACTTTATTTGTGTTGTCATTGATGTAAACCATGTTTGTCGAGTCATCTAAGTCATCTAGACCTATCAATATAGCCTAACCGGTATAGAAATGTGTTAGACAACAAAACTACTAAGTTGTTGTAAACTAATAAATAAGAACATAGCGATGGTCAAGAGACCAGGATGGATGATTGGAGATGAGTTAGATGTTGTGGTTTGGAACATATGTCTATGACATTAGCATGAGTCTGTGATTGCAACCGCATCAAAAGATTCAAAGTATTGAGTGAGTTATGATTGACTGTCATAAACTCTGTGAAGAAGAATGTATACTGGTAATAAATCTTTAATTGGTAATGATTTATGGTTTGGCAATGGATCCTATCATGTTCATAACTTAGTGATGATGTGTTAGAAACTGCGTGTAATGCTAAGATTGCATTTGAGCACATACAAGGAAAGGATTTCTTGGGAAACAACAAAGTGCTTAGGAGAATGTGACAAGGGTTTGATTGCTTATCAAATCGATGTGTGATGATCATTCAATGATGGAAATTGTCTAGAAATTTGTTGTAATGATCTATAATGATATGTAATGTAAATTCATTTTATTTTGAATGTAGTTAGGATTATGTAGCCAACCTAACTGAAAAAATATATTTAGGGCTAGTTGGAGAAGATATTGTGTGTTGGCTATTTGAGAAGAGGTGTTGCTAAACTAGATTGAAGTGTTTGCATGTGTGTAGCAGAGTTGAGCTAAAAAGTACTAGCAAGCAAGGAAGTGTTGTGATCAAATCATTTGCCCTGTTGTTCCCTAATAGTTATAACAATTTGAAATCCCTTAACTCGGTAGATCCTAACAGGTCTTATTTTTAAATCCCTTCACCAGGCGGCTCATTAACTTGAGTTTAAAATCCTCTAACAAGGTTACTCCTAACAGGGCTAAGGTAAAATCTCTTAATCGGGCATATTGTAAGCTCCTAACTGGGCTAGGCCTTTAACTAGGTGCATTTCGAAAGAGAGCAAATATTTTGTGGGTGCTAATTCCCACCATGGTTTTTCCCATTTGGGTTTCCACATGAAAAATTATGTGTTCATATGATGGTTGCATTATTGATTTGAGTATTTGACATCTTTACATTGTTTGCATAAAGATGACCACTTGAGTGAATAGTTTGGTAAATCTGCTAACCGGATTTGTTTGAGTAGTTACCAGTACAATTTTTTGAAGAGTTGCAGAATTGTTTAACTAGTGATTCACCCCCCACCCTCTAAGTAGCAACTAGATCCTCATAATAAAAATTGGTATTAGAGCACTAGGTCCTCTTTGTGTAGAAGCTTAACCGCTTGAGGTAAAGATCTGCAATGATGAAGAAGGAGGATCCTAAGTTCACAAAGGATAACTACAAAATCTAAAGCAACATAACAAAGATCTACACCAAAGGAATGGGGCCACAGTTCTAGGAGCATGTGGTTAATCAATACTCACCTCCTATAGGTACTCTAACTGCAGATTAACTTAAGGAACAACATGAGAATATTCAAGCATTGGAAGCCATTGTAAGTACTCTTTCTGATTCTGAGTATATTGATGTTCATGATTTAGAACTGCTTATGATGTTTGGAAAAAGTTGAAGTTGATTTATGCTGGAGATGAGAATGTGCAAAAAGATAAAGAAGAAAGACTAAGAGGCAAGTTTAATGACATGAAGATGATGGAAGGTGAGAACATCACCCAGTACGGACAAAGGATAAAAGAAGTAGTTGGAGGAATCAAAAGTATTGGTGGAACTATAACAGAAGATGTAGTTGTAAGTAAAATGCTTAGAACCTTATTGCCTACTTATTCTATTAGAGTATCTCTTATCTAAGAATTAAGGTCAGTCAACAAAGATAAAGTTACAGTTGATTCTTTGATAGGCAAGCTTACTACTTTTGAATTGAATAGCTTTGACAATAGTGTATTTAAAGTAGAATATGCTTTCAAAGCATCAGTATCTAATGCACCGTTAAGAAAGGAAAAGAATGAATATAGGTAAATTCATCATGGCAGTGGTAATGAAGAAATGGATGGTGAACATAACTTGATGGAAATTGAGGCTTTATTGGCAAAGAGGCACCGATAAGTACAAAGGAAATCTTCCTCTTAAGTGTTTCTTATGTAACAAAACAAGAATTTTGCTCCTAGTTGTCCTAACAATGATTAGAAGGAAAAGTTCAGAAGGTTTAAGGGAAAAGGTAAGAAACAATGTTATGTTGTAGTTGATGATGGTGTTACTGAAGAGGAATCAAAGGATGAAGATAATGAGGAAATTGTTTTGTAGTAGTTAAGGAAGATCTCTCTGACAAGAAAGCTTTAGTGTCCCATATTGACAACAATGATGAGTGGGTTATTGATAGTGGTTGCTCACACCATATGACCGGTGACAAGAACAAGTTCATCTCACTTGAAGAATTTGATAGTGGAGTAGTGAGATTTGGCAACAATTCACCATGCTTGGTAAAAGGTAAAGGTTCAATTTATTTAAATGGAAAAAGTAATGTTGATGACATGTATTGGGTTCAAGGGTTGAATCATAAGTTGTTGAGTGTTGGTTAGCCAAATGATAAAGGCTATCATCTTGAGTTCAAGAATGGAGTGTGTAGGATTTTAGGAAACAAAGGAGTACTGATTGCTACCGATAAACAAACAAAAGGTAACTTATTCCATCTGAATGCCAATGTTAACATTTGTTTGGTTGCAAAAGTTGAGGATAATTGGTTATGGCATAGAAGATTTTGTCATGTAAATTTTTATAATTTGGTTAAGATGAGCAAGTCAAGTATGGTTAGAGGTATGCCACAACTAGTCAAACCAGACAATGTGATTGGTAAAGAGTGTTAGTTGGGTAAGATGACTACTTCCTCTTTCAAAAGAAAATCATTTTCTTCTAAAAATATTTTAGATTTGGTGCACATTGATTTGTGTGGTCCTATGAGGACTAGGAGTTTTTATGGTGATAAATATTTCATGATATCTACTGATGATCATTCAAGAATGATGTGGGTTACATTTTTGAAGGAGAAGTCTAATGCTTTTAGCAAGTTTAAGGCATTCAAAGCCTTAGTGGAGAAAGAAATCAGTAAAAACCTAAAGTGCCTGAGATTTGACCAGGGTGGAGAATTCACATCAGCTGAATTTATGAAATACTGTGATGAGAATGGAATCAAGAGATGACTATCTGCACCAAGGACACCACAATAGAATGGGATTGCAGAAAGGAGGAACCGGACCATAGTTGAAGTAGCTAGAACAATGTTGATACAAGGAGATGTACCTAAAATGTTTTGGAGAGAAGCAGTCAACACTGTAGTATACATAATGAACTAGGTATTGGTCAAGAAATGTAGTAACAAAACTCCCTATGAATTATGGTATTTTTGTACTCCTAATGTTAGTTACTTCAATTTCTTTGGTAGCAGGTGTTACATAAAGAGAAATGACTATACTGGAAAGTTTGATCCTAAGAGTGATGAAGGAACTTTCCTTGGTTATTCAACTAAGAGAAAAGCATTCAAGTGCTTTAAGAAAAGAACCAACAAGATTGTTGAAAGTGTTAATGTGAAAGTTGATGAGTGTTTTGACAAATATGATGATACCAACAAGTTTCATGTAGTAGATGAACATAAGCTAGTGATTATTGAACTGCAAATTCAAAATGGTGCCGAGCAGAATAGTGTGGAGGATACTGCTCAACCAGTGGATGAAGAAGAAGAAACTTATATACCGGAACCAGTTATACCTAGATATGTAAAGTTGAATCACTCTACAGATCAGATAATTGGAGATAGAAATGTTGAAGTACAAACATGAAGAAAGATCAAAGAAAGTGCTTGTCTGATTTCCATAGTTGAACCTAAGACAATGAGGGAATCTCTCAAGGATGATGATTGGATAAAGGATATGAATGAGGAGCTTGATCAAATAGAGAAGAACAACAATTGGTCACTTATCCCCAAACCAGCTGATAAAAATGTGATTGGTACTAAGTGGGTGTTCAGAAACAAATCAAATGAAGATGGTGAAGTAATTAGGAACAAGTCTAGACTAGTTTTCAAAGGATATGTACAAGAAGAAGGTGAGGATTATCAAGAAACCTTTGCACCAATTGCTGGAATTGAAGGAGTAAAAATGCTACTTGCATTTGCAGCATTCAAAGGATTCAAGGTTTACCAAATGGATGTTAAGTCTACATTTTTTAATGGAATTCTAGAAGAAGAGATTTACATTGAACAACCAAATGGGTTTGCATTGAATGAAAACAAGGACATGGTGTGCAAACTTCATAAATCTTTATATGGATTAAAGAAGGCTCCAAGAGCATGGTATGAGAGACTCCATTCACACCTGATAAAGATTGGATTTCAAAGAACTAGTGAGGACACCAACATTTACTTGAAGATAGAAGGAGACAAATTATTGATTGCAGAAGTGTTTGTAGATGATATCATATTTGGAGGAGATGATGACATGAGTTTAACTTTTGCAAATGAAAAAGGAATTTGAAATGTCTTTGATAGGAGAAATCAAATTTTTCCTTGGTTTGTAGGTCCAATAGATGAAAGGAGGAATCTTTATCTGCCAGTCCAAATATGTGAAGGAGGTATTGAAAACCTTTGAAACAGAAGACTATAAACCAGTTGGAACCCCTATGGTTACTGGTTACAGATTATCCAAGGAATATGATTTAGATCCAATGAATAAAACTGAGTATAGATCTATGATTGGGAAACTACATTATGTTGTTCATAGCATACCAGACATTGCTCATGCAATTGGTATAGTGGCTCGATTTCAAAATAATCCTAAACATACTCATATGGTGGCAGTGAAGAGAATTTTCTAGATATCTTAGAGGAACTATTGATTATGGATTATGGTATCCATACAAAGGAAACTTCTCTTTGAAGGTGTTCACAAATGCTGATTGGGCAGGTAATATAAATGACCAGAAGAGCACAACCATTGGAGCATTCTTTCTAGGAGGAAGACTGGTATCCTAGACTAGTAAGAAACAAAGTTGCATTTCTCAATCTACAGTAGAAGTAGAGTATGTGGTTGCATCTATGAAATATACTCAAGCAATATGGATTAGACATGTATTAGAAGGATTCGAGGAGACTATGACAAAACCGGTGATCATATATTGTGATAATACAAGTGCAATAAGTATTTCAAAGAACCTGTATTGCATGCTGGAAGAAAGCATATTGAACTGAAGTATCATTTTTAGAGGTAAAGAGTGCAGGAAAAGAAAGTCAGGATGGATCATGTGTCAAGTATGGATCAGTTGGCTGATATCTTCACTAAGCCATTGCCTAAGGAAACCTTTGAATATCTTAGAGGAAAGCTAGGGTTTATACCCCTACCTAAGGTCAACTAAGATGTTGTTGCAACATCAATCCAGTGGAGTAATTGAAGATCTTTCACTGTGGATTGATGAGAAGTGGCCTATTTGATGGGATGGCGTTTGGGATAGACTAGCCTAGTCTATGCTCTTGGATCCTTTCCTTGGATCTCCTGGTGTTCTCTATACACCCTAGGGTCTCTAGGACTTCCTTTTCTTGAGGAATCCCCTAACCTTTCCCAATCCACCCACCAATGAGTTGCTATGCTGCTGCTAAGGTCTCACCTACTCATGAGACTCAAAACCCCTTACTATGGCTAATAAGGGCTAAGGCTTGTTCCACACTTTCCAAGGTCTTAGCAAGGTTAAATCAGGTCTTAAACCATGTTTTACATCCCTCCATGTGCCCCCAATAAGTTTCTACCTTCATCCTTTCTACCGATTTCACTATTTTGTGTTTTTGCTTACAAAACAGGGCTACAAGGGTTAGGACAAATTAGGCCTCCTAACCGGTCTTCTAGGGCTCCCTCTCACAAATGATGCACAAAAAACCCTAACTCCCAAAATGGATTTCCAATCAATTGGCAAGGACTCAAGGATTTTCTAGGTTTTGGGCCTCCAAGTGGTCGTACAGTGCCTAGGGCAAATTTTGGCGTTTTTCAAGGGTTTTGTGAGGGTTTTGTAGTCTGCCTGAGTCACAGTGAAGGTTTTGTGTGTTAGCCACCTTGTTTGTATTGGTAAAGGATCCTCCTTCACACAAATGATTATTCAAACACTCCTTTGCACTTCCTCCAAAGGATGTACTCTCCTCTATCCAACCTTGCTCTCCAAGACCTCTGCAATCTAGCCTCTCCTAACTAGGCACTGTCCAATCTCGCCTAGGAGTAGGTATTTTCTTGGCCTTCCTACATTTTTAAGGGCCCTTCTTGTTTTTAAATATGTTAAAAGTTCTTCACTCTCATTCCCCATGGTTTCATGGTGGTTCCACAATGGGGAATGGAGTTATGCAGCCATTTACACAATCCTGTCCAAAACTGGACAGTAAGAAGACAGTTTACAAACTATTCACAAACACACACTCTGCAAGTAAAAACCTAAAATAATTTCTTAAAATGAAAGTATTTACACCATGACAAACATTCCACATAGATTCAAACATTTCTCAATCCATTAACTTTCTTGTTTTCTTCATTCAAACTAACTGGTAATAGTTTTACAGTCTCAGTCTGATCTCTTTGCTAGGGCCATACAATGTCTGACATCCAACCCATGAATTTAGGGTTTTCAAGTACTTATACTACCTTTGCCTTGGTCTGTGTGCCAAAAATTGGGTTTTCCACACTAACCTAAAGAACTTGACATCATGGTGGAAAAGTTGCTTGACAACTTTTAAAAGTTGTCATGCAACTTTTGAGCAACTTTCCCAATATTGCTTTTTATGACACCTAGACCTACATTGGGCCAACCTAAGGACACCACCATGTTATGAAGGACCCCTAAAAACTTCAAGGACACACATACCCTCCATTTTCAAGAAAATCACAATCTTGACTCATGACTCCTAAGATCTACACTAGGACCCTAACTAGGACCTAGTCTAGCACACATGAGCTCATGGCTCTTATTCATGTACAATGGCTTCATAAGAAGCATAACACCAACAAAGAAAGAAAGAGAAAGAGTTTGGAAGGGTTCTCCTTCACCATACTCCCCCTCTACACAAAACTTAAGAAATAGAAGAAGAGATGAGAGACAGGTCTATTCCAAGTGCCTTGAACCTGCTCTCCTCCACCCAAGTAGCTTTAGATACTGGTTGATCTGCCCTTTTCACTAAGTGCTCCATGTAGACCTGGTGTCTAGTTGACTTCTTTGCCCTTGATTCTAAGATCTCCTCTACTTTAGGCTTCTTCACCTATGGTAAGACATTAACATCAAGGTCCTGCAATACCTTGGCTTGGTTCTCAGTCTACCCCACTATCTCATCCTTGTACATGATCAAGTCAGCTACATTAAAGACTGGTGATATAGCTAAATCTGAAGGTAGGTCAACTTTGTAGGCATTCTTACCATATTGTAATAGGATTCTGCAAGGTCCTACCCTTCTCATTTGTAGTTTGGTAGGCTTACCTCTTTGCATCCTAGCTTTGCTCAAATGGACCATCACATAGTCACCCACCTTGAACTGAACTTCTCTCCCTTTTTCATCCACTTTGGCTTTCAATTTTTGAGTGGATTTAAGGATGGCCTTCTTAACCTTTTCTTGAACTTCCTTGATGGTTTGAGTGAAGTCTTCTGCTTGCCCGCTCTTCATTTCCAAACTACCAAGGTCTCTCAACTCACATACTCCTCTTGGATGTCTACCATAGACAACCTCAAAAGGACTTCTACCAGTGGTTCTATTAACACTATCATTATATGTATACTCTGCTTGAGAAATTATTAGGTCCCATGTTTGGCCATACTCCTTAGTTAAACACCTCAACAAGTTACCTAACACCCTATTGATGACTTCAGTCTGACCATCTATTTGTGGATGGTAAGCTAAGCTAAATGACAAGTTAGTTCCTAGTCTCCTCCATAATGTTTTCCAAAAATGACCCATGAACTTGTTGTCCCTGTCTAAAACAATGCTTAAAGGGAGTCCATGAATCCTAACAATCTCTTTGAAGAAGAGATGTGCAACATAGCTTGCATCATGTGTAGTCTTACATGGGATAAAATGACTCATCTTGGAAAATATATCTACTACCACATAGATGTTGTCCATACCTATTTTTGTCTTGGGAAGTCCTACTACAAAGTCCATGCTTATACATTCCCAAGGTCTATTAGGTACCGGTAATGGTTGATATAAATTGGAATTTCTTGATCCACCTTTGGCTCTTTGGCATACACTACGCTATTCTACATATCTTTTCACATCCCTTGGCAACTTTGGCCAATAGTAGTATCTCTACACTAAATCTAGTGTCTTGTTAATCCCAAAGTGTCCACTCAAACTACCATTATGTTTCTCTTGGATGAGGTTCTCCCTCATGGATCCTCTAGGTACACACAACTGGTTACCCCTGAACAAGAGACCATTTTGGAGATGTAATCTGCATACTCACCATTGAAATGGTTCTCAAACTCTTTGCAAACCTTGTAAGCTATTGAGAAGTCTTCATCTCCTTCATAGAGGTCTTTGAAACCTTCTATTCCTATGCTCTGCAACTGTAACTCCTGAACTGTCAACAACTTCCTGTTTAATGCATCTGCCACCTTATTAAGCTGCCCCTTCTTATGCTTGATGGTGAAGGTGAAGGATTGGAGGTATTCCATCCATTTCAGATGCCTATTGCTTAGCTTCTCTTGAGTGTTTATGTAACTCAATGCCTGGTTGTCCGTGAACACTACAAATTCTTTTGGAAGTAGGTAATGCCTCCATTTTTTAAGAGACTGCACTAATGCATACAACTCTAAGTCATAGGTTGAGTACTTCTTTTTTGCTTCATTAAGCTTCTCACTGAAAAATGCCATAGGTCTTCCCTCTTGAATCAATACACCACCTACTGCAATTCCACTTGCATCACACTCCAAAGTGAATAGCTTATCAAACGTAGGTAGGAGAAGGATAGGTTTTGTGGCTATTTCTTGCTTCAACATTTGAAATGCTTTGTCTGCCTACTCAGTCCATTCAAACTTAGTTTTCAGACCTCCTTTTATGGTGTCAAGGACTGGTGCACATATGCCACTGAAATTCCTCACAAATTTCCTATAGAATTGAGCTAATCCATGGAAACTTCTAACCTCAGTCCTTGTTTTAGGTGCAGGCCAATTCAAGATTGCCTCCACTTTGCTTGGATCCATATTCAAGGTTCCCTTAGACACCACAAATCCTAAGTAAACCATCTCTTGCTTCAAGAAGTCACACTTATCAAGGTTGATGGATAGCTTCTCCTCATGCAACCTTTCTAAAACTAACCTCAAATGCTCAAGGTGCTCTTCCTTGGTTCTGTTGTAGATGAGAATGTCATCTAGGTACACTACCACAAATTTGCCTATGAAATCCTTCAACACCTCATTAATCAACCTCATGAAGGTGCTTGGAGCATTAGTAATCCCAAATGGCATCACAATCCACTCATACAATCCATCTGTGGTTTTAAAAGCAGTCTTCCACTCATCACCCTCCTTAATTCTTATCTGGTGATAACCACTTTTAAGGTCTAGCTTGGTAAAATATATAGCCCCTCCTAAATAGTCCATTAGATCCTCTATTCTAGGAATAGGAAACCTATACCTTATGGTAATCCTATTGATTTCTCTTGAGTCAGTGTATAGTCTCCACTTACCTCCTTTTTTGATGCTATCACTACCGGGACTGCATATGGGCTGATGCTCTTCTTAATCAGTCCTTGTTCCAATAACTCCTGCACTTGCCTTGCTACTTCCTTATTCTAATTAGGTGTGCGCTTATATGCAGCCTTGTTAGGTAAGGATGCACCATGAACAAAGTCTATCTGATGGCTTATAGACCTTCTTGGTGGGAGTGTTGCAGGTGCTCCATCACTCACTATATCCTTATACTCTTGCAACATTTTCTTCACCTCCTTGGGTATATCTACCTGCAACTTGTCTGCTTTCTCCCTTGGCTTCACAAAGATGGCACACTTCACTATCTCCTCCTCATGTAGAAAGCTCAAGAATTCTTTACCAGTAGCCATTAAAACACTAGGTTTTTTTGAAGTGCCCTCTTGATCCTCTGTCAAAGACTGAATCTTGAAAGTCTTGTTGTCCTTCTTGAATGATATGGAGCTCTCCTCTCCATCATTGATCACCTTCCTATCAAATTGTCAGGGTCTTCCTAGCAATAAGTGACATGCATCCATAGGTAACACATCACAAAGGATCTTATCCTTATATCCTCCAATAGAAAACTCTACCCAAGTCTACTCATTGACTAGCACACTCTGTCCTTTGTTCAACCAAGTCACTTTGTAAGGATTGGTGTGGGGTATTCTTGTGAGTTTCAACTTCCTAACTGCCTCTTCTGAGATGATGTTGTTAGTTGAGCCTGTATCAACTATCACCTTGCACACTTTACCAATAACTTTGCATCTCACCCTAAACAATGCTCTCCTATGTTTGGGTTCCTCCTTAACCAATTGTCTGATCAAAATCCTATTGAACATTAGATTCTCACCAACTTCTGATTCAATCTAGTCCACATCCAGTGTCTTTCTACTTGAAGAGTCTTCTTTTGCATGAACAACCCTCTTTCCACTTTTGGATGATGTAGGTTTGTCAGGGCATCTATATGTCGGGTGTCCCAATTGTCCACAATTGTAACACTTCATAGTTACAAAATAGGAGTTACCTCTGTCAGTACCTCTACCCCTATTTTGACCACCTTGTGCATCTCTTCCTCTGCAATGTCCTCCTCTGAGATTGGTTTCACTACCATGCTTAGTCAACTTGGCTTCTCCTTGGTTCCTCTACTCATTTGTCTTGCTTTGGTAACCACCTCGGTGATTCACTTGGTCTCTACCTCTACCTCTACCCCTGTTATTGGAGTCTCCTTTCCTTTTGTTCCTCTCTTCTACTTTGACAGCAAGTTGATGACATTTCTGAATAGTAGTAGGAGTCCATAGGCTTATGTCCTCCTGAATGTTCCACTTTAGGCCGCTTAGATACCTAGCCACCTTAATCGATTCATCTTCTTGAACCTTTGATCTGAGACATAGCTTTTGAAACTCTTCAGTGTAGCAGGTTACATCAAGATCTTTTTGTTTCAATCCTTATCTCTTCTTATGAAGTTGGACTTCATAATCCACTGGTAAGTAGTTCTCCTTAATCTTACTCACCATGGCTTTCCAATTTGCAATTGGTAGCTTTCCCATGCTAACCCTTTATTCTTGCAGGTACTTCCACCATGTCAAGGTTGCTCCCCTTAATCTTGATTTGGCAACTTTAACCTTCTGAGCCTCTATCATTTCTTCACACTCAAAGTGGTTTTCCATGCCCTCAATCCATTCCATAATAGTGTCTATGTCCATTCTCCCACTGAAATGTGGCAATCCTTCAAAAGCTTTGGTGTTCAAAGCTTTAATAGCCTTCACAAAAGGTTCTTCATTGAACAAGGGATCAGGTTCAGTGATTATGTCATCTATGTCTATAGTTCTCTTTCCTTTACCCTTGGTGTCTTCATCCCAAGGTTCATGTGTTCTCTGATCCACCACTTCCTATAGTTTATCCCTTATCTCACTCATAGCTACTTCAAGGAGTCTATTTTTTCTCCTTATGCTCTTCTACTTCTCTAGCCAGCTCTGCACTAGTAACCATTCTGCTCTCCCCTACTAATTCACAAGTAAATAGAGACATACACAGTCCAACAAGTCTTTCACTTGCTCTGATACCAATCTGATGGGATGGGGTTTGGGATAGACTAGCCTAGTCAATGCTCTTGGATCCTTTCCTTGGATCTCCTGGTGTTCTCTACACACCCTAGGGTCTCTAGGACTTCCTTTGCTAGAGAAATCCCCTGACCTTTCCCAATCCACCCACCAATGAGTTGCTATGCTGCTGCTAAGGTCTCACCTACTCATGAGACTCAAAACCCCTTACTATGGCTAATAAGGGCTAAGGATTGTTCCACACTTTCCAAGGTCTTAGCAAGGTTAAATCAGGTCTTAAACCATGTTTTACATCCCTCCATGTGCCCCCAAGAATTTTCTACCTTCATCCTTTCTACCGATTTCACTATTTTGTGTTTTTGCTTACAAAACAGGGCTACAAGGATTAGGACCAATTAGGCCTCCTAACCGGTCTTCTAGGGCTCCCTCTCACAAATGATACACAAACAACCCTAACTCCCAAAATGGACTACCAATAAATTGGCAAGGACTTAAGGATTTTCTAGTTTTTGGGCCTCCAAGTGGCCGTACAGTGCCTAGGGCAAATTTTGGGGTTTTTCAAGGGTTTTGTGAGGGTTTTGTAGTCTGCCTGGGTCACAGTGAAGGTTTTGTGTGTTAGCCACCTTGTTTGGATTGGTGGAGGCTCCTCCTTCACACCAATGATGCTTCAAACACTCCTCTACACTTCCTCCAAAGGATGTACTCTCCTCTGTCCAACCTTGCTCTCCAAGACCTCTGCAATCTAACCTCTCCTAACCAGGCACTATCCAATCTCGCCTAGGAGTAGGTCTTTTCTTGGCCTTCCTGCATTTTTAAGGGCCCTGCTTGTTTTGTAGTATGGTACAAGGTCTTTACTCTCATTCCCCATGGCTTCATGGTGGTTCCACAATGGGGAATGGAGTTATGTAGCCATTTACACAATCCTGTCCAAAACTAGACAGTAAGAAGATAGTTTACAAACTATTCACAAACACACTCACTCTGCAAGTAAAAACCTAAACTAATTGCTTGAAATGAAAGTATTTACACCATGATAAACATTCCACATAGATTCATATGTTTCTCAATCCATTAACTTGCTTGTTTTCATTCAAACTGACTGGTAACAGTTTTACAATCTCAGTCTGATCTCTTTGCTAGGGTCGTACAATGTCTGACATTAAACCCATGAATTTAGGATTTTCAAGTACTTATACTATCTTTTCCTTAGTTTGTGTGCCCAAACTTGGGTTTTCCATGCTAACCTAAAGAACTTGACATCATGGTAGAAAAGCTGCTTGACAACTTTTAAAAGTTGTCATGCAACTTTTGAGCAACTTTCCCAATGTTGCTTTTTATGACTCCTAGACCCACATTGGGCCAACCTAAGGACACCACCATGTTATGAAGGACCCCTAAACACTTCAAGGACACACATACCCTCCATTTTCAATAAAATCACAATCTTGACTCATGACCCCTAAGATCTCCACTAGGACCCTAACTAGGACCTAGTCTAGCACACATGAGCTCATGGCTCTTATTCATGTAGAGGCTTCATAAGAAGCATAACACCAACAAAACAAGAAAGAGAAAGAGTTTGGAAGGGTGCTCTTGCACCACTACTCCTCAGGGGGAGAAATAGAGATGAAGAAAACAATAGCAGTAGAAGATGAATTTGAAACTTTGCACCTTTGGAATTTTTGTGAAAGGGAGATAAGAACAATGATAGGGGGAGAAGTAAAGAAAAGGAGGAGAAGAACAATGAAGAACATAGAAGACCACTATAGACATATACATCAGTCATAACTAGAACTCTCATAGTTTTGCATGATGCGCTTTTGGTGAAGCTATTGGTATTGCTATTTTCATGTTGCCATCAGTGCCAAAGGGGGAGATTGTTGGCATAACTGATGAAGATAATGATGGGGAGATTGTTGGCATAACCTCCATTTCGGACATTCCACTATCAAGTCTTGAGAGTGCATCCATGTATGACCCTATCTTTTTATTGAATAGTGTGTGTTGTCATAACTGATGAAGATAATGGTGGGGAGATTGTTGGCATATGGAGATTGTTGGTATTTTGGTATGGTTTTGTCATTGATGTCAACACCTACTAAAACACTAGCACTTTGGAGATCCAGTAGCATTCACCAGCAAGCAAGTAACTATTGCACAATTACTGGTATATGGTTCACCGGTAGGATATAATGATCACCAGTACTTGGAATGATATGGAAGACACTTGGTAATGTCAAAGACATCGTGTGGACAATTTTTTTTGAAGAATTAATCATTGGTATATTCATATTTGCATATTTGATTTTACAGGCAAATAGGTCCAGGGTTACCTAGGGTTACATCGGCAGGCATATCTTTTCCAAATCAACATGGCACGCTATGGAGATGATTAATTATTGTTGTAAATTCTTTAAGCCAACATGTTTAATCAGTTATTGCATCGGATTTTATATTGTTTGTAAAATGTTTTATTGTACTATCTTGTAGAGATGACCTACTAAAATTGGTCTTAGGTTATGATATAAATGTAAGATCTTATTTGTAAGATCGAATGTGGAATGCGAAAAATAATTGTGAGAAGGTATATGCAAGATTAAGCAGAGCTATACATGAAGACATCATTTGAAGGTGAAGCTAGGTTTTTGTGGAAGCATATCAGCATTACACGGGTACTGAATCCAGCATATGAAGATGCTATTTTGTGCAATAAATTCTTATTGGATTCAACCATCCAACTAGAGTCAGTGTGACTCCCCTTTTGTGATTGAGCAGTGAGCTCTAGGCTGTTGGCCTTTCTGCATGTGCAGACCCCATTTATGTACACTTACTATCTATAGTAGTATCATCTGATTGTGGGTAAGGTTTCCCGCCGTGGTTTTTCCCTTTACAGGGTTTCCACATACAAATATTGGTGTTATGTGTTGTGGATGACTTTGTGTTTATGTTTCATGCATTAATCTTTACCGGTATATCAATTAACTGTTAACACTCTCTACCGACATATTTAACTGGTTTACCGGTATTAAGCATTAAGTTGAGAAAGTTGTTTTTGGTTTGAATTTATTAGACAACTGATTCACCCCCCCCCCCTCTATGTTGTCTCTGGGACCTAACAATTGGTATCAGAGCCTAGTCCTCTTTTTGCAGAAGTTTAACAACTTGAGGAGATCTAATGTCTACTAATTATTTCAGGAAGGACAGTCCTAAACTTGATGGAACCAACTAAGGGATATGGAAGATCAGAATGGAGACACATCTGAATTGCATTGGTAAAGACATTTGGGAAGTTACAAAGAAGGGTTATACTGCTACTGTAGCTGGTCAGCCCAGTCCAACTACCTTAGCTAAAGATGAGGAGAATGATTGCAAAGCAAGAGAAGCACTTTTGAGTGCATTATTAGATCAACAAATCATGGGATTATCAGATAGGTCTACTGCTAAAGCTATTTGGGATCATTTGGAAACACTGAATGAAGGAGATTCCACAGTCAAGATTGCAAAACTTGAAAGCTTCCAAGTCAGGTATGAACATCTAAAAATGGAAGAAGATGAAAGGATTTCTGCTTTTATGGAAAGAGTAAATGAAATTGTTTTGGCTATTAAATGTTGTGGAGGAACCTTGAGTGAGGATGAAATTGTTTCAAAAAATTTAAGAGGATTGCCACCGGCATATAAAATGAAGGTTACTACTATAAATGAGTTGAGAACAATTCCTAATACATCAGTAACTAGGGATACATTGATTGGAAAACTCTCAGCTTTTGAAATTGAGGAATTTGGTCCTTCTGCTACTATAAAGATAGATTTGGCCTTTAAAGCATCAACATCATCTACTCCATCATTTGACAAATCAGATTGGAAAGCCTTTTATGCAAGAGCACTTGAAGAAACTAGGAAGGAGAATGAAGAACTTGAAGAACTTGAAGCACTATTTCCAAGGAAAATGCCTAAAGGTCCAATTGGAAGTAAGTATGAAGGTAAAGCACCCTTTAAATGTTTTAACTGCAATAAGATTGGTCATATGGCTTTGAGATGCCCTGATAGACATGCTAGACTAAGAGAAGAAGCTAGAAGAACATACAAGCCTAATCCTGAATATCAGAGATACAGATTTAAGAATAACAAAGACAAATCTTGTTACATTGCTGATGAAAGTGTGACTGATGATTCTGATGAGGATCCATTAGACAATGGATGGGTTTTTGTTGCTATAACAGAAGATCAACCAACACCTACTACTCAACTGGTAGAACAAGCCCTAGCAGCTAAAGTTGAAGTAAAGGATGAATGGATCATTGACTCAGGATGCTCACATCATATGACAGGAGACAAAGGTAAATTCTTGAACTTTCAAGAATACAATGGAGGTTTAGTAAGATTTGGAGATAATAAAGCCTATTCAATCAAAGGTAAGGGTACAATATCTCTTGATGGTAAGCATAACACTAACAATGTCTACTATGTTGAAGGATTAAAGCATAATCTTCTAAGTGTTGGTCAATTGGTTGAGAAAGGATTTCACTTACAATTTAAGAATGGAAAATACAAAATCATGAATAGAACTGGTTTAGAAATTGCAACCGGTAATCAGACAAGAGGTAATATCTTTCACTTGAGTAACAGTGGAAAGGCATGCTTGATTGCACATATAGATAAAAGTTGGTTATGGCATAAGAGACTCTGTCATGTAAACTTTGATTGCATGGTAAAGATCAGTACTTCTAAGGCAGTTAGAGATCTACCTAAAATTGTCAAACCTCAGAATACAATTTGTAAGGAATGCCAATTTGGAAAACAAGTTAGAGCTAGTTTCAAAAGTATTGCAGAAAAATCCAATAATTCTCTTGATTTGATTCACACTAATTTATGTGGTCCAGCTAGAACTAAAAGCTTACAAGGTGATAGATATTAAATGCTAATTATTGATGATTATTCTAGAATGTGTTGGGTTACTTTTCTCAGAGAAAAATCAGAAGCACTTGGAAAGTTCAAACTGTTCAAAGCAATGGTTGAAAATGAAATCAGTAAGAAAATCAAATGTTTAAGATCAAATCAAGGAGGTGAATTCACATCTAACGACTTTAATACATTTTGTGAAGTGAATGGAATCAGAAGACAACTATTAGCACCTTGGACACCACAATAGAATGGAGTTGTTGAAATGAAAAACAAAACTATCTTGGATGTAGCAAGAAGTATGTTATCTGAAGCAAATTTACCATGTGTATTGGAGAGAAGCAGTCAGCACAGTGGTCTATACATTCAACAAAGTTCACATCAAAGGTGAAACTGGTAAGACCCCTCATGAACTATGGTTTGGTAATACTCCTACTCTTAAGTACTTCAGAATTTTTGGAAGTAAATGTTATATTAGAAGAGATGTGTATATTGGCAAATTTGATCCTAGAAGTGATGAAGGAATATTTCTTGGTTATTCATCTAAGAGAAAGGCATATAGATGTTTTAACAAGAGATTGCAGAAAATTCTTGAGAGTACAAATGTAAAAATTGATGAACAATTCAAAGGAACTTCAAGGTATATAGACTATGAACCAACAACAAAAATTGGGATAAATGAACCTACACTAAATCCACCAGTACAGAATGAAGATCTAGTTAACCTGGTACCATCGGAGGATTCCACAGTAATTGAAGAACAACAACAAACTAAGACACCCCGTTATGTAATATTGAATCATTCTGAAGATCAGATAATTGGAAACAAATTTAATGGAGTTATGACAAGAGGAAGATTGGAAAATGAAGAGGTATGTCTTATTTCTCAAATTGAACCATCATCTGTTAATAAGGCATGTGAAGATAAATTTTGGATTAAAGCTATGGAAGAAGAATTAGAACAAAATGAGAAAAATAATACTTGGACATTAGTTCCCCGACCTAGAGATAAAAATGTAATTGGAACCAAATGGGTATTTAGAAAAAAACATAATGAAGATGGTAAGGTTGTCAGAAATAAAGCAAGACTAGTGTGTAAGCGATATTCTCAGAAAGAAGGAGTTGATTACAATGAAACATTTGCACCGGTAGCTAGAATTGAGGTAGTCAAATTATTCTTGGCTTTTGCAGCTCACAAGAACTACAAAGTTTAACAAATGGATATTAAATGTGCATTTTTGAATGGAGATCTTGAAGAGGAAGTATACATTGAACAACCTGATGGATTTTCTTTGATAGATGACAATGATATGGTTTGCAGGTTAATAAAAGCTCTGTATGGACTGAAACAAGCCCCAAGAGCTTGGTATGCAAGATTGGATAAGTATCTTTTAAAGATTGGTTTTACTAAAGGAAATGCAGACAACAATTTATATTAGAAAATAACTAATGATGACATCTTGATTATAGAAGTATTCATTGATGATATAATCTTTGGAGGAGAAGATGGATTATGTAAAGAATTTTCTATTAAAATGCAGCAAGAATTTGAAATGTCTATGATTGGAGAAATAAAATTCTTTTTAGGATTGCAGATTTCACAGACTGACAAAGGTATATTCTTGAGTCAATCCAAATACATGAAAGAGTTACTAAAGAAATTTGGGATGGAGAACTCTAAACCGGTAAGCACACCTATGACTACAAATGACAAATTATCTCAAAGGGATGAATCTACACCTGTTAATCCAACTAGATACAAATCTATGATAGGAGGTTTACTGTATTTGACACAAACCAGACCTGATATTATGAATATAGTATGTATTGTTTCTAGATTTCAAAGTAGTCCTAGAAAAAATCATGAATCGGCAGTAAAAAGGATTTTCCGATACTTACAAGGCACTGCAAATCTTGGATTATGGTATCCTAGATATGAAAATTTTGATCTATGTGCATACACAGATGCAAATTGGGCAGGAGATGTGGATGATAGAAAAAGCGCCACCGGTAGAGCATTCTTTCTTGGAAAGAGATTAGTTTCTTGGTTGATTAAGAAATAGAGTTGTACATATTTGTCAATAGTAGAATCAGAATATGTTGCATCAGCAACTAACTGTACATAGGTACTATGGCTTAAGCAAATGTTGAAAGACATAAAGGTAAAATGCAAGGAACCTATTACTATATATTGTGATAACACTGCAGCAAATGAAATATCTAAGAATCTGGTATTACATTCTAAAACAAAACATGTTTCTATCAAACTGAATTTTCTAAGGGAAAAAATTGAAGAAAAAGAGATAAAACTAATTTATGTGAATACTAAAGAACAACTTGTAGATATTTTCACAAAACCTTTGCCTAAGGAGACTTTTGAATATCTCAGAGATCAGCATGGAGTCATACCACCACCGGTAGAGACTTAGATAGTTGATGATTGTCATCAACTGGCAGAATTTACAGAGAAATCTTTTACTCTGGTCTTTGATGAGGGAGCTACTTCTCAAGGGGGGTAGTTGGTATATTGAATTGATTGGTATTTTGTATATGAACTTGATTTTATTATTGTAACTTTGGCATTTGATGTCAAAGGGGGAGAGATATCTATGGAAAAACACATTCTTTTAAGAGATCTTTGATAACACATGTTGCTCCCAGGGGGAGAGATTGTTGTTTGAGAGAGATTATTACTCTCTATATTCTGGTTATGATCTTTAAGGAGAGATTGTTGGTTTTTGGTATTTGGCATTTCTATTTTGGCACTTTGATGATTTTTCCATCTTGTGTTGCCATCAATGCCAAAGGGGGAGATTGTTGGTATTTTGGTATGGTTTTGTCATTGATGTCAACACGTACTAAAACACTAGCACTTTGGAGATCCAGCAGCATTCACCGTCAAGCAAGTAACTATTGCACAGTTACTGGTATATGGGTCACCGATAAGATATAATGATCATCGGCACTTGGAATGATATGGAAGACACTTGGTAATGTCGAAGACATCGTGTGGACAATTTTTTTTGAAGAATTAATCATTGGTATATTCATATTTGCATATTTGATTTTATGAGCAAATAGGTCCAGGGTTACCTAGGGTTACACCGGCAGGCTTATCTTTTCCAGATCAGCATGGCACACTATGGAGATGATTAATTATTGTTGTAAATGCTTTAAGCCGACATGTTTAATCGGTTATTGCATCAGATTTTATATTGTTTGTAAAATGTTTTATTGTAATATCTTGTAGAACTGACCTACTAAAATTGGTCTTAGGTTATGGTATAAATGTAAGATCTTATTTGTAAGATCAAATGTGGAATGCAAAAAAGAATTGTGAGAAGGTATATGCGAGATTAAGCAGAGCTATACACGAAGACATCATTTGAAGGTGAAGCTAGGTTTTTCTGGAAGCATATCAGCATTACAACAGTACTGAATCCAACATATGAAGATGCTATTTTGTGCAGTACATTCTTATTGGATTTAACCATCCAACTATAGTCAGTGTGACTCCCCTTTTGTGATTGAGCAGTGAGCTCTAGGTTGTTGGCCTTTCTGCATGTGCAGAACCCATTTATGTACACTTACTATCTACAGTAATATCATCTGATTATGGGTAAGGTTTCCCACTGTGGTTTTTCCCCTTATAGGGTTTCCACGTACAAATATTGGTTTTATGTGTTGTGGATGGCTTTGTGTTTGTGTTTCATGCATTAATCTTTACCGATATAGAAATTAACTATTAACACTGCCTACCGGCATACTTAACTGGTTTACCAGTATTAAGCATTAAGTTGAGCAAGTTGTTTTTGGTTTGAATTTATTAGACAACTGATTTAAAACCCCCCTCAGTTGTCTTCGAGACCTAACAAAGATGATGATGATGATGAGATGAGAAGATGACCGGTAAATTTATTGTTGGCATAACTTGTAAACTTGGTGGAGATTGTTGTCTAGATGATGATGACATAGTTGTAAGTTGTTTGATGACTTTATTTGTGTTGTCATTGATGTAAACCATGTTTGTTGAGTCATCTAGTTCATCTACACCTACCGGTATAGCCTAATCGGTAGAGGAATGTGTTAGACAACAAAACTGCTAAGTTGTTGTAAACCAATAAAAATGAACATAGTGATGATCAAGAGACCGAGATGGATGATTGAAGAGGGGTTAGATGTTGCGGTTTGGAACATATGTTTATGACATTGGTATGAGTCTGTGATTGCAACTACATTAGTAGATTTAGAGTATTGAGTGAGTTATGATTGACTGTCAGAAACTATGTGAAGAAGAATGTATACCGATAATAGATCTTTAACCGGTAATGATTTATGGTTTGGCGGTGGATCTTGTCATGTTCATAACTTAGTGATGACGTGTCAAAAACCATGTGTAATGATAAGATTGCATTCGAGTGTGTACAAGAATCAAATTTCTTGGGAAACAACAAAGTGCTTAGTAGAATATGACAAGGGTTTGATTGCTTATCAAATTGATGTGCGGTGATCATTTAATGGTGGAAATTATCTATAAATTTGTTGTAATGATCTGTAATGATATGTAATGTAAATTCATTTTATTTTAAATGTAGTTAGGGTTATGTAGCCAACCTAACTAAAAAAATATATTTAGGGCTAGTTGGAGAAGATATTGTATGTCAGTGATTTGAGAAGAGGTGTTGTCGAACCAGAGTGAAGTGTTTGCATGTGTGTAGTAGACTTGATTTGAAAAGGATCCGTACTAGCAAGCACAGAAGTGATGTGATCAGATCATTTGCCCTATTGTTCACTAATAGTTACAGTAGTTTGAAATCCCTTAACTGGGTAGATTCTAACAGGTCTTATTTATAAATCCCTTCATCGAGTGGCTCATTAACTTGAGTTTAAAATCCTCTAACAAGGTTATGTTGGGATCCAAGAACACTGAGAAGGGGGGGTGAATCAGTGTTCTGCCAGATTGAACAATTTTTATCCTTTTATACCATGCATATATAAACTGGTAAACAAACAAACATATAACAACGAGCAAATAAACCATCCACATAAATGAACACCATGGCACATATGATTTATACGTGGAAAACCTCAATGAGGAAAATCCACGGTGGGATTTGTGACCCACAATATCAGTTCACCGGCCATATGAAAAGATATTACATATAATAGGGGCCTGCACTTGCAAGAAGGCACACTGCCTAGAGCATATTGCTCATCACTAAAGAGCCTCACTGACTACAAGCTTTCTGCTAAAGTAAGTTACTGAAAATGAACTCAAGAATGCATCTGCTATGCCAAATAGAGTTCCCATTTTGTCTCTGCTCTGTACCAATTCATAAACTTTGAACTGCTACCGGTATCTCTTCTCCTATGAGAATGCTTTCCAAGCTATCTACAGATCATTGCATGATATAACATTCACATACAAAATGATCTACATACATATATTTTGCATCATACAGTTATGCTATATTCTCCTATATCCACACATATCATGTATCACATCACTTCTGTCCTATTTCAAAATAACCTAGCAGACTAACCTATATACCCATTACAAATGATATGCCTTATGTCAGCTTACAATACATTTACAAAGATATTCAATGTCAGTTTTGTCAATATTTACAAAATGATTTATTAAGTAAATACTCCTTGATGTCGGCTTCCAAAGAAGTAATGATGTTGGTGTCAGTGTCAGTGTAGCCCTGAATTCTCCAAAGCTGGTATCTACCGGTATATGCTTCCTAGTGTCGATTTAAGACTTCCATCAGATCTTGTTGCCATCAATAACAAAAAAATGAATCCAATGAGTGTTAATTGCCAACAATCTCCCCCTTTGGCATTGATGGGAACACTCAAGTGAAAAATGGATTCCCTATCGGTATGCTCCCCCTGAGCAATACAATCCATCTGATATCCTCCCAATCCTTTACTCTGATATTTTTTGTTAAATATTTGATCAGTCCCAAAGACACTGAGAGGGGGGGTAAATTAGTGTCTTACTGGTAGATGAAATATTTTAACTTGTTTGCAACTTTATAACCCAAATTAATATACCGGTAAACAAATAATAATGCAGTAAAGAGAAACAAAAGTATAAGAATCAATGCACACCATAACACTGATATTTTGGAGAGGAAACCCAGTAGGGGAAAAACCTCTGTGGGATTTGTGACCCACAATATTTACTCACTGGCCAATATGAATAAATATTACTTGTACAATAGGGTCCTGCACATGCCTGAAGGCCAACAACCTAGAGCTCACTGCTCAGCACAAAATGGAGTCACACTGACTACAATTGGATGGGTAAATCTAATAACAATGTACTACTCAAAATAGCATCTGCAATGCTGGATTCAATACCGGTTTAAGCTCTGTCAAATACCTCTGCCATAAACCTTGCTTCGCTTTGCTCTACTCTTATTCACTCATAGAATAATTACATCAAAATGCATATACTATTCATTTGCTATCATAACCTATAACATCTCATATATTTCTTCCTTACATTACCTAATTACATTTTAAAATGACCTATAAGATCTCATACATATATGAGTTTTTACAATACATCATGTCAGCTATACAAATATAATTACAATACAAAACAATATCATTTCAAGTAGGCTTAGAGTGTCGGTATAATCTGTTGTCGGTGTAGACTAGATGCCGGTGTGAATAAACTTGTAGTGCCTGTCGGTGCCGGTAGATGATGTTTGTTACTGGTGTAACCTATGAACCATGTTACTAGTTGGTCACAATCAATGACAACATCAACTATTTTCATATGAGTGTATAATGCCAACAATGTCCCCCTTTGGCATTGATGGCAACACTCATCAGAAAAATCCAAAAATTGATATCCAAAATTTGAAGTCCAAAAAATGAGTGTGCTCCCCCTGAGCAAATGATCTTCCTTCTGTACATTTTTCTCATACACCAGTACTCCCCCTTTGACATCAATGACAAAGGATATCAAAAGAATCAAAGAATTCAAAATTTACCTAAAAACCTGTAACCGGTCATGTACAATCTGGAAAATGTCTACCAAAACTAAGTTAAGACCTTGCAAAAATTTAGTATTGTCAGAAATTATGGTCTCAGTCTAGCAGATCATACCAGTGAGATAATGCATATGTTTCTCCGGTGATCTGTTACCTTGAATAGTCTCTTTAGACAACTCATTCTGGTGTGCTAATCAATTATCCAATCTAGGACCAAGCTTGTTCTTCAACTCTCAGGTTTTCATTCTCAACCTTGCCTTTTCTCTTTCTAATTTCTCAATCTTCTCTTCATAGGCTGCCTTTTCCTGATCCAAAACTGAAGTAAGTTCCAAAGAACCAATCATATTATCAGCTATATCATCAATTTCCTTCTATGTTTTCCTTATTTTCTTATCAATATCCTCTATTAAATGGTGAGGCTTACATGCTTCCCTGTACAACTCTTTGTATTCCAGAATGGTGGAATTTAGTACAACTCTTTAATTGTCCTGTCAAAGAATGCATCTTTCTCCTTATTCACTCTTTCCTTAACGGTCTCTTCATTATTTTATCCATAGTTTGAATGTTAGAAGCAATGAATTTGGACAATGTGTCCAATTTACCTATAGATCCATCAATATGATCAAATTTACATGTCAGTGCAATCATTTGCAAAATTGGTAAAGTGTCATCAATGGCCTTAAATACTAAGGCATTGCATTTTGTAATCCTCTTTCTTGAATCTAAAAGTACATCTATAACATTCGTTGGTCTATAATCCATAGTAGAGGTGCTAGGCGGAGTGCTTGGTTCTACAATTGGTTTCTTTTCTTCTCTGGATGTTGGCATAGTTATCTTAACTATTCATATTATGGATGTGTTGCATTAGTTTTTTCATTGATGTCAACACTTATCCTTTTGGAGATCTTTGGTTATGTTGAACCGACACATTGTGTTCATCAGCATGTTCAGTGACTTATGCAAACTCAAGGGTTATATTGTTCACCAACAGGTTATATTGTTCACCAACACTAAGGATGACTTGTTATCATCTAGAGATCACTTGGTTATGTCGAAGACATGGTTTGGATACTTGGTTTTGGTATTTTGGTAAATGGTCTAATCAGGTTGACATATTTGTTGTTACCAGCAAATTGGTCTAGGTTATGGACCGACATGCATTATCTATTCTAGATTAGCACGACATGTTATGAAGATGATTTATTAATTGGATATTGTTGTAAATGTATTGAGCTGACATGATGCATCACATCTTGACTTATTTGTAATTGATTTTATATACACCTAAAAATAGTCTGAAGATAATTAATTAAATAAGCAATTATTTAATTAATCTCTCCTCCCCAATTTAATTGAATTCACTAAGCAATTTGATTAAATCTCTCATTCATCTACTTATTGATAAATCTAAGGATTTATTAAATAGGTTCATTTCACTCCTTTAATTAATTAATTCCCCCCATCAAAATCATTTCTTCTAATCCCCTAATTAATTAAAACAAATCAAATCATGAGTTGTTGAAATTAATTACCCATTTTCCTAATATTTGAATTTTTAAACTCAAATTCTCCTAACTTCTACCACTCCCAAACCTAACCATTCCTAAACCTAACCCATTCTACCTACCACCATGTCCCCTTCCATCCAACATTTTCCAGAACCTTTGTGACACTTGTCACTAAGTGTTCCCTTTAATCCAGCCCCCTTTGCCAACCTCCTCCAATTTAACCATTGATATCTTCAAATCAATCTCAACCGTTGATTCATGCCAACTCACCCCTAGCCTTGGAAAATCCTATAAATAGACCTCATTTTGGAGCAATATTGGTCCCAAATTCATATCATTTGATCCCATCTCATTTGTAGCTTAAGCATTGTTACTATAGGCATCTAGCTTATAGTTTATCAGTTTTAGCAATGTTATCATGCTCATTTCAGCTTCACTCTTAGCTTAATCGTGCTAGGATAATCAATGAACTCATATAGCTTAACCATGCTATTCTTGCTAGAACATGCATTTTCAGCATTTAAAATCCTCCATCTAAGTTTAGTCAAGTCACTAGATTATGCATAAATTAGATTTGAGAGCATTTTTCATACTCGCATTTACTAGGAGGCAATAAGTCGATTAGCTATGGTTTTACATGTCTTTGATTTAATCTACTAACCATGCTTGTAATGATTTTTTGAGTGCATTGTGGTTGTAGGTACATGTACACTTCACAGAGCACGACATTTTGGCGCCCACTGTGGGGCCGAAATCAATATTTTTAGTCTCCCAAGCTTCCTCAAACTTCATCTCTGCCAGATCAGAATCAAACTATCATATGAGTTGCCTTTATGGCTCGTACAAACTTCCTTTTAATCTTGTATGATACCTCATCCTGACTTGTACTAGGTATAATCCTGACTCGTACGAGACTTTAAACTACAAATTCTTGTCTCGTACTATGTTGATCCTCTATCGTATGAGTTTATTTTCACTGTCATACGATAGCTAAATCCTTTTCATACGAATTTCTGCTTTGGAAATTGTTTACTCGTACTAGGTTGATTCTGTCTTGTATGAATCTATTTTTCTCTCTATGTGAATTTTAATCCTCTATCATGCTAATTGCAAATTTGTGTCGTACGAGTCTCTGGTTCTGTGATTTTTTGAAAAAACTGCAAATTAGAAATTTCAAATTTGTCTATACATCGGTAATTTGCATTTTTGAAGGCTTTCTGGTCATTTTTTAGCCCCTGAGAGTGTTGAAAGCCATGTCCTTTATAAATTGCATCTATAACTCTTGGAGACCTTTCCAACGAGGTAAACGGATTGTAAGTTCGAATCCCGAGCAGAAAGTTATGCCCATCTGAAGTTAGGATAAAATTTCATATAGTTTTTTTGAAAATTTCATAGTTTGGATCACTAATGCTAATCTTGTTATGTCTATGAGATGTTTGTAGCCCAACTCTTTTCTTGCAGATACACTTGTCAAAGATACAATTGTCAAAGACAAATTCAAAACACAATCATGACTACTAATGGATCTATTTTCCAGGTTGCCTAAGGATTCAACAAAAACTTTGTGTATTCTTTAAGATTTTTAGGCACACTTCAATTTGGGCTTAAAGACATGAACTATCATGTCTTATGTGCTTGTGATGATAGGCGAGTATGCTCTCACCTTCTTTGGGTGATCAGAAAGCTAGACTCATCTTTTTGTTTTCAATAGTGCATATCTTTAGCGGGCCTGTCACAGTGGGAAAAAGTAATCACCCTGTGAGAACGACCCAAGTGAGTACAGCTGGACCTGAGCATTCCAACTCACTATAATAAATAGGTCTCTGATGATTAAAGTCTCAGAGGATGGGATTATTTGAGTCATCTCTTTGAGATCTCTCATATCGGACATTTTGTAGGGCCTCGCGGTCTCAATCACGTTTATGTGACTACAGCTGGTTTCGGTACCTTGTTGGGCTATAGGCCTCAATCATGCTTGCGTGACTTCAAGGGGTAATTTCAAATGGAATTCCTAACTAAGAACTATAAAAATAGAAGCTACCTGATTCACCTCCGAAAGGGTGATAATCTTTGTGCAAGAGAGATAGTAACTCTCCCAAGACACTTGCCATATCGTGCCCCCATTAGTGTTTGGAGTTGGATAATACGGCATTGAGAATCCATTGTGTGAGACTCAGTGGCCATATTTTGATTAGCTATTGGGTGTGTACCTAAGTCAGCAAGCAAAGGTTTTCATTCTCAGCCAACTTCCTTAGGGTTTAGCTTGATTGAGAGTCATGTATCACATTATGTGTTTGTTGTGTATTCATCCCTAAAATTGAAAAATCAGATACTTAAAACTGGAAAACCAAAGTAAAACATCAAAATTCAGTGATCAAAACTCAAACAAACAAACACTTTTTATCACTGTTCAAATACCTGTCGTATGAGTCAGAAGTCTCTGTCATATTTCTTGATCCTTTGTTGTATGAGTCAAGATATTATGTTGTACTTCTTGATCTTCTGTCGTACGAGTCAAGGTTCTATGTCATATGAAACACTTATTTTCACATGAAGTCACTAGTTTGTCATTCTATTTTGTATCTTGTGTCATCCTAAGCTGAATTTGTCATACGAAACTCTGCATCTGTTAGTCCAGAACTGTGTCTTGCATGCCTATTTTAGACTTATCATTTCTGCCTAATCAATTTGCAGTAAGCATAAACACCTGTTATCTGTCAATCTGTGCTTAAATTGTCTTCTTGGTTTGCTTGGTCAAGTTATCACTTGTCAAAATCAGACTTTAGAAAATATACACCTCAAGATTTTCAAAGTTCTTACCCCCAACAAGTTCAAGATCTAAACATCTCAAAGAGCATTATCACCCTCTTTTATAAACTGATCACTCAAACATAGTTTCTCATCAGGATCAATCATCCTTTATCACAAAACTAAAATGTTTGGTTAGGATAACTTTGTCCCACATCGTAGGATAGATCGTTCCTATTGGATTAGTTCTTATCAAGTCATCACCATTGCACTCCTAAACCAAAGATCGAAAAACTTGCAAAATTTTAAACACTTGAATTCTATTTTAGTGTGATATCACTCTATGGCCTTGAAATTGACTATTGATCACTTACCAAAACAACTTTTAAACAATCAAATCTTAGCACAATATCAAACACAATGCCCATTTTAACAAAGAGAGCAGAGACATAAGATTGCTGAAAATCATATCAACATGACGTATGAAAGAAAAACACAAGAAGAACACATGACAAGCCAACATATCAAAGAAATCAAATAAGTTCAAAATCAAAATCCAACTATGTTAAAACCTCACAAGGATTAAAATACAACTCCAAAGAAAGGTGGCTCTTTTATGCACCTCTTAAAGAGATCCCTAAAGGATTTGGCTAAAGAAGATCAAAATCGTGCAAATTGAGTCTCCAAAGGCATCTATTCCTACACCTCTTGAAAGCTTGCAAGAATCTTCCATAGCATCCTTGCCAAATTATGCATCCAAATCTAAAGTTCCCCAAGCAATATCCAATATTGCCATCAAACCTATTTCAGAGGATCCTATTCAAAGCTCATCTCCTTCATATACAAGCATTGATTCATTGCAAAATCCCCATAGCACTTCCTTGCAAATTGAAGTCCTCATTCATAGAATGCTTGTTAAACGTGTATTGATAGATGGTGGAGCTAGCTTGAACATTTGCTCTATGAATCTAATCCATGTTCTAGGCTATTTAGAAGATGCAGTTGATCCCGAGAAAAAGATCAAAATCAAAGCACATAATGAAGAAGAACATTCATCTAAAGGAATGGTGATATTACCCATCACAGTGGGACCTTTGCAGAAGGACATAGCATGCCAAGTTTTAGACTTGGACCTACCATACAATATACTCTTGGGGAGACCATGGATTCATGACATACAGGCTATTACATCAACATGTGATCAGTGCTTAAAATTTCCCTACGAAGGATAGGAAATCACAATATCAACAGACTCAAATCCATTGCAGTGTTGTAATAATCTAAAATCAGCTCAAGAGGTCATTATTCTACATAACAGAGAGGTAGCACCTTCAAGCACACAATCTAAGGAACAATCATTTGCATCAATTTTGTCAAACATGGAAGAACAAATGCAGTTAAAAGATCAAGGGAATGGAGAATATTTTCTATCATGGAAAAACAAACAAGAGCAACTTCAAATTGAGAGGGATGAAGAAGCAGATATAGTAGTCGATATAGTTCACATGTATGTAGAACACATGTTAGGAACTAGCCTACTTGAATTAGAATCACATTCGACTGACATGGACTTAACCGAGGATGATCATGATTTTATTATACGAGGTCATTCCAATGAGAGCATCATTCTAGACATCAAAATACATACTGAAAGCCTTGACATCTCTATCATGACCCCTAATATCTTTGAAGCTATTCAACCTGAAGATCGTTTATCCTTAAGCTATCCTGAACCTATGGACTGGGAAAATGAAGGACATATTGTTATTGATACCTTTCCAAATGACCATGCCATATCCTTATATCTTGATGAAATCAAACCTACAACAACTCTCATCAGGGATTCCACTAACATATCTTCATGTCAAATGGTTGTTAAATCTCCTAGTCGCAAAATTGAAAAATCAAGAAAACAATATCAGGTCTAATGCTGAAAACCATTTACTGGCAACATTAGATTGGGAAAAAGTAAAAATAAAGGATGTATCTAATGGTAAAAACCTCCTTGAGGTGCCGAAAGATGGGAAATTTGACACTTTACCTGAATGTTATCAAGAGAAGATATCTATCATAATAGAACCAGCAAAGGCAACTATCAGTGGCATGACTGAGCTACATCCAACAATCTCTCTATCAGAACTAGCAAGGCAGAAATACTTGAAATCCTTCAAAAGGTGGCAAATCAATCTTACCTATTCATATACAGACATTCCAGGGTTCGATCCATATCTCACAATACATCACCCGAATATCAGTCCAGGAGTAAGCATCAATAATGGAACACATCATGAATCAAGAGCAAACATCAATAATGGAACACATCAGGGATCAAGAGCAAGCATCAATAAAGGAACACAACATAAATCAAAAGCAGTCATTCTATTCATCAAAATGGCTGTAGAATGGAATATTAAACAACTTCAAGTCTTTAGAGACTCTTAGCTTGTCATTAATCAAATCGATGATGACTATCAAACAAAAGATGACAAACTCATGCCTTACAAAAAGATGGTGGATGAATTCAAGAAGTACTTTGTAGAAATAAATTTTGAACAGATTCCAAGAAAGGATAACAAAGTAGCAGACACCATGGCTACACTTGCTTCTCTATTGCAGACACAGGAAAATCAAGAGCATTATGAACTCCTGGTTGAAGAATTGTTTCATCCTGCCTATAACTGTCCTGATTCCCAAACCATCTGTCAACTTATTGGAGACAATTCCTCCCGCTTTGGCCAAACTTACACATACCTGAAAGATAACACCCTACCTCCTGACTTATCAAAAAACCAAAAGAGAAATTTTATTCACCAATCCTCGCATTTTACTCTCGTCACGGATACCCTGTATAAACGAGGTCTAAACAGTACTCTCTTAAGATGTCTCGAACAAGAAGAATCTGAGAAAGCCTTACTTGAAGTCCATAACAGCATTTGTGGCACTCATTCAAGTGGTCTTACCCTTTCGAAAAAACTCATACGCTTGGGCTACTATTGGCTGACTATGGAACGAGATTCTTTTAAGATAGCAAGAACATGCAAACAATGTCAAATCCATGGGAATTTGATTCATGCACCAGCACAAGAACTACATGCTTTAGCAACATCTTGGCCTTTTTATCAATGGGGACTTGATCTAGTAGGAAAGATAAATCCTTCCTCATCTAGTGGACAAAAATTCATCCTAGTAGCTACTGAATATTTCACAAAATGGATTGAAGTGGTACCTCTCATCAATATCACAGGAAAACAAATTGTTGCATTTATCTTGAACTACATCATCTGTCGCTATGGAATACCAATGACCATTATCACTGATAATGGGTGACCATTCAAGATTCAAGATGTACAAGAGCTCTATGAGAAATTCAAAATCCAACACAAATTCTCCACACCATATTATCCACAGGGAAATGGGCAGGCAGAAACATCTAACAAAACTATCCTGAAAATTCTTAAAAAGATAGTGAACAATACTGGGAAAGATTGGCACATCCAACTAAACCCTGCTATATGGGCCTACCGCACCAATATCCGCACACCAATAGGTGCCACACCTTTTTCTCTTGTATATGGATCAGAAGCCATATTGCCAATCGAAGTAGAGATACCCTCTCTACGTGTATCACTAAAAGGACTCATCCCAGATGAAGAACAAAGAGTATCTAGACTGCAAGAGTTAAAACTGATCCAGGAATGAATATAAAATGCCTTTGATTATCTAAAGGTATATCAACAAAGAATGTGTTGAAGCTATAATCATAAGGTCAAACCAAGAATTTTTCAAGATGGAGAACTAGTGCTAAAGAAAAATCCATGCAACAAGGCAGATTGAGAAAAGAAAGGAAAATTTGAACCAAACTGGTTAGGTCCATTTGTGGTCACAACAGTATTTGGATCAGGAGCATATCAGCTATCAACACAGGACGGAGATCAGCTCAAGGAACCTATCAATAGCATGCACCTGAAAAAGTTCTATGTCTGAAAAATCAGAAAAAATCAAAAACAGTGAAAAATCAGAAAAATAAAAAACAGTGAAAAATCAGAAAAAAAAATCAAAAACAGTGAAAAATCAAAAAAATCAAAAACAGGGAAAAATCAGAAGAAATCAAAAACAGTGAAAAATCAGAAAAATAAAAAATAGTGAAAAATTAAAAAAAAAAGTGAAAAAGCAGAAAATCCAAAAAAAAAAAAAAATATCAGAAAAAGTGCAATAAAAACAAATGATGAAAACCTGGCAAACAGGCTCTATTTGTCGGCTGACTCTTCCATCTATTAGTTCATGCATTTTTCCACTTGCATTCATTTTTCCATCAGCGCTGATCATCATGAAGCCTTTATACATACACAAGCATCCCAGGTAGCTTCTTACCATGTTTTGGATCACTGGATATATCATAATGACTTTGTTTCTAAGTGTATACACCTAAAAATGGTCTGAAGATAATTAATTAAATAAGCAATTATTTAATTAATCTCCCTCCCCAATTTAATTGAATTCACTAAGCATTTTGATTAAATTTCCCTTTTCATCTACTTATTAATAAATCTAAGGATTTATTAAATAGGTTCCTTTCATTTCACCCCTTTAATTAATTAATTCCCTCCACCAAAATCATTTCTTCTAATTCCCTAATTAATTAAAACAAATCATTTATGAGTTGTTGAAACTAATTAGTCATTTTCCTAATATTTGAATTTCTAAATTCAAATTCTCCTAACTTCTACCACTCCTAAACCTAACCATTCCTAAACCTAACCCATTCTACCTACCACCTTGTCCCCTTTCATCCAACATCTTCTAGAACCTTTGTGACACTTGTCACTAAGTGTTCCCTTTAATCCAACTCCCTTTGCCAACTTCCTCCAATTTAACCATTGATATCTTCAGATCAATCTCAACTGTTGATTCATGCCAACTCACCCCTAGCCTTGGAAAATCCTATAAATAGACCTCATTTTGGAGCAATAAGGGTCCCAATTTGATTTCATCATTTGCATTGTTATTATAGGCATCTAGCTTCTAGTTTATCATTTCTTAGCAATGTTATCATGCTCATTTTAGTTTAATTGCATCTTCATTTTAGTTCATTTTCTAGATCAATCATGAATTCATATAGCTTAATCATGCTATTCTTGCTAGATCATGCATTTTTAGCATTCAAATCCTCCATCTAAGTGTAGTCAAGTCACTGGAATTCGCATACTAAGATCTGAGAGCAAAATTCATACTCGCATTTACTAGGAGGCAATAAGTCGATTAGCTATGGTTTTGTGTTTCATTGATTATATCTTCTAACCATTGCTTGTAATGATTTATTGAGTACATTGTGGTTGTAGGTACAGGTACACTTCACAGAGCACGACACTAAGCTTGGCACAAAATCCTACACCTAGCTGGGGGCAAAACTTTTGATCAATTTTGAGCTTAATCAAACAAGTAGACCAAACAGTTAGACAAATCTTATCAAGCAAAAACTGAGACAAATCCAACATTGAATACAAGATCAAACTATCAACTATCAAGCTATCACAAAGTCAATCTAAGCACATCACACACTTTTCAGTGGATAATATCTTTTTTGAATGATTGGTTGTAACATGATTGTTCAACTTTTCTATATTTCTTTTCACTATCATGATTTCTGAGTTACTCTAGGATGTCTTTGACTAGAGGAACAAGGAAGAAACATGATATTTTTCTTGTCTATTGTCTAAAAATTAATCATTAATATGTGCAAATTTGTCTCGGGACATGATCATCAGAATATCATTGAAGACATTTCCGATTTGCATATTGAAATTATTAATACTACCTGTTTTACGCAAACAACACTCAAGTCATCTCAGTTCGATTATACCTCGATGCTTGGGTTAACTTGCTATATCGAAATCTAGGAAAGAAGTGCTCAGGTCATCATGGTTTAATTATACCATCAATGTTTGCACTCACTTCCCACATTTCAAAACCTCAATGATGAAAAAAAATGAAAAATAATCCAGTGACTGGTCCAGTCATAGCTTTGCATTTCATTTGCATTCTAGCTTGCATTTCATTCTTGCATGGGATCCAACCAAGCTCCTTTTATCCAAGGCTAACTCTATCACAAGAATCATCAAACTATCATCACAAGTGTATATGCAATCAGAATAATGACTCTCATCTCTCTCATGATATTATTGACCTAGCTCAAATCTTATGCTATCTCTCTCAACAGAACCAACAATCAGCATATCCAAATATTTCTGCATCTTGATATCAACAAAATGTCAGTTCTTTATCAATCAACCTTATCAAATCAAATCAATCAATCAAACCTAATCAATTCTATCACGTCTTATACAGGATGTATCCTTCCTGAAACCAAACGATCTAATTCTGATTCATGTCTTATACAGGATGTATCCTTCCTAAAACCAGATGTTCTAATCATGTCTTATATAGGATGAATCCTTCCTGAAACCAGACGCTTTGATCATAATTGTCTTATATAGGATGAATCCTTCCTGAAACCAAACTGAATCAAATCAATCAACATTTTTCAATCTTACCAACCTAAGCAATCAAGCTAATCAAAGAACTCGCATTTTCATCAAACTACACTTGCAGAAATCAAATCAAATCTATTGGGATATCAATCTCGCAAAAAATCCAAATATCAATTATCTCAATTGATCTCCCGAGGGGGCATCATCATACCGGAATTTAGCAATCAAGAGCTAGGGCATCCTATCAAATTAATACCATCATCAAAATGAGATTATTCTTTGAATCAACGTGTTATCACACCTCACTTCAAAGAGGGGCAAAATGTATACACCTAAAAATGGTCTAAAGATAATTAATTAAATAAGCAATTATTTATTTAATCTTTCCTCCCCAATTTAATTGAATTCACTAAGCAATTTGATTAAATCTCTCATTCATCTACTTATTGATAAATCTAAGGATTTATTAAATAGGTTCATTTCACTCCTCTAATTAATTAATTCCCCCCATCAAAATCATTTCTTCTAATCCCCTAATTAATTAAAACAAATCAAATCATGAGTTGTTGAAATTAATTAGCCATTTTCCTAATATTTGAATTTTTAAATTCAAATTCTCCTAACTTCTACCACTCCTAAACCTAACCATTCCTAAACCTAACCCATTCTACCTAACACCATGTCCCCTTTCATCCAACATCTTCTAGAACCTTTGTGACACTTGTCACTAAGTGTTCCCTTTAATCCAACCCCCTTTGCCAACCTCCTCCAATTTAACCATTGATATCTTCAAATCAATCTCAACCGTTGATTCATGCCAACTCACCCCTAGCCTTGGAAAATCCTATAAATAGACCTCATTTTGGAGCAATATTGGTCCCAAATTCATATCATTTGATCCCATCTCATTCGTAGCTTAAGCATTGTTACTATAGGCATCTAGCTTATAGTTTATCAGTTTTAGCAATGTTATCATGCTCATTTCAGCTTCACTCTTAGCTTAATCGTGCTAGGATAATCAATGAACTCATATAGCTTAACCATGCTATTCTTGCTAGATCATGCATTTTCAGCATTCAAATCCTCCATCTAAGTGTAGTCAAGTCACTAGATTATGCATAAATTAGATCTGAGAGCATTTTTCATACTCGTATTTACTAGGAGGCAATAAGTCGATTAGCTATGGTTTTACATGTCTTTGATTTAATCTACTAACCATGCTTGTAATGATTTATTGAGTGCATTGTGGTTGCAGGTATAGGTACACTTCACAGAGCACGACAAATTTTATTGTAATATTCTTAGTAAGCCAACCTACACATTTGGTCTTAGGTTTTGGTATATATGTAAGATCTCAATTGATGAGATAGATGTAGTAGCAGAAAAAAATAGAGAAGGAACGATGTGTGGCTATGGTATTGGAACATGGTATGTGTGAATATTGAAGATCATATGAGTAGACCATAGAGGAGGTTCAAGGAAGGTTTGAAGGTGATTATCAGAGCTTAACTGGTATTGAATCCAGCATTGAAGATGCTACTTTGAGAAGTACATTATCATTGGATTTAACCATCCAACTGTAGTTAGTGTGACTCCTATTTTGTGATTGAGCAGTGAGCTCTAGGTGGTTGGCTTTTATGCATGTGCAGACCCCATTTGTATACACATAATATTTGCAGTAGTATCATCTGATTGTGGGTAAAGTTTCCCACCATGGTTATTCCCCTTACAGGGTTTCCACGTACAAATATTTGTGTTATGTGTTATGGATGTTGTCTCCCTTTCTATTTTATGCATTAAGCTTCACTGGTATTAATACTAACTACCAATCTGGCAACCGGCATTAAGTTTGGTTTACCGGTATTATGCATCAAGTTTGATTAAGTTATATTTGGGTTAAAATTAATATACAACTGATTCACCCCCCCCCCCTCTCAGTTGCCTCCTGGGTCCTAACATTAACCACTTCTGCTTTCTTGCTTTCATCCTTAACCTCTTCTTTATCCACTTTTTCTTCCATCTTATTTTCATTCTTATCCTCATTCTTATTTTCATTTCCTGCCAGTTCAGATACATTCTGCTCTTGTCCCTTTTTTGCTTGTGCTTCCACTTCTAGTGGTATTTCAGTGTTAAGCTGAGAGTCAACAGTGTTCATCGGTGACTCTAAGATAACATCATTTGTAGCTTCATCTTTCTTTACCTCTGCACTTTCCTTATCTAGTATAATATTGATATCCTGAGTGTCCACATTCATGGTAAAAAGAATGTCTTACTCTGGATTAATGTCATCTTTTGTTATTTCCTCTGACTTCTCTTCTTCAGGATGACTATCCATTTGTGTCGGTGCCTCTGAGATTATTGGTGGGGTGTCCTATGCCAGTGGAGGTAAGTTGTCCTTAACTGTAATATCCGGTATATTGCCAACCTTACCCTTACCCTTGTCTGTCTTCCGATACACCTTAGTAAATGACTTATCCATCTTTTGTCTATCTTTCTCTTCTTTCTTCTCTCTCTCAATAAAAAATATGTCCCATTTATCAGTCATTTCATCTGTAATTTGTTTCACTCTATCGGCTATAAGACTAACTTGTCGATGACCACTCACAAAAATAGTTCTATTGGCTTCAGATATAAGGTCATCAATTTCCCTCTCGGAATTAACAGGATGCACAGCTAATAGAGCTTCTACCTTCAATTTCTTATCAAGTTCCATAACAGACATTCTCTTTGCTTCTAATCTTAAGTACAAATCATTAGGTAGAACATCTACAACTTCAATAAGAACCTTCTTGTATATGGCTGGATAGAAAATAATGCTTTCCTCTATAGTATCCTTATCTGAATCCTTAAAAGAATGATAAAATTTATTTACATTACTAAGATTACCATCTTGAGTGATTTCATTGACTAACTCTTCCGGTCAAAGAGTATCCGGTTCCTTTGGTTCAGATTTCTTCTTTGGAGTAACTTTCTTTTTAGGACCAATAGGCTCTCTTATAGCCTTTTGCTTCTTTCTGAGTGTCCTTGATTTCTTAGGAGATGGAGCAGGTGTCGGTGAGGGTTTTATTTTCTTTCTTTCCACTCTTTTGAATTCAGCTGCCCTATCATTGTCAAAATCAAATGAGGTAGCCACAAGAGAGATATGTGCTACCAGTTGCTATTTTGTTCCTCTTTCTTGTTCAGCAACACCTTTCATTAGATCTAGTTTCAATAAGCCTTTCTTAACAATTTCAACAAACATTGAAGCATCTTTCATTACCTTGTCTCTTATCTTCTTCTACTTCTTAACTTCAACACCTTTCTCAATTGTTTCAGCATTTCCAAATATTTCCTCTATTGGTTTCGGTGGAGCATCTAGGAGTATTTTAGCATATGAATCCAAGATGTGTGAATCTACCTCATTGCCCATCTCTGTAATCCAGACAGTTCTAGGTCTAACTGCCTCCATCCATACTTCATCTCTTTTGATCACAAAGCATATTTGTTTGTCATACTTATCAACAATGCTTTGGGTAATCCTTTCCCTTTGTCTCATTTTTGCTTGAAAATTCTTGAAATACTCTTTCACCAATTTGTCACTATCATATCCCATGCCGGTAATTGCCTCATTTATCTGTTTCCAATAGAAATATCATAGGAAAAATCTTTATGTCCAATATCAGAATCTCCTTTGAGAAGTAAAGCATTAAACTCACAATCAAATTTCCAAATTTAAAGGTTCCCTTCTTATCTCCGTTTATCTTGCTCAAATTCTCTAGCAATTCATCCTTTAACCACTCACAGATGTCAATTTTAGCATTATTCAAGATCATCTCATGAGCACTATGAATGCATAAACTAGATACAGAATTTAGTCTGTTAGTATGAGAAACTTTATAACCAATGACCATACTTGCAAATTTAACATTGTTATCTTTTATATCATTAACCCTAAGTGACCTATTGTCAAATGTAGCTCCAGTTAAGCTCATAACTTCCTTGTTTGGAATTTTATTTTTCTTGTCAAGCCTAGTGCCAATGGAGGGTAAACCAGTAACAACCCTTATAGCTTCCTTAGTGATCTTAAAAACTGAATCTAACCACATGAATTCACCATGAACCCTACTAAGAACATAGCAAATGGTTTCATCTGATAATTCCAGCATATGGAGGATGTTAATGAACCCTAAATCCTCAATAACCTTGTGTTCCATTTTGAATATACCATGTTTGTTAGTGATAACATTTATGAACATATTCTTCAAATCTTTAGACCCTAAACTTTCAATGTAGCAATGTATGTATGCCCTAGGGTCTTCAGCAAACGCGACTCCCTTCGAGATTCTAGAAAATGCAACAATGGAGTCATCTAGTTTTTCTATCTTAGGGATTATCTTGAAAATGGATCTAGGTCATTTTATGTTCTCCACAATGGTAGGGTTTGCAATGAATTCAGGAATGTAGGATGAAGAAGCCATTGTGTAAGATAAATACCTTTTAACTGAGAAATCCTTGAATGCTCTAAAAAAAAATTTGTTGCTTCACCTTTGGGATTCCTTTGCTCAATTTCACTCTTCTTTGAATGCTTGAATGCTTTGGTGAGTTGAAATGAGAAATTACCATGCTTTATAACCAAAAAGTTAACTTACAAACGTAATAAATGCTTTGTCGGTGAAGTGAATTTCCATTGTAACTCAACATTTTTGTCGGTAAAGAAGAAATATAACTTCTTACCACCAACCGAGGATAAATGCATGATTTTCAATTAGTTACCTTACCCCTAAGGATTATTCCTTAGTTAGATGAAGAATCTCTTGCCAGTGCAGGATTGTCTTGTTCTACCAGTGCAGAGACAGATTCATCATTCCTCTGATCTCTCCTCCTGATCCATTGTTTAGTGATTTTTTTCTTAATTTCATTTACCTTTTCTTTGCCTTTGTTGTTCTTCAATACACTCTTGCTTCTACAAAATTTTGCAATATGCCCAATCTTGTTACATGCATAACAAGTTACATTGTTTCTCTAAATAGCTTTTCCATAACCTTGACCGGTTTGAGTTCTGCATTGATTAGATAAATGTCCAAATCGACCACAAATATAGAATTTCACATTCATTCGGCAATTGTCTGAGTTATGACCATTTTTATTGCATTTGGAACATTGACCCGTGGATGAGTTTCTATTCTGATTATTCCTAAATTTGCACTGATTTTCTCTATTACCAAATTTGTTGCAATTAAAACATTTCCCATTGAATTTATAAGCATTAGTTTGCCTTACTAGTTTGTTGTGATCATGATTGTTTGCAGTCCCAGAACTTTCTCCATGTTCGAATCCAAGTCCAATTGTTTCTCCATCAGGTTTCTGACTTTTCACCATATCATCAAGCTTCTCTGAACTATTCTTGAATTTGTCTTTGTATTCATTTGTAGTGACCAACTCACTTTCCAAAGTGCTAAGTTGTCTCATAAGTTCCTCTTTGTCATGTTGCATGTGAATCAAATCTATTTTAAGCATATCATTTTCATAACTAAGCCTTAGAGATTCATCTGATCTTTCATTAAGTCTTCTGCCCAAATCTTCTTCATTCCTCTTTCAATCTTCAATATCCTTGCATAGTCTCATGGTTAAATCTTGCATCTCATTCTTCATGTTACTGTTCTCTTGTCTCAATTTCTCTGCAATATCTCTTAGAGTTTCCTTTTCTTCATCATCTTGATTTTGCAATTGCACATGTAATTCTTTTCTCTTATTCTTTGCTATAACCAGGTTGTCTTGAAGTGCTTTGATGAATTCCTGAGCAGTTTTGAGTTCATCTTCCAATTTGATATTCTTTAGTTTTTCTACATCAAAATCTTCAATATCTCCTTCCAACTATTGTCTCACACTTTCCATCGGTACCGGTTTTAAAATCTTCCTCAAGTTGTTAGGCTTTTGTAAATAGAGGACTAGGCTCTGATACCAATTGTTAGATACTTGATCAGTCCCAAAGACATTGAGAGGGGGGGTGAATCAGTGTCTTACCGGTAGATGAAATATTTTAACTTGTTTGCAACTTTATAACCCAAATTAATATACCGGTAAACAAATTATAATGCAATAAAGAGAAACAAAAGTATAGGCATCAATACACACCATAACATAGATATTTTGGCAAGGAAACCTAGTAAGGGAAAAACCTCAGTGGGATTTGTGACCCACAATATTTACTCACTGGCCAATATGAATAAATATTACTTGTACAATAGGGGCCTTCACATGCAGGAAGGCCAATAGCCTAGAGTTCATTGCTCAACACAAAATGGAGTCACACTGACTACAATTGGATGGTTAAATCCAATAACAATGTACTGCTCAAAATAGCATCTGCAATGCTGGATTCAGTATCAGTTTAAGCTCTGTTAGATATCTCTACCATAAACCTTGCTTCGCTCCACTATGCTCTTATTCACTCATAGGATAATTACATCAAAATGAATATATAGTTCATTTTCTATCATAACCTATCACATCTCATATATCACTTCCTTACATTACCTAATTACATTTTAAAATGACCTATAAGATGTCATACATATATGAGTCTTTACAATACATCATGTCGACTATACAAATATAATTACAATACAAAAAAATATTATTTCAAGTCGGCTTAGAGTGCCAGTATAATCTATTGTCGGTGTAGACTGGATGCCAATGTGAATAAGCTTGTAGTGTGTGCCAGTGCTGGTAGATGATGTTTTTTGCCAGTGTAATCTATGAACCATGTTACCAATTGGTTGCCATCAATGACAACATTAACTATTCCCATCTGAGTGTATAATGCCAACATTTTTCACTAATATATCTCACATGTGTACATACTCCCCCTTTGACATTAATGCCAAAGACCAGTGAAAGAATTGAAAGAATAAAAGAATATTGTTAGTTTCACTAGAGCTTAGTCATCTTCAGGATTTTTGGGTATGCCTTTTGCAATAACTAAAGATATGTATCCTAGCTGGATTTGAAAGTATCAAAAATAGATGCAAGTCCACTAAGTAAGTGGGCAAGTGTTTCCTTCTCTTGGATATCTACCGGTGTGGGTTTAGCTATCATATCTATGCACTCTTTTTTGTGAACACCCAATGAATCTAGTCTAGGACTTACCAATCCTCTTAGATTTCTTGCTCTTCTCATAATTTTATCTCTCTCCTTCTCAAAATAAAAAATTTGGATCTCTAAGGATAAAAATTTTCCATCAACAGATGGGGTCAGTGGAGTCAATCCATCAAGAGAGTTAGCAATTTTAGTCATCTTATCATATATCTCGTTCAATCTGATATCTACATTAGTTGTAAGACTTTCTATGTTACAACACACTCTGTAGATATTTGTACATTGTTTTAAACAAACCTCAATAGGAATAAGTTTGTCCCCAATTTTCTTCTTCTTTGTTTCTATAATTTGATCAAAAGTTGTTCTTTTTGCTGCTATGAAATTGTCCAAAGCCTGTCGGTTTGCAATCTACCTCAGAGATTGAAAATTGTTAGAGATATGCTCTGTTAGAGTCTTGAGCTTACTGGAAGGGTTTTCTCCATCTTCAATCTGATAGTCAGGCAATAATTTGTGCAACACTGAGATCAATTGATCAATTAATCCTTTATCTACAGTACCTTCTTTCAGTAATTTCTGAGTAGCCATCATCATTTATTCAGTTGGACTTAACTCAGAGACTAGTTTCTTCTCAACCTGAGAAGTGTCAATTGCCAAGACCTTTGTCGGGGAATCAGTTTTACTTGTCGGTATGGACTCAATTGCTTTTACCTTATCCATCATAACCTCTTTTGTACCAGTGGCTTCGCCAATTGGTGCAGTGTCGGTTACTACTGGTTGTGTTAAAATTGGAGTTGAACTGCCCAAAATACCTTTCCCTTTTGATTTGTCAGGAGCTGTGGAAGTTGTTTCCCTTGAAAATTCTTCTTCAGATGTGAGAAAGTGTGGGTTTTTCTGAAAGAATCTGGTCCATCCCTTACTTGTCTCATTTACCACCTCATTTACTCTCCCCATCATAAGGCTTATCTATTGAGATTTACTACTGAAGATTGTCCTATTTGTAGTGTCTATACATCTTTTTATTTCTTCATTATTTACAACACCACACAATTTCAAAAGTGCTACTTCTTTGTTCTCCCTATCCCTCTTGATAGTGTCAAGTCTCCTAGCCTCAAGTTTATTATACAACTTACAAGGATAAATGTATCTCCTTCAAAATTTCAATTAAGGATTTCTTATAGATGTCTGTATATAACAAAATAGCCTCTTCTAATTCATTTTGCTCATTCTCTTCTAAATCTTCATAATACTTTGATATATTTTCCAATATTCTATCTCTTGTAATTTCAGCAATAAGCTCAGTACAATTCATTGTAGTCTTACCAATTCCAGTATCATCACCCTTCTTCTTTTTGCTTGTGGTTGTCGTGTGACTGGTTTCCTCTTCTGCATAGGCTTCCTTGCCAATGGTGGAGGTGCAGTAGGCTTAGTTACCTTTCTAACAAGTCTCCTCCTAGGCTCTGCCTTCTTCTAATCTACCAGGTGGTTTTACCACATTCTTCCTCTATACCCTTCTGAAAGCCAGAGGTTCATTATCCTCAGAATCAGAGTCTGAAGTGATAGGGGAAACGTGAACTTGTGGCTTCTTCACTTCTGCAGTACCAACCTCTGTTGGTTTAGCAACCTATTTTGATTTAGAACCCAATTGAGTGTCTATCTTATAAATCACATCTTGTACATATGCAGACATCTTTTCTATTTTCTTCTCTCTTCTCTTCCTGTTAAAACTGGTTTTCACTTCAAGAGCCTTCTCTCCTATTGTACCAAAATGTTTTGTTTTATCATCTAATGGGGCATCTAACAACATCTTTGCATAGAGCTCAAAAATTCTATCATCCACCTCATATCCAAGCTTAGTAATCTAGATTTGCCTAGGTTCAACTACTTCCATAAGGGTTTCATCAGTTTTTACCATGAAACAGATATCAATGGAATACTTCTCCACAATGTTCTTTGAAATTCTCTCCCTTTGCCTCATGTTTTCTTGAAAAGTATTTAAATACCCCCAAAGTTTCTCATCGATGTTAGTACCAAGACCAGTGATTGCTTCCTTGATCTGCATACCTACTGATATGTCATGAGCCCAATGCTTCTTCCCTAGACCGGTTAACTCATTCAGGAAGTAAAGAATTAAATAAACAATCAAGTTTCCAAACTAAAAGTATCTTTCTTGATTTCTTTGATCTTACCAAGGTTTAACATCAACTCACTCTTCATCCATTCACATAAATCATATTCCATATTATTCCTTAGCATTTGATATGCAACATGAATGCATGAACTAGCAACAGAATTCAATTGGTTGGATTGAGTTACCTTGTAACCTATGATCATGCTTGCAAACTTTATATCCATGTCGGTGATTGTGCTAAGCCTCATTGATCTATTATCAGGTGTAGCATCGGTGAGTTTCTCAACCTCTATGTTGGAAATTTTCTTGTCAGGTTCTTGTCTGACCCTGGGTAAAGCAGTGACAGCTTGAATAGCCTCCTTCGTAATCATGTAAGGCCTATCTAGCCAAATAAATTTATTGTGAACCCTGCTCAGAACATATCTGATAACTTCATCTTTGAATTCTAGTATGTACATAATATCGGTTAACCCTAGATCCTCAATTTCTTTGTATTCCAGCTTGATGGTTCCAGAGTCTCCTAGTATCACAGATTGATACATTCTTTTGATGTCTTCTGTGCCCAAATCCTCAAGGGTGTAGTGAATGTATGCCCTCAAATCTTCAACATACATTATGCCATCAGGAACCCTAAAAAATTCTCCTGCCGAGTCTTCCTTTTTAGCAATTTCAGGAACCTCCTTAAATACTCTCCTTAACCTATCCTTGACTTCGACAATGGTGGCATTTGCAATGAAAGCAGGAGCTGAAGATCGAGATGCCATTTTGAAAAATACCTGAAGGTGAATACTGGTGGAAGATTGAGTGCTTCAGATAACTACTCAAAATCCTTTCACAATGCTTTTGCTCACTCTTAACTCACCTTTACTTTGCTCTAAATGCTTGAATGCTCGGTGAGTGAAAATGAATTCACTTACCCCCTTTTATCAAGGAATAAAATTCTAATTTTCTACAACAAATGCTTCACCAACAACCCTACGGATGTCAGTTTCACAGTCATGTACCAGGTGAACCTTCATCGATGATGAACACAACTTTCCAGATCTCTTTCAGATTGCCTTATGTCTCTTACGGGGTAATATGAAAAATTTAGCAATGACTTTTCCAACCCTTAAAACTTATGCCTCAGTTACTGGTGGAATTTCTTGCTGGTGGAGGAATACTTTGTTCTATCGGTGGAGTTACTAGTGTGTAAATCCATCTCCACTTGGTTATTTAGATTTTCTAACCCATCTCTTGGTGTGATCTTTTTGTATTTCATCTACCTTCTGCTTTCCTTTCTAATTATCTTTATCATTATTAGCTGGTTGAGTCTTGCTTTTGCAATACTTAGCAATATGACCTATTTTGTTGCATGCATAACATGTAGCATTGTTCTTCTGAATTGCTTTGATGTATCCGGTATCATTTCTTGACCTACAATGATTAGTAAAATGTCCAAACTTTCCACATGCATGACATTTAACATTCATTTTGCAATCTTCTGATCTATGACCATATTTCTTGTAATTTGTGCATTGACCGGGAACAAAATTGTAGTTTTGATTTGCTTTATTTCTATATTGTTTACCCACATGCCCAAGCTTATTGTAAACAAAACATCTACCATTGAATTTATAAGCATTAGATTGCCTTACCATTTTCCTCTATCCTGATGAGTTCTGCATACCAGTTGTTTGTTCTTCATTTGCAGTACCAGAGCTTTCACCTTGTACAAATCCAAGTCCTCTAGAATCATCAATATGTCTTTGTCTTTTCAATAAGTCAAATAAGTCATCCAACTATGCAGCACTGATCCTAAACTTTTCTTTATACTCACTTGTAGTAGTTAGATCATCTCCCAGAGTAGTTATTTGTCTTTCAAGTTCTTGTTCATTGTTCTGGGAGTGTGCCAAATCAGTTCTCAACAAATTATTCTCATGAGTCAATTTGCCACATTCATCAAATTTGTTCTTCAGAGATATAACAAGATTATCTTTCTTCTTCTTTCTATCCTCAATATCTTTAGATAACCTCATAGTCAAATCTTGCATTTCATTCTTCATGAGCATGTTTGCTTGACTTAGCTTCTGACATTGTTCCTTAAGAGCATTCATCTCCTCATCCTCTAGTTTCTGTAGAATTTCTTTTCTCTTGGCTTGAGTAGATGATAGCCTTTCTTGCAGGATAAGAATGAATTCATTTGAAGAATTCAATTCTTCTTGTAATTTCAATCTCTTCATCCTTTCAGCATCATAATCCTCAAGAGCCATCTCAAGTTGCTTCTCCATAGCCATGTTCAAAGATTTTGGTTTCAGGATCTTCCTCAAGCTGTTAAACTTCTTCTAAGGTACCAGACTTTGATACCAATTGTTGGGATCCAAGAACACTGAGAGGGGGGGGTGAATAAGTGTTCTATCAGAATGAACAATTTTTATCCTTTTATACCATGCATATATAAACCGATAGACAAACATACATATAACAAGGAGCAAATAAACCATCCACATAAATGAACACCATGACACATAGGATTTATATGTAGAAAACCTCAATGAGGAAAAACCATAGTGGGATTTGTGACCCACAATATCAGTTCACTGGCCATATAAAAAGGTATTACATATAATAGGGGCCTGGACTTGCAGGAAGGCATACTGCTCATCACTAAAGAGCCTCACTAACTACAAGCTTTCTGCTAAAGTAATTTACTAAAAATGAACTCAAAAATGCATCTTCTATGTGAAATAGAGTTCCAGTTTTGTCTCTGCTATGTACCGGTTCATAAACTCTAAACTGCTACTGGTATCTCTTCTCCTCCAAGAATGATTTCCAAGCTATCTACAGATCATTGCATGATATAAAATTTGTGTACAAAATGATCTACATACATATATTTCGCATCATACAGTTCTTCTATATTCACCTATATCCACACATATCATATATCACATCACTTCTTTCCTATTTCAAAATAACCTAGCAGACTGACCTATATACCCATTACAAATGATATGCCTTATTTCGGCTTACAATACATTTACAAAGATATTCAATGTCGGTTTTGTCAATATTTACAAAATAATTTATTAAGTAAATCCTCCTTGATGTCGGCTTCCCAAGTAGTATTAATGTCGGTGCCAATGTAGCCCTGAATGCTCCAAAGCTGGTATCTATCGATATATGCTTCCAAGTGTTGGTTTAAGACTTCCATCAGATCTTGTTGCCATCAATGACAACAAAATGAATCCAATGAGTGTCAATTTCCAATAGGTTACTCCTAACAGGGTAGAGCTCCTAACAGGGCTAAGGTAAAATCCCTTAACTGGGTGACTCCTAATAGGGTCTTATCTTAACTAGCCATATTGTAAGCTCCTAACCGGGCTAGGCCTTTAACCGGGCACATTTTGAAAGAGTGCAAATATTTTATGGGTGCTAATTCTCACTGTATTTTTTACCATTTGGGTTTCCACGTGAAAAATTTATGGGTTCATATGATGGTTGCATTGTTGATTTGAGCATTTATATCTTTACATTGTTTGCATAATGATGAACACTTGAGTGAATGGTTTGGTAAATCTGATAACTAGATTTGTTTGAGTAGTTACCAGTATAGTTTTTTGAATAGTTGCATAATTGTTTAACTACTAATTCACCCCTCCTCTCAGTAGTAACTGAATCCTCATAATAATAGTGCATTAATATAAGTAATATAAGGAAACATTTGTCCTTGAAGCATTCTAATTTTGGCTATACATTTTGATTTAGACCTTAAGACCCTCTTTCCTTCTGTCCTGCCTATTTCTCTATCAAATGCAATGGGCATATGGCTGGTAACTAGGCAATGAAAGCCTCCGAGTTTCCTGTTGATTTCCTATGTGTACAATTTGTGAATGGTGAAGAGTTACTTTTCTACTTCAAACTTTGTCTTGAAGCTCTCCACCATAACAAATAAGAAACCTGGAAGAGGCCTAGGCAATGAAATTTCCAATACTGCAATCATTTTTCTCATGTGTGATAATGAGAAAGCTAAAAAATCTTTGCCACCTCAAATTCTCATGATAAAAGTTCAATAACTCTCTATGTTCCTCGCATGTTGCATCTTCCTGCTCCAAAATTTCATTGATCTTTGACTTTAATAGTGATCCTACCATATTCATTCTCACTTTCCTCTTCTTCTGCAAGGCATCCACCTTTAGGCTATCTCTCCCATTTCTGAGATCAACAATTTCCAATTTATCCTGAGCTAGATCATTACTTAGTCCAATTGCTTTGTTAGAAGTATGTTGGATCATGCCCAAAGGATTGCAGGTAGGTTCTGCATATACTTGTGCTTGTAAGGTTGTTAGTCTTTCTTTGACAAGAGAGAGCTCCTCCTCTATTCTTGTAGCCACTTTGTGGGTGAATTTTGCCACATTCAAATTGATATTTGTTGCCTCTGTAATGAAAATGTCGGTCACTCTCTTAGCTAACAAACTTCCAAACAATTGATCAACTTGAGAACTCATACTTAGTCTATTAGTAACTCTATTCAGACACCAAATCACCAATTGATCCATCTGATCATCAAACAATACATCTGGAAGTACCTTTTCTCTATGGTGGATCCATAGAGTCCAAGTACATGTCATGTCTTTTTCTTAATTCATCAAAAAAGATGGCAGAGGATATATCCCATCCTTCCAATAAGAGTATTCCACTCCTTTTTATAATTTCCCTCCCCATTTCTGGAGTCATCATAGCAAACTTTTCTTTTCCTTCTTTTAGGATCTCATCTTTAGTCTTGTCCTCTCTTCATAGCTTACTTTATTAAAATTAATAACTCTAGTCCTTTCTATCTTATTTGTCAAATTCCTGATAAAAAATTTCTTAAATTCCCTTGTGTGGATGAAATCATCATCACACATAAATTGATTGCAAGCATTTAATCTAATATCATCAATTAAATCTCCTCCAAACCTAAATTCATCTAAGGCCCATTCCCTTAGATGCTCTTGAATGGTGATCCTTGTTCTGGTGTCAAATTTGTGAGGGGGTAGAGACTCATCTCCTTGGAACTCAAAGTTTGTATATGACTGAAATGGAATTTCCGTTCTCGGGGAGAGCATGTGAAATGGAGTAACAACCCTTGGGCTCTCAAGAACTTGATAAAGAGAGCCACTAGAATATGATGCAACCATGAGCCTTTTCTTGGCTTCTTCTGCAAACAATCTCTCTGAAGGGGAAGGGTGTGATGACTCAGATTTAGTAGCACTTGTCAGAGGATGTTCTTGAGGACTCAATGGAGAGGAGGCAAGACAAATGGGAGAACCAATTAATTGAGGGGATTTAGGTCTTTCTTCCTCCACCACTTGTACCAGAGGTATAACATCCACATGGGGCCTCTCGGGAGGTAGAGGCATACTATCAACATCTAGGTACTTGTCTAAATTTGCCCTTATTCTAGCCTCTTGAATCTGTAATGATTCCCAAGTAGGAGAGTATGAACAATCCTCTCTCCTTCTTTTTCTCTCCTCAGACTGAATCTTATGCCACCTTTCCTTCCTTTTCAACACTTCCTCATAATCAGCTGCATTGTTTGTGATATCCATCATCTTTCTCATCCAATTCATACTCTTGTTTACTGGCCTTGCCAAGGCCCTTAATAAGCCATTCTGAATCATAGAACCTATATTTGGCCCAAGGAAGCCTATACTTATTTAGCATAGATTCAAGGATTTCATAGGCCTTTCTATTCTTAAAATGATACATCTCAATCACAACCTATGATGGGATCATGGACCCTTTCTTGTGTGACCCCCCTACTAAAGACTTATCTACCTCTACCAATTGATGTATAATTTCTAGGAAAGCCACCCTATCCTGAACAGTAATAGGCAATTGCCTAGGGGTAATCAGACTACCAAAAACTCTTATAATGGTATGTTCCTTAAAATTAAACCATGACCCCCAATTATGAGTGATACCTAATTTAGACTTAAGTTCTTTAGGCTCGAGGAATTATTTAGCTTCTTGGGTTAGTCCCCACCTAACCTTCTTCTACAAAATACTAAGAAGCTTCCCCACAAAGAGATTATCAAAAGCCAAATAATTAGACTAATCAATATGTGAATTCTAGATATAGGTCTATTCTTGAACTGGGAGAGGCTCTCCTCTAATACTAGTAACAATCTTCAAATGAGGATGCCATACTTTAAGACCTTTGTACAAAAATATATGCATCAAAAGAGAATAGTACTTGAAAATTTTGGACTTTCCAATTTTAGAATCAGATAAGGCATTGTGCAAACCTTCAACCACCATAGAGGCATAATCAAAAGATCTATTTATATTCCTTCTCTAGATATCCATACAAACCATCAACATCCAAGTTGGTATCAAGTCTTTAGCATCGGCAATACATACTTGACAAAGAGCATAGTATGTGTCCACAAAGTAACTAGCAAACAGTTCTACACTATAAGGGGTTGTCTACTTTGACATTATTTGTCTATCTTCCCATTTAAATTTTTGGATGCAAAAATTGTACCTTCTTCTTCTAATATATATGTTCATTCTTCTTGTACTCTAATTCCAGCTCTTGTGGATTGATAGCCCAATCAACATTGGATTTGAGCATGAACACCTCATTGATCTTTGTTAGCCTCCCACCCTCATCGACTACAATTTCCCTAGTGGCAGGCATATAATTTGCTGCAATTGTAGCTATCAACTTTGTGTTCACATAAACATTCAGTACAACAAGTCTCCCCAGATTATAACTCTATATATTGCAGACTAGGACTCTTTCATATTTCTTGTTGTATCCTATCCTCTAGAGACTGAAACCCCATGGTGGGATCAATACATCCCTGATGCCTGTAGTGTGGTCGATAATGAACTCATTCGACCTTGATCTTGGCCTTGACCTCTTTTATTTTTCAGTGGATCCAAGGAACTGGATTATAATTTGTTTAGAGAATTTTCTCTTTCCTAAACTAGAGGATTCCACCATTTTTAGGGTTAAGGTTGTTTTAGTAAAATGAATGAAATAGTTAAAGAGCTTCAAAACTTAACACTGGCGGAATTCTTAGAATTCAAAATACTATAAGCAACTGAGGATTTCGCAAGAAAGGGTCGAAAGCTAGAGGGAATACAATGAAAATACGGCCTCTCAAAGACCCTTATTGTGAAAAGCCGAATATGAAAGAAAATCGAGAGCATATACAAAGCACTGTAAGAATAAACTGGAAGAATATCAATGATAAAATAGACATAGATTTTGGGTCATAAATGGTAGTTAGAAGAATGGAAAAAATAGACATATACAGGCTTTCTTCAGAAGTAGAAAAATTTGGGTATTAAAATATACAAAGAATTCAGCTCATAACGGGAAAAATGGTGTTATTAATTGTATGCACATATACTGGTGTGATGGCGGGATAGAGATGGTGATTCAACGACGATTACAAATAAGAACTCAAAACATTAATGATTTTATTATATTTTATTTTCCACATCCATAACGGCATTGTGGAGTTAGCCTCTGGGTACATCTTGAAACAATCGTGCGACAATCATAGTCATCGATCTGATAGAAGATCGTTGTATTATATCCACATTGGGTCCACTCAAGAAGTGACTCATTTGAGTGGGGCCTATGTGCCACATCATCTATGGAGTTGCAGGGTTAGCCTTCGCGTGCATCTTTATTTAATCATGCAGTTGCATGTTCAATTCATGACGTTCATCTTTCTCAAAGTGAACATTGTTTATCTCCTTTTAGGAGATGGGGCTCTAGGCCTGAATCCTTGCTTTGTGGCCCAGCTATTCATGTGGTGGTTATTGATTGGTCCACCTAGGGAACAATTGTTCAAGTGGGGCTCTTGTTTCCTTATCAGTGTGGTGTGAAAAGTGGACTTGCATTTGTATCTTAATACACAACACTTCAATTAAGCCATTAGATGCATGGTTAGTAAATCAATAATTAGTGAATAATGAAACCATTGCAAAGCGACCTATTTCCTTCTAGTAGATGTGAGTTTAGTTTTTCTTTCAGATTTCTATATGCCACACTGATGACTAGATGACACCTAAACGAAGGATTTAATATATATCAGTATGAATTTGAGCTAAATGGATACAAGATATGCAAGTTTAAGCTAACATGATTTAAGCAATATGATTTTAATTAAACTAACATGATTCAAGCAATATGATTAAGCTAATGCAATATTCTCAATAGACCTAGAGCAAAAACAACAGAATAACAATAATCTCCAGGGTTATCTTGAATGAGAGATGAGAGCCTGAATTTATAGAAAATCTAGAGAGAGACCAATAGCCAAGATCGATTGATGATGAACGATAGAGATTCTCAAAGAGGAAGCACAATCTAGGTGAATTAATGTGATTGGCTGCTTTTCTAAGCTTTGAACTAATTTTAAGATAAAATCAGAAAAACTGATTTATTCCATATTTTATTCAATTTTGATATTTAATTGATTTAATTGCTTTTCTGAGATTTTTCAATTTTAAATCCATTTTGATTTATTTTCTCAATTTTAAATCTTTTTCAAATTAATTCCTTTTTTTCCAAATTAATTCCTTTTTTTAATGATTTAATTGCAAATTGATTTATTAATTAAATATGCCAGGATATTTAATTAAATAAATAGGATAATTGATTAAAATTATTTACTTGGAATGCTTAATTAAATAAATAAATATTTGCCATGTGACATTCATGAATGAGAATTAATTAATTAGGTGTTCTTGATTGATTTAGTTTGCCTTTGGTTAGGACCTTGGTGATGAAGTTGAGATTAGGGGCCCATGGTTTCGATGACCATTTTTAGGGTATTACATTTGCCCCTCTTTGAATTGATGTGCGAGTAGCACATTGATTCAAAGAAAATTTAATGTCAAACAGATTATTAGTTCTGAACTTGATGGATCACAAATTGATGAAGAGTGAGATGTTCAACTCAATTTGAAGTGATGAAACTAAGCAGATTGATTAAAGCGACACTGATCCGAAACTTGATTGAACTAGGACCAACAAAGAGCAAGATACCGATCTTGAACTTGATGGATCAAGAAACGAGTATCAATCTAGAACTTGATTAAACTAGTTTGAGAGAAGAGATGAAACTGATTCCAAACTTGATTGAACTAGAACCGATTAGCAAAACAAAATGTTTAGATTGATTTGAAGTGATGAAACTAAACATTGACTTGAATTAAGCACAATTGAAACGAAGACAATATTAGCTTGATTTGATGCGATGAAACTGATATGCCCCTAGAGATCGATTTGATTTTGAAGAACAATAAGGTTTTGTTTGATTAATATTTGATTCAGAAGATTTTTGCTCGACTTCTGATGAAGATGTGAAAAAAAAAACTGACTTTTGATGATGCAATCGTTGATAATGATGATGTAATGATGAGGGCCCCTCGGGAAAGAAATCAAAAGATAGAAAGGATACAATGATTTTAGGAAATTGAAAGGATAAAAAGATTTAATGATGAGAATCTGAGCATGAAGATGTATTAAGAATTTAAGTTGAAATCAAAATTGATTTGAGTGAAAAATGATCAAAAAAAGTGATTTGAAGACGAAAGTACCAAGTGGTCAACGTTGTGAGATTTTGACTAGAAAAATGATCTTAGATTTTGATTTCGATCCCGAAAATGGATTCAGGACAGTTGATTTAGTCAAGAGTATAATTTTCATGTCCATCAGAGCAAGTTGAAAAAAATAGGGTTTTCTATATAAGGGGTGAAAAGGGTCATTTCATTTCATTTTCACTTTTCAAAGTTTAAAAATTCAAAAACCTTCTCTGGAGCAAAATGGCAATTCCTGAGCATACCCATCGATTCAAGCTGCAAAGATGACATAATTGACCTAGGAACTGTTGGCATATGGACACTCCAATGAGACATTGTATGTGATTGAAGGTTTTGTCATTGATGGAAACCTTGCAATCCTATGGCACCAGCAAGACATTATACCAGCAAAGCATTACACAGGCAAGACAGTGCACCGGCATCAATAGATCACTCTACACCAGCACCGACACAGAAGAAAATATGTATACCGGCACAGAGGCCGACAGGATTTTTGTTATGTAATATTTTGTTTATTATTGTAAGCTGACTTGGCAAACTGTAAAATGACTCTTGTATATAAAGGAGATCATTGTAGACATTTGAATAAGTGATGCAAGGGCATAAAGAAAAATTATTAGGTAGACCTAATGTGTGAATTATAGGTCAAGGGTATATGTAAAGAACAGAACAAGAACCGGTACTGAATCTAGCATTGGAGATGCCATTGTAAAGCAGTACAAGTCATTGGATTAGAATAATCCTTATTGTAAGTCAGTGTGACTTCCCATTGAGTAGTGAGCTCTAGGTAGTTGGCCTTCTTGCATGTGTAGACCCCTATTGTAAGTAATATTCTCTTATTGGCCAGTGAGTGAATATTGTGGGTCACAAATCCCAATGAGGTTTTTCCCACACCGAGTTTCCTCATTAAACATCTTGTGTTATGGTGTACTTTTCATGTGGATATTCTTGATTCTGTTTATTACATTATTTCTTGCATACCGGTACACAGTTATTTTATGTTCTGCATGTTTTAACTTAAGAAATTCTTATTACTGGTTAGATACTGATTCAACCCCCCCTCTCAGTATCTGTGGGACCCCTAACAATTGGTATCAGAGCCTGGTCCTCTATTTTCAGAAGCCTAATAGCTTGAGGAAGATCTTGACACCGGTAAAGATGGAAAATCTGATGAAGCAACTTGAAGGAGCTCTTACAGACTATGATGCAAAAAAATTGAAAAATATCAAATTAGAAGATGATTTAAGAGCAGCTCAGCATATCATTCGGGCACTTCAAGAAAATTTTACTGTTGCAAGAAATAAGAAAAGAGAACTCTGTGAAAAATTGCAAAATGAGAATGATGAAAAGGAATCACTTAATGATATGATAAGCAAGTTGAAACAAGAGATCATGACAACAAAAAATGAAATGTAGGATATGACTATGAGATTTTTCAAAGAGATTGAGGACAGGAAGAAGAATGAAGAAGAATTGACCAGAAGACTAAGTGATGCAGCAAATGAGAACACAAGACTTAGCTATGAAAATGACATGTTGAAGATAGATTTGATGCATACTCAGAATGACTCAAATGAACCGATGAGACAAAAAGAAATCTTGGAAAGGGAACTGGAAACTGCAAATCAACACAAAGAAAAATTCAAGAAAAGCTCAGAGGAACTTGGTACCTTGCTGAAGAATCAAAAACCTAAAGGTGACACTTCTGGAATTGGCTTTGAAGTTGGTGAAAGCTCCGGTACTGCAAATACTCAGGATCACAGCAAACTAGTAAGACAACCTAATGCTTATAAATTCAATGGAAAATGCTTTAACTGTAATAAGTATGGTCATAGAGAAAATGAATGTAGATCTAGGAATTATCATAATATCAATACACCCACTGGTCAATGTTCAAAATGCAACAAAGTTGGTCATAACTCTGAAAAATGCAGAATGAATGTGAGATGTTATGTTTGTGAAAGATTTGGACATTGATCAAATCAATGCAGAACACAAACCAGCATAGGTTATGGGAAAGATATTCAGAAGAATAATGTAACTTGTTATGCATGTAACAAGATTGGGCATATTGCTAAATTTTGTAGAAGTAAAGGTACACTGGTAGACAACAAAAGTGCTAGCTTGAAAGGTAAGGAAAAAGTTGAAGAGGTTAAGAAAGAATGCTCAAACCAATGGATTAGAAAAGTAGATCTAAATATTGGGAATACTTCTCCACTGGTAGAACCAATCAATGCTCCACCGGTAAGACAAAGTGATGCTTCACTAGCAAGATAGAGTAGTGCTCCACCGACAGGAAGTTCTTCATCTAATTGAAGAAAATTTCCTTGAGGGTTTGGCAATCAAATGACACAAGTGCTAATTACTCCCTCAGTTAGAGATAAGAAGTTGAAAATTACTTATTACCGGCATGAAATTAATATGGTAGATGGTGAAAAGACATTATAAAAATAACGTTTTGGCTCCATTTCATTTCACCATGATTTCAAATTTTCAGAGAGCGCGAAGATTCTGAGCTAAGGCATTTCGAGCAAGAAGCAAGCACACTCCAAGCAATCATCCATCCAAGGCAGAAAAAGGTATTTAATCATGGCATCCACCTCTGCAATTGAATACATAGAAAACCCTACTGTTGTTGAAGTAATTAAAAGACCTAGGCTTGTATTTTAGTTAGTCCCCAAGATAGAAAAGAAGGATGATACCTTAGGTGCTTTTTCACAAATCCCTAAAGGTGTTGTATATGCTAAAGACCCTAGAATGTACATCCACTGCAACATTGAAGAGTTAGGAGATGAGGAAATCAAAACCATATATAAAACCTTAATATATGATGATACTGGCAATGTTAAAGTTGAACACAAGGTTATTGAAACCCTAGGATTCACAGAAATCCTTAGCATTCTTGAATTTCCAAAGGATGTGATTAGGATAGTGTTAAGCAGAGTTCATAGAGAATTTTTCTGGCTAGATGCAATCCATAAGATCACCAAGGATGTTGTGAAAGTTATCATAGGGTTATCGACCACCGGTAAGAGACCAGACAAAACCAAGAAGATTCCAAATGACCTAGTTACAAAACTAACAGGTGCAAAATTCGATAAAAGATCACTAAGGGTTAATGATGTAAAAGATATCAATGTGAGATTCATAAGTATGATATTAGGTTACAAAGCCACTCATGCTAACAGACTTAACTCATTTTCAAGTTTATGCATTAAGAGTGCTTATGATATGGTAACAGATAATGCAAAAATTGACATCTGTGAATGGTTAAAGGATGAACTGATTGACAACCTTGGAAAAATCAAAAAGGACAAGAAAGGAACTTTTAGATTTGGAAATCTGTTAGTATGTCTAATGCTACACATAACAAAATAGGTTCTCGGTATAGGTTATAAAGAACTTGGATATGACATACCGGTAGGAAAACAATTGACAGAATTGTTCAATACCATGGGTGAAAACAAGGAGAACAATATTGATGACTTTTTCCAAACATTGAAGACCAAAATGAAGCAAAGAATAAGGTTATCCAAGAAAATAATAGACAAATACAAAGATGATATATGCTTTGTTATTAAGAAAGATGAAATCTGGATGGAAGCGGTCATCCTAATGACAATTTGGGTAACCGAAATGGGCTATGAGATAGATGATTACATAGTTGAAACTTATGCTAAAGCACTTCTGGAAGCCCCAAATGAACCTAAGGAAGAAGTATTTGGTAGTGTTGAGACCATAGAAAGCCAAATACAATCAAAGAAAAGAGTAAAGAAGGTTGAGGCATTTGTGAGGAAAAGATCTAGGCAAGAAAAGGCCATTAAGGAAGATGTACTAAAGAAAACTGGCATAACAGAGGATGAGTTGGCAGCCCCACAACCTAAAACTCACCTATCACCGGTAGGTACTTCTTCGGAAGGTGACATGCCAGCAACTTTTAAAAGAGTTGTTAGAAAAAGAGATCCCTCACCGGCAACCACTCCTTCACCTAGAAGGACAAGGCAAAAGAAACAAGCAGTGAGATCTCCGGTTAGAAAGGCCACACCCAAGAAGAAGCTAGCACCAAAGAAAAAGAAAAGGACAAACAGTGACTTGACACCTCTTGATATATTGTTAAATGAAATCACAGAGGAAGGAAAACTGAAAAAACATAGAGAAAATTTATGACACTCTATCTGCAGATGAGAAAGAACAAGTTGAGGAAGGTGTGATACTGCATATGGACATGTACAAGAAATTTTTGATGGAAGTAGCAAATGAAATTCCTAATGATTTGTACAAAAGACTTGAGGCTAGAAGGCAAGCAGTGATTGAATTAGATAAGAAAATAAAAATAGAGAAACTACTTGCTATATATCCAGTTAACTCTCCCAAGGAAATTGATGATTTGATTGCTCAGGAGAACCGGTTAGTATTCTCTACTGCACATCGGCACATTTCACTGATGGTGGGAAGAGTTACTGAAGTCACAGAGGAAACAGAAGATAGTTGGCACATATTCCTGGTTGACAAGGAAAAGCAAGAAGAATACAGGAAACCTAAGCCTATAAAAGTATATCAGAAGGATAGGGACAAGGGGAAAGGCAAAATTGGTGCACCACCAAGCATAAAAGTTAAAGACAACCTACCCCCACCTGTGAAAATTACAACTACTGAAGAGAAACCAGCAGAAGAAAGTATGGATGCAGAGGATAGCAATCCTAATATTGAAGTTCTGTATATTGTAAATGTTGATACCCAAAAGATCAACATAATAGTTGATAAAGATACAACTAACAAGTCAGACATGGCTAATGAGCCTCCGGTAGTAGGGGAAACAGAGAAACCAGCAGAAGATACAGAGAAAAAGGTAGAATCTGAGGCACAGACAGAGACAACACAACATTCAGAGAAACCATCAGAGCTAAAGGCTCCGGAACAGGTTCACAAGGAAACAGTGCTACCGGTAAGTAGTGAAGTAGGAAAACCAATGCTAAAAGAAATGCAGACACAAACTAACCTCCCAGAGGTCAATACAAGCATGGTTACTTCCACCAGTACTTAGATTGTTGGGTCATCATCAACATTCAAGTCAACAAATGTGACTAAGGTATTATTAGACTCCATTAAGAAAATAACTAACTGTAGTTCACAGGCTTATAAACAAGACACAGGATGAGATAAATAAGCTTGCAGACAATTTTGTCAACTCACCGGATTCATTATCAGTTTTTGAAGAGAAGATAGCAAATTTTGAGGAAGAATTGCTCAAACTGGAAAGAGAGAAAGAAAGAATAATAAACAAGGCAAAACATCTGAGTTCTAAACTAAGTCCAAGATTGGACTATTTAGCATCTTTGCGGAAGGAAATTTTAGAGGCACTAATATAGGGAAGCAAAACATTGGCAGAGCATTTGCAGCATCTCACCGGTATAGTAAAGAGGACTGAAATAGCAATAAAAGATAGTAAAAAGTTTATGGATAGTATAAACTTAATTTTGGGAGATCTTTTTCAGATAATAACTACCCAGCTACAGGGTTGAGGATAGATGAACCTACAAACTCTACTGACATCTTGACAACCTTTGTCATTGATGCCAAAGGGGGAGTAGTGGGATGAGAAAGTTCAAAATACAGGAATCATATGCTCAGGGGGAGCTCTCATATTTTTGGCAAACATTTTTGGTAACTTTTTTTGGACTACATATTTTGGATACTTTTTGAAATTTCTCATGAGTGTTGCCATCAATGCCAAAGGGGGAGATTGTTGGCATATGGACACTCCAATGAGACATTGTATGTGATTGAAGGTTTTGTCATTGATGGCAACCTTACAATCCTATGGCACCAGCAAGACATTATACCAGCAAAGCTTACACAGGAAAGACAGTGCACCGGCATCAACAGATCACTCTACACCAGCACTGGCATAGAAGAAAATATGTATACCGACATAGAGGTCGACAGGATTTTTGTTATGTGATATTTTGTTTATTATTGTAAGCTGACTTGGAAAATTCTAAAATGACTCTTGTATATAAAGAAGATCATTGTAGACATTTGAATAAGTGATGCAAGGGCATAAAAAAATATTATTAGGTAGACCTAATGTGCGAATTATAGGTCAAGGGTATATGTAAAGAACAGAGCATGAACCGGTACTGAATCTAGCATTGGAGATGCTATTGTAAAGCAGTACAAGTCATTGGATTAGTATAATCCTTATTGTAAGTCAGTGTGACTTCCCATTGAGCAGTGAGCTCTAGGCAGTTGGCCTTCCTACTGTGCGGGCCCCTATTGTAAGTAATATTCTCTTATTGGCCAATGAGTGAATATTGTGGGTCACAAATCCCACCAAGGTTTTTCCCACACCGGGTTTCCTCATTAAACATCTTGTGTTATGGTGTACTTTTCATGTGGATATTCTTGATTCTGTTTATTACATTATTTCTTGCATACCGTTACACAGTTATTTTATGTTCTGCATGTTTTAACTTAAGAAATTCTTATTACCGGTTAGATACTAATTCAGTATCTGTGGGACCCCTAACAGGAACTATCCCCCTTCAGTAAGTAATCAATCCTTAGCTTCTTAAATTTTTGAATTTGTGAATTGTTTTTATGAATTTATCGTTTTAATTTCATTTTAGCTCATTGTCAGTCATTTTGTCATACTACCAAGTAGGGTTTGTCCTACAAGTAACTACTAAATAATGGTTACTTGTATAAAGTCATTTGTTTTTTCATTTGGTAGATACCCTTAGGTCATATGAGCATGTTCATCAAGGTGTGTTTAGTCATATTGTTCGATATAGTTACTCATATCATAGAGTTTACTGGTACTGTGCAAAATCTTTACTCATACAATTTGCTGCCCCTCTGTGTTTACTCGTTTCAAAAACAGTGAGAATTTTTTAAGAATCAAAAATTGAAATATTAATTTTTGTGATTGATTAGTTGGATTCATGGGTACTTTTGATAGCTTTCTAACTCAATTTAGATAGCGTATTGATGATTTTTCGTTCAATTTTGCAGGTTAGCTTGTCGGACATATAGTTTTGGTGTACCCATCCGCTAACCATGAGATTAGTTCGACAGCTCTCAGATGCTCAAAGGGCTCATATTGAGGCATGTGGCTTTGTAAACTTGTTGCAGATCCCAGATATTCATGTGAATCATGGGTTACTAAGTACATTAGTCAAGAGATTTCATTCAGAGCATAACATGTTTCACCTGCCTACCGAGGAGATGATGATCACTCCCAAGGAGGCGAGGATGTATACAGGATTCTAAGGAAATTTTTTTCAGGTGGCAGAGTGGATTATAATTCATCTCCGTAGGTGGGGATTACAAAATTACACATGGTTTTCTAGGATGACAGTCTGATAGTCCGATCCATTTCATGGGATGACTTGATGAGCAGATATGGAGGGAGATTTCTTGTTGCTTCTGTGATGGTTGGATTGATAGGATGCTTTGTTATGCCAGATAGAGGTCAACGGGGATTCTTGTGTGGCTAGAGGATGATTTTGGAGATGTTAGCTTCTTAGTCGAGGAGATTAGGTTGGGGATCTTGCTTGTAGGCACACATGTATCATGAGATGCATGAGATCTCATATCGAGATGCGAAGAGCATAGCTACTGGAGTTATTATTATACAGATATGGGCATAGGAGCATATCCTGGTATGCAGGCTAGTGGTCGATGATTCAAGAGAGGCACATCAGCCCATCATGTGTTGATACTCAGGTTACTTGATGTATTCCCACTTGGGGAAGACAAGTTTCTAGAGACGCCAGTTGGATGACTTGATTGCAATTTTCTGGAGGCCATATAGGGGTTTAGAGGAGTGGGATGACTCAAGGTGTGAGTAGAGATTGATGTTTATGACATGGCCACTCATACAATATGGAAAGATCAGAAGGATCACAGGCACCTTGATAGGTTGATGTACCACAGGCACCTCCTCCTCCACCAAGAGATGAGGGAGAGGGCTAGAGCTAGATTTTTATAGGCTATGTATTATTTTGTCCACCCCATTTTTGTAGTTTAGGCGATTCTTGCCCTGATAGAAATTATTTATGACAGTTGATATCATTTGTACCCCTTTGACATTGACATATTTGATGAGATATATACGACACCTGATTCGATCTCATTGTTCTTGTGTTGAGTTATATGAGATGTCCTTCTATATGTTTTTGTTTCTTTTTCATATGCAATAAATGATAAAAATGATGAGCTAATGATGTAAATGTATATTTTTTTGTTTTTCATGCAATCATATGAATGCAAATGAATGCTTAATGAAAATGGATCTATATATGATATGCTCATGAATGCAGCTAACATCTCATGTACGATTTTAGATTTCAATGTTCAAGAATGCAATCGTATCGATAAAGTCAGTTGACCACCTGGCAAAGAAATGATGATTGTTTCGAGGTCAGGCTCTCATTCAAAGAACAAACAGAGAGATTGCATTATGCTAAAATCACTTGTAATGCACAAAATTAAGAATCAATGCAACCTAAAACTAAATCACTGGATTTTAATTTGCTTTTTATCATCACTGAGAAAAAATGTAGGAATAAACATAAGCATCAAAGCACAAAGAGCGAGGATGACCCAAATGTCACATCCTTTTTAATATAGCAAGCAATCATAAGCATCAAGGCATAAAGAGCCAGGATGACCTGATTGTTGCTTGCATGCAAACACACTAGACAAAGCAGAGTTCCTTCCTTGTTATATGAAATATTGATTATATTGTCTGCAATGACCCTCGTATCTTTCATATCCTAGGATAGATTAAGCATGTATCCATATTGCATGAGAAAGAAAATTACTCAAAATAGACAAGGAAATGATTCCAACCTCCCTATAGTATACAAATAAACAGATTCGAGGTATGTGTGGCAAGCTCACCTCGATGTGGAGGCACTTATCACAAAAACCCAGCTTATGAGATATTTTCAATTCATCGGAATCATTCCTACAAGCAGAAAACAAAGAAAAGTATCATGCCCCCAGTCCTTGCTCCTATTAGTCAAGATAGAATTCTTCGAGTTACTCAGAGGGAATAATAATCGAAAACCAAGTTAAAAGACAACATTCAAAGAAAATTTCAATCAGAGCTCAAATGTTTTCAGTGATTGTTTTTAGTGTTCTTGCTTTATGTGTTTATTCAGTGGTAAAACTTTGTAGTGGATAGGAGACGGGTGACTAACTCAGATAGGATGACCTGGTACTACCCACAGAAAGATGACTTGGTTGAACTTCTTAGGTCAATTGAGTACCTTAAGACTAGGACGTTGATCGGTTTCAAGCCATGAGGATTCCAAGAAGAACCAAGGTGTCATGAAAGTGAGTGAAGGATATATACAAGCTAAAGCGAAGATGCAGAAAAGAGGGAAATAAAGCAGTAAATGCAAAATTTGTGTTGATAGATGGAGCACTTCACTACAAGAGGCACTTCTTTACTAGGTTTTCACCTGCTTGGCAAAGATTCTTTCTTTTTTTTACTACCAAGGTGCCTGTTTACCAAGTTTTCACCAAGGCATCTTTCTTTTATATTTTGATTTTTTTTTCTTCTTTTTTTCTTTTTTTTTTTTTCAGGATTTTCTTTTTAATTTTTAGAATTTCTTTAGGACTTTTTTACTATACAAAATGCTGGAGCAAAGAATGCTAGGTGTAGAATTTCTTCAAATGGATGGTTTTGATTAGTTCACGGAGTTGTTCTCCTTCTGATGTTGAGAGTTGATAAGTGCCAGAGCCAAAGGCTGCAGTAACAATGTAGGGACCTAGCCAGTTGGGTTAAAACTTCCCCTTTTGTTCTCGAAACTGTTGATTTTTAGGATTCTCTCTTAAAACAAGGTCACCAACCTAAAATTCTTTGTGTCGAACTTTCTTCTTATAACCTGAAGACATTATTTTCTGATAAGCTCTCAGATGATCAAATGTGACTTGCCGACGTTCATATAGCAATTCAAGTTCTTGCAATCGAGATATTTTGTGATCTTCATCAGTGACAAGACCTTGCAAAGAAATTCTCAAAGAAGGGATTTCGACCTCTATAGGAAAGATTGCTTCAGCCCCATATACTAAAGCAAAAGGTGTAGCTCATGTAGGTGTTTTGATGCTTGTTCAATAAGCCCACAATGTCGGATTGAGCTGCAGATGCCAATCCTTCCCAAATTTGTTGACCATTCTGTGTAAGATAGTTAGCAAATTTTTATTAGATGCTTCAGCCTGGTCATTATCTTGAGGGTAATATATAGAATACCAATGCTGTTTGATTTTGAACCTTTCACATAGCTCATCTAGATCCTTGTTTTTGAACTACCCTCCATTGTCAGTCACAGTCAAAGAAGGTATTCCATACCTGCAGATAACATAGTTAAGAATGAACAGAGCTACCTGTTTGTCGGTTGCTTTGATTAGCTGAACCTCTTCAACCCACTTGGTGAAGTATTCAGTTGCAGTTATGATAAAATTGTGTCTATTAGAGGATGCATGATAGATTAAGCTGATGAGATCAAACACCCATTTATGAAAAGGCCAATGTGTGATAAAAGGTATTAGCTCTCTTGCTAGAGCATGTATGAGATGCCCATGTAACTGACATTTCTCACAAGTTTTAGAAAATTTTATAGCATCTTTTTCCATAACTGGCCAATAGTAACCAACCCTTAGCAGTTTCTAAGCTAAAGCTAGACTATTTGAGTGAGATCCACAAATACTATCATGGACTTCAGATAATGCATGTTGGACTCTTCAGGTTATAGATACCTAAGCAAAGTACTATCCAAACCTCATCTATAAAATCATTAGCAATGATGACATACCGTTAAGCATTTCGAATCAGATTTCTTTTCTCATTACAAGTAAGGTTATCAGGGATAATTTGTTCATGTAAGTAAGAGTAGATATGACTATAGAAAGATGAGTCATGTCCAATGAGAGAATAGACCATCTAGGACTCATGGGAATCATAAGCAGGAAAATGAAGCTCTTCCACCAGGAATTTATAGCGATACTCAAATTATTGTAGCTATGGTATAGATGCCAATGTAGCTATAGCATTTGATGCTTTGTTTGTTGATCTCAGAATCTGCTAAAATGATACAAAGGTAAAGTATTTCTTAAAGTCATCAACCATTCTTTTGTAGGGAATCAGTTTTTCATCCTGAGTTTGATATATATCATTGATCTGGTTGATTATTAGCTGAGAGTCACCATAGATGTATAACTCAACCACTTTCCATTCAATAGATAGCTTGATTCCATTTACCAAGGCTTCATATTCTGCAATATTATTTGTACAAGGAAAGAGGATCTTGTACGCCTTTGGGACTAAGTATCTTTCAAGAGTGATAAAAAGAAATCCAACACCAGAACCTTGTTGAGTAAAAGACCCATCAAAGAACATTTTCCAGGATCATTGAGTAAGGTGCATTATGGATTCATCCAAAAATTCTATGTGCAAAGGTTGATTGTCTTCAAGTGGAGCATCAACAATTTGATTTGCAATGACTTGTCCTTTGATATCTTTGTGTTATATATATTCAATGTCAAATTATGTAAGAATCATAACCCACTTAGCCAATCTCCCTGTAAGCGTTGCCTCGCTGAGAAGATATTTGAGCGGATCTATCTTAGCCACCATTTTGATAGAATGTGCTAGCATGTAATGTCTTAATTTATGTGATGTGAAGACCAATGCCAGACAAGCTTTCTCAATAATAGTATACTTCATTTCATAGGACACCAATGTTGAGCTGATATAATATATAGCTCTTTCCTTTTTATTCTCATCATGTTGAGCCAAAAGTGCCCCCAATGATGTATCAGTAGCTGATATGTAGAGTATCAAGGGTTTGTTTTGAATCAGTGGCATTAAGATAGGTGGATCAGAAAGATATTCCTTGATTTGATTTAGATGTTGTTCACAGTCTTCATCCTAGTTGTAGGTAACACCTTTCCGTAAAGATTTTGTGAATGGTTGAGCTTTATCTACGAGCTAAGAGATGAAACATCTTATGGATTGGAGGCGCCCTTGTAGAGTCCTCATTTGACTGACATTCTTTAGAGGTATCATGTCCATGATAGCTTTACCTTTTTCTGGGTCTACTTCAATTCCTTTCATTGAAACAATGTATCCTAGGAGCTTACTAGATGTGACTAAAAATGCACATTTCTTGGGATTTAATCTAAGTTTAAATTTTTCCATCCTATCTAAGATTGGACCCAATTATGAGAGATGTGTTGATATTTTCATAGATTTGAGTAGAGTATCATCGACATAGTCCTCCATGTTTTTGTGCATCATATCATGAAAAATTGTTGTTACAACTCTTTGATAAGTGGTGTCTGCATTCTTTAAGATGAAGGGCATTACATTCCAGTAGAAAGTTCCCCATGCACAAGTGAACGTTGTTTTCTCTTGATCCTCAGGTGCAATTTTGATCTAATTGTATCTTGAAAAACCATCCATCAGAAAGTAAATTTCATAACCAGAAATCATGTCCACTATCATGTCTATGTTGGGCGGTGGAAAATCCTCTTTTGGAAATTCTTTGTTTAAATCTCTGAAATTTGTGCAAGCACGTATTGATTTATCAGATTTAGAAACAAGTACAATATTAGATATCCACTCAATATAATCAATTGCTCTGATGAATCCATCTTTTAGTAATTTTTCTAACTTAGCCTTAATAAGTAATGCCACATGAGGATGCATTTTTCAGAGTTTTTGCTTGATAGGTTTAACTCTGAGAGTGATAGAAAGATGATGCATGATAAGGTTAGGATCCAGACCCGACATATCAATATATGTCCATGCAAAATTGATCTTTTTCTCTATGAAGAAATCAACAAATTCTTTTAGTTCTTCTGCTGATAAGGATTGAGCTACATGTATGGTATGCTAAGCTTCTTTTGTTCCAATGTTTACTAGTTGTGTAGGTTCAATCAATATTGGTGATCGCTCTTGAAAGTGATCAAGCAAAATATCAAGTATCTCACATTCAGGTTCCTCAGAGAGGTTTTCACGTTATTTACATCCTTTTTTTTTCTATTTTTGATTTTGACACTGCCACCATGTGGTTTTCACCATCAGAACACTTTTTTTTATTTTTTTTATTTTTGAGACTAAGATACTTGACATTTGTCATTGTCATGTTCTCACTTTGCTCACTGGTGGAAGAGCCCATTTGTTTGACTGCATTAAGATAACAGGATAATGTATAGTCATTGGCAAATGTAGGGATATTCAAGGGTTGATCTTGGAGAGTACAATCAATAAGCTCAGGATGTACCAGGGATAAAGATTTAATAAGTTCAAGGGAATGCAAGGTATTGTCATCACAACTTTGGACCGACAAGTTGAGTTCTAGAAGACTACCTTGCGTAAGAATCTCAAGACCAGGAAGAGTTAGAACATGATTATCAAAGTTTACGTTAGTATTTAGGGGGCCTAATCCAACAGACCTACCACTCAAACCTTCCTCTACTTCAAACTGGACTACATATTGTGGTTCAACAATAACTAGATTTTCAGATAGAGTTTTGATATTCATGATGAAGTAGTCATAGTTTGGTGTTGAATAAGTAATGTCATAAATAGATCTTATTTCAGAGTGATCAGAGTCAGAAGATGAAGCCTCTAAATCCTCTTTAAGTGGCTTAGTGAAAGCATGTATAGTATCAATATCAACATCTTTGATGTTGCAAGTTCCTTCATGATTTGGTTCAATAATCACTTGTAGTTGACATACATGTTGACATAACCTTGATGACTTTGTTAGTCTTTGTCATCTTTCCCACTCAGCTTCCTCTAGGCTGATGACTGGTCCTGCTTCTCTAGCCTCCAGTTCTTCATTTTTAGTCCCATATCTGATTTTCTCTATCTCATTAGAGGGAGACATAGTAGGTGAAGAAATTTCTTGTTCTTTTCCTTCTTTCAGCTATTGTTCATAATCTTCTTGTCTTTTTAGTATGATTTCCTCTATTTCCTTTTGCAGCATCAAATGTATTCTTTCTTGTGCTTTGTCTATGATATCATTAAGTTCTTCAGGAGTTTCTTCGATAGATGAATCTAACAAAGGCTTTGGACCCTATTCATACTCATTTGAGTCTATTTTTGAATCCTCTACTTGTATTCTTCCCGTATATGTGATAGGAATGTTTAGCAATGCAAACATGTTTTTAATTCCTTCTGCCTCTTCTCTCATGTCTTCTGGAACATCTACTTCTTGTAGTGCGATTGTAGATACAGTTGGAAATTGATTACAAGTTGTTTCTTCTCTCTTGATTTCTAGTTCTTCTTGTTCTTTTTCATACTCATCCTGAATTTGTTGAGTATTTACTTCTTGTGATGTTTGATGTAGTATATTTTTTCTTCATTTAGGTTGTTGATAAGAAGTATGTTTTTGATTTGATGACTCTTCTAGATGGTAGCCGAGTCCATTTTTATCATTTGTAGACTTAATATAATGTCATCATCATGCCATGAATCAAACTAGCTAGCCCCAAAGATATGCATGCATGCATGATCAACAGTCAGGCCAACATATGTCATTAAGGTCTTCATCAAGACCACCTAAGACATAACTTCCCATTACATGTTACCGGGGATAATGAAATGATCTACAACCTCATTGTCTTACATAACCCGTAAGTACCTATTAGCATTCATGTCAGTAACATCCTGCACATACCGATTTCTTGTACCTATCCATCATTACTACCGGAGAACCTTCTTGTGACTCCTGACATTTTGTGTCACAATGTATCTGATTTCAATTGTTAATCTCCATCCATTGACACATGTAGTAGTGATTCAACTTTGATATGTAGGTGTGTAGCCAAGGCAGCCACTACACACACTTATCTTCTCATTTCCATCCTTCATACCGGCAGCATCTTGTTCTTCCAAGTGCCCTTCTTCACTGAGGGGGTGAATGATCTAGTCAATATGTTACTCCCCCTGAGGTCCTGCATCTCTTTTAGGCCTTAGGATATATCACATGTGCATTGAATGTACAGTGTCGGTCCATGGTTGCATCCTCTTGCTTCTTCCTCCATACTTGCTTGGTCTCATTCTTCTTCACATTTTTCAAACTTCGGAGCAGGTCTTACCTTCTTCTATTGATGGGTCCTTGTATTTATCGATTTTGCATCATAACTGGAAGTAGTGCTATAGTAGCACACAACATACATCCCAACTTCATGATTGGGGAATCTCTTAACATGATGGTTTGACCATTTTATTCTGGTCATGTTGTTGTGACTGGCAACCAAAACTAGTGGACCTCTTGATCCTATGGGGACATTTCTCCTTTGGTTCCATGAAAACCTATGGCTTCTGTATGCTCTTTATCCACTTCTATGCAGAGCATAGTTGCTATACTGGTCTCCATATGACTGCAAGTTCCTCTTCCTGCATTCAAACTCTCTATGACCAATTTCATTGCAGTTATAACAAACATTATTTGCATAACCGGGAGAGGGGATATGCATGTATCTACTCCTGGATACATTTTGCTCAAATGCATGATATCTATGAGATCCTATATTATTCCTTTTAGATCTCTTTCTACATTCTTCTTCCCTATGGCCATGACCATTACATGCAAAGCAATAACTATTAAAGGATGGCATATGACTTACAAATTTATTCTACTATGCATGGGGAGATCTTACCAGTTTGGCATCTCCATTTCTCCTTCTCTAAGGATGGATTCTAGGTTGTCCATTCTCAGTAGTTCTTCCACCTAATCTCTTCTTCTCCCACACTTGCTTTGTCTTATGGGTAGTAGCACTTGTCTTCTCATGTTCCTGCTTCTAGTGAATTTATCTTCTCCCATATTCCCTTTTCTTTTGGAATCTGTAGTGTTCCTCCTTGCAGTACCGGTCTTCATTATTGTCTGCAAGTCTTCACCGGTTGTGGTTAGGTATACCTTCTTCTAGAGAGCATTTCTAACTATGAAGGTATGTCCCTTGTTTTCTCCATTTGAGGAGACAAATAAAATGTCATTGTAGGGGGCATTCTTGTTGTTAGAGCATTCACCAGCACTACTTCCTAATCCTCTGATATCCTTGGAATGCTTTTGCTTCTTCAACATCTTGTCCAAGGCATCACTGCTGCCATCAAACCAAATTCTTCCCTCAAGCTCATCCTGACACTTCTCAAGGTCATTTCGGAGAACCTCCATTTCTCCAAGCAACTGCTGATGTTCTTTATCTTTTACCTCTATCTCAAATGCTAGGTTTTTACACTAACACTCCTTGGTGTCTTCTTTTTTAGGCTTCAATTCTGAGATGCATTTCTCAAACTCTTCAAGGCATTTGATCAACTAGTTCTGCCCCACAATAGAAACATTCTTGAATAGATTGTATTCATTTCTTACTCTTCTGAGTTCTTCAAGTGCATTTACAAGCTCTCCTTCAAGATCAACTTTTGCCTCCTCTTCTTTTTCACCTTCATTATCACTATCAAACACGTCTTGCCGGTAGGAGTGATTTGCATGATCATTCTCAGATGTGTGCCTCTCATCTTCTGATTCTTGTGCCATGAAGAGATGGGTTTCTTCATCATCATTGCTGCAGCTCCTAGCAAATCTGCCTTCATCATCTACAGATACATGAGATGCATTTCTCATTCTATCTTCACAAGTCGGTTTTGTAGTAGTAGGCTCATTTCCATAGAGCTTCTTCAGTCTAACCCATAAGCTTTTTGCCAATATGCATCTGTCCACCTGTGAGGAGACATCATCTATTAACCCATAGAGTATAGCCTTGATTGCTACTTCATTGCACTAGTTTCTTCTTTTTGCATCTGAATCAGTAGGAGGACAAACATTACTAGGGCAGCCATTTACAACACACATCCAGACATCATAACCTAGAGAGGGTAAGTGAACTTCCATTCTACAACTCCAAATAGAATAGTTAGACCTATTAAACACTAGAGCTAGGATTGACACTAAACAAACCATTGTGTCCTTAAGTCAGAATCTACCCAAGCTAGAGAAAGCTCATCTGACTGGGCACCTAGGCTCTGATACCAATTGTTAGACACAATGCACCACTTAGAGGGGGGTGAATCGGTGGTTCTTAATCTTTTCCCTTTAACTATCCTATGTGTGTATACTGGTTATCAGATCTAACTCAATGTAGACTTACCGATTAGTGGGGAGACTAATCAAAAATGCATTCACACATAAAGGGACATCACATAACACCACCATATACGAGGAAAACCCAAGATGGGAAAAACTGTGGTGAGAAATGCTACTAGAGACTACTGCTCCAATCCACCCTCACAATGAATCTCAGATTACAATGTTTAGGGCACCAACCCCTGATTTTAGGGAACCAACCCAAGGATCACCAACCCCTTATTTAGGGAACCAACCCAAGGAGCTACAACCCCTGCACCAAGCTACAACTCAGTGAGTACAAAACATAATCATTTACAAATGGATTTTGTAACACTTTTGCAAAACTCTCTGTTGGATCTCTTGTCTAGTTCACTAGCGGTTCTCTACCTCACCCTCTCACTGTTGCAACCTTATCTCCTACTAGAACCTTATTGGTTCAGCCTTTTCTCCTTCTCTACTAGTTTTCTCTTTGGTGGTTCTCTTTGTTGGTTGCCTCTTCTCTCAATTGCTCTGCTTCTCTCCATTGGTACTATCTTTTGTCGATTCTTTGCTTGTCTATTTTGCACTCTTCAGCAACTCTTCACTATCCGTTTGGACACCACCAGTTACCTTATTGTTGTTGGTTGAACTCTTTCACCCTAGTCTCTCTCACACTCAGTCTCTCTTCTAATACTCATTGAGTACTTGACTAATTCCTTCTCACATGCAGCAACACTCTCTCATTCAGCAGCTTGCCAGTTTCTTTGACCTCGCCTGTTAAACCTTCACTAAAACCTATTACTGATTATTTCCTTGTTGCTTAATCTCTATAATCCTCTATAGATATCACAATTCATCTACTTCTCTATTCGTCCTTGTGCATCACTTGGTAGAATCTCTCTCTAAGGTATCATCCCTTCTGTCTTTAGCCCACATATTTGTATTTAGACTTTCCCACCAGGATGTGAGTTTAAACTTAGCACTATTAGGGTTTCTTCCACTGATCGTGAAGCAAATCATATCTGATTTGATCTCATTCTACGTGAAGATAGGTAGCCTGCAAGCAATTAGGCATTACCTACCATATCTTCTTCCTTCCAAGGCACATTTGCTAAACTTAGCAAACATGGACAGCCAGTCAACGAGACACGAGATCAATCACCATAAATGGTTCTGCAGATTGCATCACCAACCTCACTCTATACCTAGACACTCTGCATCAATCGATGCATCCCATCGATCACCTTTTTTTGATCTTCCTCGAGCCACACACCTCTGGAACACCTCTCATGATTTATGAGGTCTACAATTAATATTGGCCAACTCTGTAACAACTTCGTCAATGTACACTCCATCTACCGCTGCATGCATCTTTGCCACCTTGACTCCACATGGCACCTTTTTCGACATCCACCTTAGTTTAGACCTGTGTGTCGGTTCAGATAGGATCACCAACCAAACACTCAACCAGTCCTTTTCCAGACAGTTTTCTAACCCTATCAATATCTCACACTTTACTGGTTAATCATCATGTCTGTACTTTGTTGATCTGCCAATGGAACACCTTAACCGATCACCAGACATTTCTATCCATAGCATGCACATTCTCATCAGGTAGGAGTACATCACTTAGCCTCTTTGCTTCCTTACCAGTTCTCATGCTCACCGGTAGCCATCCTAATGACACCATGTCATCAAGCTTCAACTGATTCCATCTAAGGCATCTGCATACCAATTGCACTCTCTCTCTATAGCTGTTGTTATACCTTTCACCATCATCAGTCTGAACATCATCTCAGCCGGTTTGTCGAGGTAATAAACTCATCACTTCTCTACTCTTCCTTTTTTGTCCCTGTGGCACAATATGCCAACCCTTTCTTCACTACTGGATTGGTTATGCTATTTAACATGTTTTCCAAAGTGACAAATATATCCTTCCTTCTCTGTACCAGCAACCCATCATGTCTACCTAACTTATCCGGTACACATCCCTAAACTTATGCACCTAAAGAAACCTTTTGTTTCACCAGTAGATCCGGTGTGAGCCTTCAATCACCTACCTTCTACTTTTGTCTTATCTCATAGAAATAAGATGCATATATTGCATAATAGGAGATAAGCTCCACTTACCAGTGGTAGTGATTCCTTGTCATCTGCATCCAACAATGCACTCATGTGGCTTCCCTATTTGTGCAACATATCTTAAAACATGTACATGTGATCCAGTGTGGGCACATTCATTGTCAGTCATCTCTTCTCATGGTGACTGCATCTTTATCTGGTGGAAGTCATGTTGTTCTGCATCCACATAGCATATCGGTAACCTGTACATCTCTTCCACACAAGTCAAACACTGAATTGTATGTCGATGACTCCAAAGGTTATTCTACTAAATGACATTCTCTCCCTTACCTTACTAGTGCACTGCAACATAGGGTGATATCAAAGATATCTCATCCTTTAGGCATCCATAATAGTGCTACCTATACATCTCCTATACCGATAGCCCTTCTATACTAATTGACATCAATGAAAACTTAATGCCAACAAAATCTTTGTAAAGGCATTCACAACACTAACTATAGTTTTTAGAATTTTTCAGATTTTTAAAATAAAGCCATTATGAAACACCATTCACAAATAATATTCTATGGCAACTGAAATTTCAAATCATCCACCATTTCAATATAAATTCACCAACTGACATCCATTTCAAAGATTAGAAAAACATCCACACACCATAATTCAAAGATTACAAATATATGAAAGCCAACACTAGTTCTTCAACATCAAAATAGCAGATAATCACATGCATAAAGTTTTTGTTATAATGAGAAAAGCAAAGTTTGGCCCAAAAGATCCTAATCAGAAACAAATTCTAGATATTTAAAACATGAAAGATAAAGGTTTCTTCAAGAAAATTGTTAATTTTAAGAGTCTTTTGGTCTCCCATCCAGCCAATGATCAAGAAAAATAATTAAAACATTAAACAAGAAACCGCCACCACCTATTCAATTTCTAGTTCACCATCCTCGACAATCTTCGCCTCCTAGTCACCATGTTCCGCCTCCTGAGATTTGATTTTTTGTCTATATTCATGGTATCTATTCACAACTGGCTCCATATTCGGGTCCTCTAGTACAATGGTTATTTGCAGCCTTGTCTTCCACTTTGCAACCAGCCCATAAGTACCAACTATGTTCTTGTGCATCTTGTCCATCTTACATTCAAAGGTTGAGGGATGAATTTGCAAGAGACCCTATTATCTTTAAATTGGTGTATCATTTCACAAAGTTCTAGCACATTCTCCTCGAAACTGTCCATAAGGTCAAAATCTAGAGCACAAAGATTTTCCTTTATTTTCAACAAGTCACTCAAGTAATGTCTCAGGGAACTATCAATGTCATCAATATAGTCACAATAAATTGTTTCCTTCCAATTGCATCATGCCAAATAATATTAACCTCCCTAGGATGTCCAACTATTTTTTTGGTGGTTAATATGGCATGGCTCAATGACATGAGATCTATGACTTCCTTTGAGAGCACAAAGATACTCCTATCCATCTTTTCTAACCTACTACAACTCCGATAACAACTCCTTTCTTTTGTTCTAAATATTTGCATACAATATTCCTAACCTAGTGACATAACTCACGCCAACACCATACATTTCGTCAATCCAAAAAGTGACAACTTTGGTATACCCCAAGTTACATTTGACTTTCCTCATTGTGTCTAGATCAATCCCCTGCACCTGTGAACTTGACAGATGAAATGAAATCCTTCAATGATTGCACCTAAGATTGGAGCTCAAGATTCTTCTTCTTATGTTCATGTGCTCTTTTGATTATATTACTTGTATCTACATTCTGAACAAGATCAACAATTTCTAGGATTTTGTGACCTGAAGAAGGATCAGAGATAATTCGAGACATACATTTAGTCTTCTTAGGCTAACAAGAAATTTGTAACAACAATGCAACTATGTCAATTTTAGTAGAGACGGGAGTGGAAACCTTTCTTTTCTTTTCAACCTCTATTTTCAGCCAAGATGGAGAGGTTATCTCAGATTTTGATCCTTTTTTGATAGCACCAAGGGTACTTTGTGCAGGAGAGGACGGGGATTTCAAGCAAAGAAGAGAAAGACTAATCATCAATTATTTGCTGATAAATACCTTCAGAATCAGAGAGGGGCAATTTTCCTTTCGACGGTGTAGCTCGATCATCTTGCTCACAAGTGGTTTTTAGCCTAGTAGTTGTCTCTTTCGGCTTTTCTCCATCACCGCCTGACTAATATTTTCAACTCGATGGCCTATCTGTAGACCTAACTACTAGTTTTTGACTGGGAGAGGAAGAAATTGTTCTGTGCTCTCTGTGAGATGAAGACTTCTGACCTTGGGAAGAACTAACCTGTTGTCTCCATTTTCCATTTAGTCAATCAAATGTTCTCCTCAACACTTGAGCAATAGGAATCATCAAGTCTGAAACTTCTTCTCTAGACCAATCAACCTCTAAAGAGACTGCATTTACAATAGTATGATACTCTAGGTCAATGATGACCTCGTCCAGGGCATTGAAAGAAACACCAAGGGTGTGAATCTGTTCCAAAGAGAGCCTCATATAGCTTCTTCTGAACACTTCGACATCATCTAAACAATCATCCCAAAAAATATTCAAGCTCAGAACGATGCATGTAGCCTTTAGCTCTATACAGATGGTGCCTTACATACCCTTCACTGTCAAAACTGCTTTTGGCTGGTAGGGATAAAAATTGAAATTTCTTCATAAATGTCCCCACTACCTTGGCAACACCATTAGTTTTACAACCAAATATATTGGTGGACAATGGAAAAGAGTATCCCCTCTTTCCCATATTCAAATATTTTACATTTAGTACAGACATTTGGTGGCATACTTCTAAAAACACAACATAATCAGAGGGAAAACAAGGCAATTTCAATGGCTCTTTCTCAAAACCCCCAATTCTAAGATATGAGAACTGGTTGAATTGGGTATAAAAGCTTCCAAACTTCATCACAAATTTAGCAGAGACACAGGAAAACCGTAAGCCAGGGTTTCACTCCAATTTTTGGACTAGACCCATTGAGAATGAATCATTGATGCAGGAAAATGCATGTGTACTCTTCTGCAAGGTTAGCTGAGGAAATGGTTGATAAACAGGTGTAGAAACAGGGGAAGGGTGATGAATCTCTAAACCTAGCTAGGCAGACTCTTGACCAGCTAGCATGTAAACAAGATATGAGCACATATAAAAAGCAAGAAACTGACAGAAATTCCACAATTGCTCATTTAAATGAAAACTAATGACATAGGCCCAATTAATGAAACTTTCAAGAGCATAAATAGTGAGGATGAAATGACACATCCATAATTTGAAAAACTTAGTGGAATTACTACCCATGACGGAGTGCAATAGGACTATGATTTCCTCAACTTCATCTTTAAAATACATTATTTTAAGCTTAGTGGGTAGTTGAGACTTACCTCCCTTCTCTGACTTTAGCCAATTCCTTGCTTTACAATTCATGCAGAAGTCTCAATGCGCATGAAAATATTCCTCACTAGCCGAAACAAACATATTCTCAGCAGCTTATTTTTCAGGGAGGCACAAAGAAGGAGAAATGCTTTCAGGGTTAATTCGCACGACCACTTTACCACCTTCCACCCGAATTTCCTGAGTTTTAGGAAAATTTGTATAGGGAACATCAAATGCAAAACTAGTTGTGGAGGCCAAACCACACTGAATAAAATTGTGTCACAACGAAGTTCTCTCTCCTACTTCTAGCTCTTGCAAAAAGGTTTCGAAGTTCAACAGCTCTGTCACTGTGTCTTGCATGCCTGCCCACTGATTTTGTATTATACTCTACATGAGTGCAAGCTAGATGATACACTTAGAAATGGAGGCTAGTTCAAAAATCATTCGCCACCTCGTTCATGTACTTAATTGATGTGACATGCCTTAAATGTAACATTTACTTTCTCTCTTTAAACGGTCTCTTAATTTGGCTTGTTCCTACTGACAAGGAAACACAACGTTAGTCCATATAAAACCTGACACAAAGGTGACACTCTGAAATCTAGGAAAGATTTGACAAGTCGCTTGATTGGGAAAAATGTGAACTATCGAACCTAAGGTCGGGACTTGCGAGATTTCTACAACCCACGACATAGCGACCAAACACAAGATGAGAGGCATCGGGCAATCAGGGACTTTAAGAACTTTCTAACCCTGTGACTAACTTAAGAAAAGGGGGAGACACGTGACATAACCTCGATAAATGACCAGCTTTGCAACTAAAGGGAAGCGATTTCAAAATTTTAAAATAAGGGGTAACACACAGATAGTTGCCTTGTCACTTTTTGTACATTTCTCCTTTTTGATATTCTGCCCATAGCATCCATGCCCTCTATCTTTGATTGATTTTTTTTCCTCTTTTGGATCTCAAATTGTCGTTGTCTACAGCTACCATATTCTTTTTTATTTGAAATAGAAAAATTTCCCTTTGGTTAGTCTGACTTCCATCATAATTTTTCTCTTTGTTCAGATTTGGAAAATTTTCCATGGAAGAGTTAGCCTCTACCCCATCACTTCCTACATGTGACCCCTTTTTTATTTGCATTTAATAGAATCCTTTAACAAAACAAAAAAAAAAATCACCTTACAAAAACAATACTTCATAATTTTTTTTTTAAAACTTCACCCTATCTTGCTTTCACTTTTGACTAGCACCTTGAATTGTGAATTCGTGTATTGCCAGCTCAGGCCTCATATGAAATATTATTCATTGGGGCTCCATTCATTTGTTTCTATATATAACTTCACTTACCTATTGCCATGATGTATCCATACATGTTCTTAATGTGACTACAAAGAATTTCACAGACAGGCCTCAAGAGTGAAAGAGCCATACACTTTCTCATGAACATTATTTGATACCTGATATTCTCGTGCTTATATCTTGGTTCAATCCTGTTCACATCACATACCATAAGACCCTACCCATCTCTATTTCCACTTTTCATTGTACAGATTTCCCTTAAAAATAAGCACAACACCAAAACCCACAGCTTTGATCTTCGCAAATGGAGAAATAAATCGAGTCCTTCGCATCCCTCTGTATTATCATGCTTCCAACTTTATGGTGATTTAAGGGTTTAACCCCTAACCTAATTCTTCCTACTTGAGTTTTTTAGCTGGCATTTCCTATCTTCCCATCTACTCCTTGCTTCATACTGCCTTCCCGCTATCCTGTGGGCTTCTCTCTTGCATCTTCTTTCCCTCATAGTGTGTCGGGTGTTCTTCTTTTATCCCTGTGTTTCTTTCCCCACACTACTTTTTACATGCTCCCATTTAGGATGTGGGGTCATGGGGAAATACTTCCCCCACCATCCTGGCCCCTCTTCTCGAGCTTCACTTGTGCCTTGTGGGGTAGCATAAAAGAGGGGAAATAATATCTCCCCGCCAGCTCGCGTAGTTCTCCTTATTCTCATTGGCATCACATGGGGTGAAAAAAGCCCATACAAGACGCAAAATGAAACATTTACTTCATGATTTTGATGTCTTACGAGCCCCACCAAAATTGAAAGGCAATGAAAATTTCAAAAACCAAATTATTATAAAATTACTTTCTTCAAAAGCTTACCTTGATCGTTAAATAAATCATTTCAAAATAATTTACTCCACCTTTCCCTTTTCTTTTATTTTAAAATTCATGCAAAGGCCAAGGGGACATACGTCTTATGCCCCCCGCCTCCCACTTTTTGCCCTTACTAATCAAATGCACCCTATATATCCCATATGGGTTAATCTAGATCGAATGATCCAAATAATTAAGTTCACCCTTTTCATATTTTCTAGATTATTTCAAACCACTTAAATGGTCTAAAATAACTTTATTTACTCACTTTATCTCAATTTTTTAAAATATAATTATTATTTTTCATATTGATTGAAATCATATATACACCTTTTAGTGGGCTTCAACTAGTTATACCAAACCATAGCTTCAGTCAGGCCCCTGGTTGGTCTAACTCAAACAAATTGACACTTTTGGAACTCTGAGTTCTTGCCAAAACCACCTAAATAGCTCCCCAAATTTGCTTTAAAAATTGATCAAAACACCTCATTAAGTCCCAAAAGCTGGCATACTAGAAAAATTTTATACAAAGAATTCAAACTATCAAACAAATTCTCAAAATGATGTCTGAGGTACAAGATTTTAATACCCAAAGTTGCCTACTCAGTTGTTCTGTGAAATTGCACTTTTCAAGTCACACTAAGAGTCGTCCAAACCCTGAGTTGAAAAAATATCAAACTATCATTTCAAGGGTTATCACTTGGCATATTGGCACATCTAGATACCCTGAGCATGTGTGCAAGAGAGCTAGGCCTGATTCAATCATATGTGTGAAATTTTAATGCCCGAAGTTGCCCTCTCTAAAAAAATCTGGAAATGCTGATTTTTAAACCCTGAAAAAGTTTGTTTGGAATGGGCCTTGAAAAAATAGAAAATAATGAGTTGGGGGGCTATAAACTAGCCAAATGGTAGATAATCATATAGGGAATCATGGGTAATGATCACTTTTATGCGTAGTTCATTAGGTGGTCAAATAAAAATTCGGATGCAGGGCTACAAACTGCAGATTTACACAGTTCAGTCTGCAAATCTAAACTTTTTGCAAATGGGATCAAGCTAGAAAACTTGACAAATGGATTCATGGGGCTATGCCAACTGCCATCGGGATTCATAAAAATGTAGAAAATAAAAAATAAATGTCCGTTGGGCTTATTCTTCATCAGGCACAAAAATACAACCTCTCAAAGCTGACCTCCTCAAAAAGGTGAAACAAGTGTACTCAGCAAACCAACTTTTGGATCTCCAAACAAGGACTTGAAAAACTCATTATAACTAATCCAAATAGGTTGAAAATGATCATAGGGAATATTTGAAAGGTTCTCAATAGTCCCCCCAAGCAGTTTTGCATGACAATAGAGGGGTGCCAAAATATGGGTTCTCAAACTGAGCTACTTAGGTTGATTCTACAAGGTATTTTTTGAGTGCATTAGGCAAAAAATTTGAAGTCCCAATAGTTTACAATCTTTAACTTTACTAGTGCAGTGTCACAAATTACACCCAATGCATTTATTACACTTTAGCATTGATCCCCATGCATTTATGATGGGATTCATGTTCAAGATTTAATCATTCTGATATCATAGATACTAAAGTTGAAGTAGCAGTAGCCACCCCTAAGATAATTTTTTAAATAACTTGGCTGGATGACAATGCGTCATGTAAACATTTCCATGGTGCACAAACATCCCACGAATATTTTAAATTTGAATCAACATATTCTACATCAAACTTTTGCCAACATGTGTCCCTTGGCTTGTGCACATCCAAAATTGTCACTCCCACCTATGCAAAATAGCAAAACTCTCTCTTCTCCCTCATTTTGCAAGAAAATTCACTCTTGGCTCTCTTTCTCTCATTCCCTTAATGAAACTCTATCAAAATACACACTCAATATTGCAGTTGCATGGTCTTTTTTCAAAGTACACTCACATTGTTATCTCAAGAGAGGGGTCCTAGCTACGTAATGCTTCTTCTTCTCTCTTATTTATTATATCTTGATATCATCTTATTGATCAAATCTATGAATGTATCTATTATCTAGGCATATTTAGTTCATTTATCATTTTATCTTTTTAATAGGGGTTTTCCTCCATCAAGCAAGGTTTTTTTCCATTATGCTATCATTTTATCTTTGTAATAGGGGTTTTCCTTCATTAAGCGGGATTTTTTTCTATTACTCTATCATTTTATCCTTTTTAATAGGGGTTATCCTTCATTAAGTGGGGTTTATTACTATTATGCTATCTATCTATCATTTATCTAAATCTATCTATCTAGTTGTTAATGAAGGTGGAAACACCAAAGCAGGGGTTTGACTGAGGCAAGCCCCTATACAACCCCAACATTTTTCCCTCATTTGAGTGCTTGTATGTGGCAGATATATTCAAAGCACAAAGATGATATTCAAGTGAATTTAGGTGGTTCTCTGTCCTACAGCCATATAGATGACAATGTAGTGTGTAGATGTCCCCATGACATGTTGGCATCCTAAAACTGAGACTCTATCAAATTGATGATAACACTTGTATTTTGTTAGTTTCCATTATATACGATTAAAATGTTTGTATTTGTAACTTTTATTTGTACATTAATATAATTTCATTTGTTTCATTATTATCATATATTCTTAACTCACCAGAGCACTAGTTTAGTGAGCTAGTGAAGAAATGTTTACTTCTTGAGATATTGTCATCTTGAGGGTAGCAAATCCCCTCCTCTACATTTTGGTGAAACTAACATGAATGCCTTATATCGGATATCTTTCCATAAAAATTTTTACACATTCGATAAGGTGTTATCAAAAGATTATTTTGATATGTTGGATGATGCCTTGGGTGATTTACTAGAGGCATGCCCTTTTGATCATAAAGTCATTAAGACTAACTTGTGTGTAGTCTCTTCTTCAGATAACAATTTTTTTGTAAACATTATCGTAGTCTCTACCACTCAAAATTCTAAGATACCCATGATTTATGTGTCTATAGAAAGTCCACCTCTAAATAAATTCAATTCTATATATAGTAAACATTTTGAAGGTAATTTTCTAGATTTATTTACAAAATTTATTTAGTCTAAGAACACTTTTTATAATGTTGTTTCACATACTATAATAGGTGAAGAAACAACCAGGATGTTGATAAGCCTGCTAGTTATTTATCACCTTCTCAACTAGATGTTCCTCAAGCGCATAAGCCCATGGCCACACAACCCAATGACTATGATCTAGTTGAGAAACTTCCTATTACTCTTGCTAAGATATCACTATGGGATTTTCTTCATACTTCTCTAGTGTATCAAGGTATGCTCCAGGAAGCTCTTTAAAAGATTCTATCACCTTATTCCACTAAATCAGCAGATGTGAATGCATTGATGGATCATATTCATGTGGATATGCCAAATATTATGTTCTATCCACAAGAACTTCCACCTCTGAATGTGTGGAATTTAGCAAACCCATCAATATAATCATTTATGTTAATGGTGTTGGTATTAGGTAGACTCTCATTGATACTAGTTCACTACTCAACATTTGTAGTCTGGACTTATTACCAAAAATCAAAGTAGATCTGGATGTTGTTGCTACATCCTCTTTGTTCATCTATGGTTTCCATAATACTGGTAAGATTTCCTTAGGCACTATGATTTTTCCTTTGAAGATCAGACTAGTTACTAGTCTAGCTCTGGTATATGTAATTCCAAGGCCTTTTCCTTACAATATTCTTCTAGGAAGGTTTTGGCTACATGCCTTAGCATCTGTCTCATCTATCTTTCATAGTTTTGTTAAGTTTTTCACTAATAAATAGGTAGTTACAATCAAGGATGATATTGATGCTATGCACTTATTTCAAATGGTAGTAGTAGATCAAACCGCGATTACTCCATCTTTCAAAATTATATTCCATCTCTATCCCCTAATGCAATGGCTTCTACTTCTATGGATTCCCTAAAAAGGATGCTCTGAAGAAGGAGGTCATATCTAAAGAATAATTGCCTAAAGAATAGGATCTTCCTAAAGAGAATCCTCCTAATTCAAAAAGTCTTGAGTTTACTCTTGTTCAAATGACTTCTATTTTATCTCCCATGAAATCATCTTCTCCATCTAAATTGAACACATTCTTAGGTGATGACAGGGGATCTTTGGACTTTATTGATTCTCATGTTAGTAAATACAAATTTAATCTAGTCAGCTTAAAGATCCCTCATGCAGAGCCCCAAGTAAGAAAGCCTCCTCACACAACTCAATCCACTAGACCCTCAACTAAGGTCTCAACATTCACATGGATTCTTAGAGAATCCTCACAGCAACATGAATGGACTCCTCTACACTCCCATTTTCTCAACGGGACCCCACTATACTCATGAACTGTTAGGATTCCCAAAGATATTGAGAAGGGGAGGTGAATCAGTATCTTGCCGGTTAACAAATTTTCTAATCTTATTAAACAAATTGCATTCCAAAACAGTGTACTGGTAAATCAAAAATAATGCAGTAAATAAGATCAATAACCACAACATAGAAAGCATACCATAACACAATATTTTTAATGAGGAAACCTGGTGTGGGAAAAACCTCGATGGGATTTGTGACCCACAATATTCACTCACTGGCCAATAAATGAATATTACTTACAATAAGGGCCTGCACATGCAAGAAGGCCAACTGCCTAAAGCTCACTGCTTAATTACTAAAAGGGAAGTCTCACTGACTTACAAAAATGGATTATGCAAATCCAATATCATGTACTGCTTTGGTTCAGCATCTACTATGCTAGGTTCAATACCGGTTTAAGCTCATACAACTTCCATAAACCTTATTCCAAAATCTGCCTTAATATTTGCATGTTCGCATCTGCCTATTACATTCCATACTTACACAAATGATTTACAAGATCTCATACTTATATGAGTCCTATTACAATTCGCCTTGTTGGCTTATAAAAAGATTTTACAATTAAATACAAAATATAATAACCAAAATCTTGTTGGCTAGGGTGCCGGTATTTATCTTTGTCACTGTTGGTAAACTATCTATCGGTGCAGGTGTCTGTTCCTATGCCAGTGCCTGTCAGTGCCATAGGATTGTAAGATTTCCATCAATGACAATACCTTCAATCATCTACAATTTCTCATTGGAGTGTGCATTTACCAACAATCTCCCCCTTTGGCATTGATGGCAACACTCATGAGAAAAAGTCAAAAATTGTATC